>NC_086446.1:544197008-544497008 GCF_028390025.1 Pseudophryne corroboree | reverse complement strand
CGGCCTCTCCTTACCCGCCCCACATTCAAAATTCACCAAACGGCACAGGCGAGCGGGTGGGGAACTTCTTCTGACTCGGCTACGGGTGACTTTGCTTGGGGCTCGGTGGCGACTGACGGTCGGGTGACTGCACAGTGTGACCTCAGAGTCAGAGGTCACGCTGCGCAGAGGGAGCCGGGCAGAGTTGAGCGTTGTGCCCACAGCGTGTCGAGCGCAGCGAGCCCGCAAGGGGCTGCGTTGCGCTCGCCCCCTGTCGGGATTGTGCTGGTCGGGATTCCGGTGTCTGTATTCCGACCGCTGGGATCCCGTCCGGCGGGATTTCATACTGATCCCGTATGTTCAGTCTGCACTTCTTTGCCCCAACAATAACTGTCATGCTAAAACAAAGAAAAAATATATAAATAAATATATATATATATATAAATATATATATATATATGTGTGTGTGTGTACAATATATATATATATATATATATATATATCTCGATCTATCTCAGCAGGAGTGTAAGTGATAATTAAATGTTAATTTTAGAATTTTAAATGCTAATGGTTTAAAAAATTGCCAATTTACTTAGATAACCAAATTTGGAATAAATCCTTGGAGGTCATTCCGAGTTGTTCGCTCGCAAGCGGATTTTAGCAGATTTGCTCATGCTAAGCCGCCGCCTACTGGGAGTGAATCTTAGCATCTTAAAATTGCGAACGAAGTAATCGCAATATTGCGATTACACACCTCGTAGCAGTTTCTGAGTAACTTCAACCTTACTCGGCATCTGCGATCATTTCAGTGCTTGTCGTTCCTGGTTTGACGTCACAAACACACCCAGCGTTCGCCCAGACACTCCCCCGTTTCTCCGGCCACTCCTGCGTTTTTTCCGGAAACGGTAGCGTTTTTTCCCACACGCCCATAAAACGGCCTGTTTCCGCCCAGTAACACCCATTTCCTGTCAATCACATTACGATCGCCAGAACGATGAAAAAGCCGTGAGTAAAAATCCTAACTGCATAGCAAATTTACTTGGCGCAGTCGCAGTGCGGAAATTGCGCATGCGCATTAAGCGGAAAATCGCTGCGATGCAAAGAATTTTACCGAGCGAACAACTCGGAATGACCTCCCTTATCTACACAACAAACATTAAATGAGGATTTCTGTGAAGGCCATATCATTAGAAGCTTTAGTAAATCTACACCACTTGTGAAGTACCCATTTATAATCCGTACTATGGTGGTCATTCCGAGTTGTTAGCTCGGTTTTTTTTTCTCGCAACGGAGCAATAAGTCGCTAATGCGCATGCGCAATGGCCCTCATTCCGAGTTGTTCGCTCGCAAGCTGCTTTTAGCAGCTTTACACACGCTAAGCCGCCGCCTACTGGGAGTGAATCTTAGCTTCTTAAAATTGCGAACGAAAGATTCGCAATATTGCGAAAAGACTTCTCTGTGCAGTTTCTGAGTAGCTCCAGACTTACTCGGCATCTGCGATCAGTTCAGTGCTTGTCGTTCCTGGTTTGACGTCACAAACACACCCAGCGTTCGTCCAGACACTCCTCCGTTTCTCCAGCCACTCCCGCGTTTTTCCCAGAAACGGTAGCGTTTTTTCCCACACGCCCGTAAAACGGCCTGTTTCCGCCCAGAAACACCCACTTCCTGTCAATCACATTACGATCACCAGAACGATGAAAAAGCTGTGAGTAAAATACCTAACTGCATAGCAAATTTACTTGGCGCAGTCGCACTGCGGATATTGCGCATGCGCACTAAGCGGAAAATCGCTGCGATGCGAAAAAATTTACAGAGCGAACAACTCGGAATGACCACCAATGTCCGCACTGCGACTGCAGTAAATTTGCTATGCAGTTAGGTATTTTACTCACGTTTTTTTCTTCGTTCTGGTGATCGTAATGTGATTGACAGGAAATGGGTGTTTCTGGCCGGAAACAGGCCGTTTTATGGGTGTGTGCGGAAAAAATGCTACCGTTTCTGGGAAAAACGCGGGAGTGGCTGGAGAAACGGAGGAGTGTCTGGGCGAACGCTGGGTGTGTTTGTGACGTCAAACCAGGAACGACAAGCACTGAACTGATCGCAGATGCCGAGTAAGTGTGGAGCTACTCAGAAACCGCTAAGAAGTGTCTATTCGCAATTTTGCTAATCTTTCGTTCGCAATTTTACTATGCTAAGATTCACTCCCATTAGGCGGCGGCTTAGCGTGTGCAAAGCTGCTAAAAGCAGCTTGCGAGCGAACAACTCGGAATGACCACCTATGAAAATTAACATCAACCAGTTTGCCTAGTGACGTAATGTCACACTGGGGCATATTCAAACACCCACAGTGTAGGCAAAGTTCCAGGTTTACCACTCTATTACATTATTCTGTATTTTCCCCACAGGGTAATAATGTGGGTAATGCCCCTCATTCCGAGTTGTTCGCTCGCTAGCTGCTTTTAGCAGCATTGCACACGCTAGGCCGCCGCCCTCTGGGAGTGTATCTTAGCTTAGCAGAAGTGCGAACGAAAGGTTATCAGAATTGCTATTAAATTTTTTCTTGCAGTTTCTGAGTAGCTCCAGACCTACTCCTACCTTGCGATCACCTCAGTCCGTTTAGTTCCTGGTTTGACATCACAAACACGCCCTGCGTTCGTCCAGCCACTCCCCCGTTTCTCCAGCCACTCCTGCGTTTTTCTCTGGCACGCCTGCGTTTTTTTAGCACACTCCCGGAAAACGCTCTATTACCATCCAGAAACGCCCCTTTCCTGTCAATCACACACCGATCAGCAGTGCGACTGAAATGCGCTGCTCGAGCAACAGCAAAACTACTAAGTTTTGTGTTAAATAACTAGCACATGCGCACAGCTTACCATGCCCATGCGCATTTTTCACCTAACCGCAGCACAGCGAAAAACGGCAGCACAGCGAACAACTCGGAATGACCACCAATGCGCGCTAACCTATAGAATCCATATAAAGTGCTGAAAACTATGGGTGCATTTATAGCAGTCTATTACTCACAGCTCCCGAGGCTGCTAGATGCAGGATGCAGGTCCCAGGCTGACAATTAGCTGCGGGATAAACCGAGCAGCTAACTGAAGCTGCCCCTAAGTGTTTGGAATTCCCCTTTGGTGCTGGCCACTAACATGAAGGAGAATCAGCATCCTGGAAGCACTGCTCCTGGTTAATGTTATGCTGGCAGTTTGTCGCTTGTCTATAAAGCTTATAAAATTCCAGAACCACCCAAACAGCCGCCATGAGCTATTGTAGCCAGTTACTTCCCCTCCACACAGTCCACATGTAACTGTACATGTATTCTTTACACGCTGACACAACATACTCCAACACCATGGACCATGTAGTCTCTTACCCTTCCCCGCACCCTACCCCCAAGAACCTTTGCAATCTGGATGGAACATTTGTATTCTGCAGCACCTTTCCTCATCTATCAAATTGCTGTTTCCCTATAGATTGTAAGAACCCATTTGTAAAGCGCAGCAAAATTTACGGACCCTTTAAATAAGATTTTAAACCTACCGGTAAATCTTTTACTCCTAGTCCGTATAGGATGCTGGGGACTCCGTAAGGACCGTGGGGAATAGACGGACTCCGCAGGAGACATGGGCACTATAAAGAAACTTTAGAATGGGTGTGCACTGGCTCCTCCCTCTATGCCCCTCCTCCAGACCTCAGTTAGAGAAACTGTGCCCAGAGGAGACGGACAGTACGAGGAAAGGATTTTGTAAATCCATGGGCAAGATTCACGCCAGCCCACACACCATCCACACCGTACAACCTGCAATATACGAACCAGTCAACAATATGAAACAGAACAGCATCAGTCAAAGACATCAGTCAAAGCAAGCAAATAACTATATACAAGTCTTGCAGAATGTTGTCCGCACTGGGACGGGCGCCCAGCATCCTCTACGGACTAGGAGAAAAAGATTTACCGGTAGGTTTAAAATCTTATTTTCTCTTACGTCCTAGAGGATGCTGGGAACTCCGTAAGGACCATGGGGATTATACCAAAGCTCCCAAACGGGCGGGAGAGTGTGGATGACTCTGCAGCACCGATTGAGCAAACATGAGGTCCTCCTCAGCCAGGGTATCAAACTTGTAGAATTTAGAAAAAGTGTTTGAACCCGACCAAGTCGCCGCTTGGCAAAGCTGTAATGCCGAGATGCCTCGGGCAGCTGCCCAAGAAGATCCCACCTTCCTAGTGGAATGGGCCTTCAACGAATTAGGTAACGGCAATCCAGCCGTAGAATGAGCCTGCTGAATCGTGTTACAGATCCAGCGAGCAATAGTCTGCTTAGAAGCAGGAGCGCCAACCTTGTTGACTGCATACAGGACAAAAAGAGACTCTGTTTTCCTAACCCTAGCCGTTCTGGCTACATACATTTTCATAGCCCTGACCACATCAAGGGACTCGGCCAGGTCCCTTGTAGCCACAGACACCACAATAGGTTGGTTCATATGAGAAGAGGAAACCACCTTAGGCAAAAATTGAGGACGAGTTCGCAACTCAGCTCTGTCCACATGGAAAATCAGTTAGGGGCTATTGTGAGATAAAGCCGGCAACTCAGACACTCGCCTTGCAGACGCCAAGTCCAACAACATAACCACTTTCCAAGTGAGATATTTTAATTCCACGGTTTGAAGAGGCTCAAACCAATGAGACTTAAGGAACTGTAACACCACGTTAAGGTGCCACTGGGGGCACAAAAGGAGACTGGATATGCAGCACTCCCTTCACAAAAGTCTGGACTTCTGGTAGAGAAGCCAATTCCTTCTGAAAGAAAATAGGCAGGGCCGAAATGGAACCTAATTTTAGGCCCAAATTCAATCCAGTCTGTAGGAAGTGGAGAAAACAGCCCAGATGAAATTCTTCTGAAGGAAAATTCTTGGTCTCACACCAAGACACATGCTTCCTCCAGAAACGGTGATAATGTTTCGCTGTCACCTCCTTCCTAGCCCTTATCAGAGTAGGAATGACCTCATCCGGAATGCCCTTTTCAGCTAGGATCCGGCGTTCAACCGCCATACCGTCAAACGCAGCCGCGGTGTCTTGGAACAGACAGGGCTTCTGTTGCAACAGGTCCTCTCTGAGAGGAAGAGGCCACGGATCTTCTGTGAGCATTTCCTGCAGCTCCGGATACCAGGCCATTTGAGGCCAATCTGGAACAATGAGAATTGCATGTACTCCTTTTTCGTCTTATGATTCTCAATATTTTTGAGATGAGAGGAAGAGGAGGGAACACATAGACCGACTGAAACACCCACGGAGTCACCAGTGCGTCCACTGCTACCGCCTGAGGGTCCCTTGACCTGGCACAATACCTCGGGAGCTTTTTGTTGAGGCGTGACGCCATCATGTCTGTTTGAGGCAGTCCCCACTGACTTGCAATCTCTGCAAAGACTTCTTGATGAAAACCCCACTCTCCTGGATGGAGATCGTGTCTGCTGAGGAAGTCTGCTTCCCAGTTGTCCACTCCCGGAATGAAGACTGCTGTCTGAGCGCTTACATGATTTTCCGCCCAGTGAAGAATTCTGGTGGCTTCCGCCATTGCCACTCTGCTCCTTGTTCCGCCTTGGCAGTTTACATGAGCCACAGCCGTGACGTTGTCTGACTGAATCAGAACCGGTAGGTCGCAAAGAAAATTCTCCGCTTGACGTAGGCCATTGTATATCGCCCTCAGTTCCAGTACGTTGATGTGTAGACAAGCCTCCTGGCTTGACCACAGACCCTGGAAGTTTCTTCCCTGTGTGACTGCTCCCCAGCCTCGGAGGCTTGCATCCGTGGTCACCAGAACCCAGTCCTGAATGCCAAACCTGCGACCCTCTAGAATAGGCATTCCCAACCGCGGTCCTCAAGGCACATCAACAGTGCAGGTTTTAGTGATATTCAGGCTTGAACACAGGTGACTTAATTAGTACCTCAGTTATTTTGATTTAACCATCTGTGCTGAAGCCTGGATATCACTAAAACCTGCACTGTTGGTGTGCCTTGAGGGCCGTGGTTGGGAATGTCTGCTCTAGAAGGTGAGCACTCTGCAGCCACCACAAGAGAGATACCCTGGCCCTGGGGGACAGGCTGATCATCTGATGAATATGTAGATGTGACCCAGACCACTTGTCCAGAAGGTCCCACTGAAAGGTCCTCGCATGGAACCTGCTGAATGGAATGGCCTCGTAAGACGCCACCATCTTTCCCAGAACTCGAGTGCATTGATGGACCGACACCCTTTTTGTCTTTAACAGGTCCCTGACCACGTTCTGGAGTTCCCGGGTCTTTTCCATCGGGAGAAAAACCCTTTTTCGTTCCGTATCCAGAATCATGGCTAAGAAAGGCAAACGGGTCGTTGGAACCAACTGTGACTTTGGTAGATTGAGAATCCAGCCGTGCTGTTGCAACACCCTCAGGGAGAGTGATACGCTGTTCAGCAACTGTTCTCTCGATCTCGCTTTTATTAGGAGATCGTCAAAGTA
This sequence comes from Pseudophryne corroboree, assembly GCF_028390025.1. Taxonomy (NCBI): domain Eukaryota; kingdom Metazoa; phylum Chordata; class Amphibia; order Anura; family Myobatrachidae; genus Pseudophryne; species Pseudophryne corroboree. The sequence goes on along the minus strand of NC_086446.1, from coordinate 544,490,534 downwards.
CGGGATATTTGTGACACCCTGCTTGCGCAGGAGCACCATCATTTCCACCATCACCTTGATGAAAATCCTCGGGGCCGTGGAAAGCCCAAACGGCAACGTCTGAAATTGGTAATGACAATCATGTACAGCAAATCTCAGGCTGGCGATGACCGCTTTGAGCGATTCCATTTTGAATTTGAACCTTTTCAAGTATAGGTTTAAGGATTTTAAATTCAGAATGGGTCTCACGGAACCGTCCGGTTTCGGTACCACAAACAGGGTTGAGTAGTACCCCGTCCCCTGTTGAAGCAGGGAAACTTTGACCACCACTTGTTGAAGACACAGAACTGCTGTGATCTGATATAAGCGAAACAAAGTTTGTGCTGGTGGGAGAAGAATAATGGATTAAATGTTATTACTGTGATAACCCTGTCTGAACTTTAAATAAACTGCTTGCTGTTTGTGATGAGATGGCCTGGCGAACAATGCTAAAAATGACTGATGGACCTGGCGCTGCCCAGGGGTTTCACACAAACAGGCATGGAATTGCTGAATGATAACACCAGGCCACACTCAGCCAACCACACATGTGAGTTGTTATGGCGCTACCATTGGGAGGTACTGAATCATCCTTACAACTGCCCTGACCTGGTACTGAGCGATTTCCATCCATTGAAGAAGCGGAATACGTTTGGCATCCCGGTGATCATGTGACTGATACTGGAATCCTGACACCGCTCAGGACACCGTCACCAGAACACTGATCAACAGAATCCTAAAGGTAAGTATCTGGGTGGGTGTTAGGGTTAGTCCTGGCTGGGGTGTGCAGGAGGGTGTAAGCTTAGTGTTAGTCATTGGGAAGGGGGGGGGGGGGTAGCTATTGCTACCACCACCATAGATTTTGCCCTAGCCACCACTAGAGGGTTAGGGTGTTAGGGTGGGTCTAGATTACTTTAACCCCAAAAACTGTTGAGAATCTCGGTTCCAGGATGCCGAGGTTGGTCATGTGGCCGCCGGCATCTCGAGCCGGCACCCAAAGAAGCACGTTGGTGGAAGGAGATTCGCAACCGACTGGGAAGTTCAGCACGCTGTCATGTCCTGGCATCAGGCGCTTGACACTGATTTCTTCTATGCCAGGATAGATGCCTTGGTGTACCTTCGGAACAAATGCTCCAAGTATGGGGACTATGGAAAAATAATCTGTGCCAAGACCATACTATTTATTATATGTACAAGTACAAGTTGAATACATTTGCACAATGAGAGGTCTTGTTACCTTATTTATTGAACCACTCTCACATTTGTAAAATTTAATGAAACATATATTGGGGTAGCAGTGAGGCCAACACTTATAATTATTCAGTGTTGTCATTTTAAGGAAAATTCCAACAACTATCTTAACCTGATCCTTAGGGTCTAGTGTTCACACCAGAGCAGCTTACTGGTTGTTTGCATGTGCGCTGTATAGAACAATACTGTAGGTCTGGGGTTGTGTAGAGCAAACAGCCAGGGCCGGAGCTTCCACTAGGCAGCTTTAGGCAGCTGCCTAGGGGCGCTGGGACCTGAGGGGGCGGCCTGCTACAGCTGCCTGAAAAAGGTTGCATAGTCCTACCTTCCCTAGCCGCTGCAATCCCCCAGTACTCATATATTACAGTAGCCGCGACTGCTAAGCTCCCGTATTGCTGCCTCCAGCTCCGCCTCCAACCGACACAGGCAGTAACTTTGACAGCTCCTGGAGTCCTGTCTGGGGGTGACATGCAGCACTGCTCTTCATTCCAGACTCTTTCACAGACTACTCTGTCCCAACTCTGCACTACAGCCTGCAGGTAAGGTGGCTGCACAGTGCATTCTCTGCATTGATAAGGAAAGAGGGTGAGAGCAGCAGTGTGGTGAGGGGGAGAGATGAGGAGCAGGCATGTACACAGTCTGGGGGGATGAGCAGCACCATGCACACAGATGATGGGGGGGGATAGAACAGCAAGCTTTTAACAGAGTAGGGGGGAGGGCGTGAGAGCAGCATCTCTTTCATCTGAAGGGTGGGTAGGGGGAAGGGGCAATAGGCAGAAGCTTTGCCTAGGGTGCCGAGAAACCTTGCACCGGCCCTGCAAACAGCACTTAATTTATGTACATACAAACATGGGCAAATGTGTTGATTCCCTTTTATGGAAAAAGAAGAACCCATAGTTTTCTCTGAAGTAACTTGAAAGTGACAAAAGTATTTGGCATCCACCAATGTTTATTCCATATTTAATAGAAATCATACTTTGCATTTGATTTTTGATTCAACATAATATCTTAAATAATGAAACAAATGAAAGTGGCATGACTAAGAATGATGGAAACCTTAGGGGTATATTCAATTAAAGTCAGATCCATTGCGACATGAATTTGTCGGAATGGATCCGACAGGACCTATTCAATGAACGGCCAAATCCGACAGGATTTCTGACCATCTCAATCCGACTTTGAAAAAAGTTGTATTGAGATGAAGGTGCTGAGAGAGGGAGAGCAGCGGCTACAGCATCATACACTTCTCTTCCATGCTAGCTGCACAGACACTCATTACTTGCCAGACTTTATACACTGCAGGGAGACGGGGGAGAGCAGCAGCGTAGCAGGAGGATGGGGCACCGCCGGCAGACCTCACAGCAGCATCCACCCGGCTCCAGCAAGCAGGACCTCGCTTGCTGGAGCCAGGTGGACACTGCCGTGAGCGGCGGCCGTGCCCCATCCTCCTGCTACGCTGCTGCCCCCCCCCCCCCCCCCGTCTCCCTGCAGTGTATAAAGTCTGACAAGTAATGAGTGTCTGTGCATGGAAGCAGGCCCGGCGACAGGGGGGGTCAAAGGGGACAGCCGTCCCGGGCCCCGACGTTGTGAGGGGCCCCAAGGTCCAGCGGCGGCAGCATGTAACAGATCTAAATAATGATATATATTGCGGCATCGCGCCAGCTGCGGGCCGCCCGTGCAGTTAAAAGTAATCAATAACTGACCTTTTATTTCAGCTCCCCCACCCCCATGATCTGTGGTCACCACTTAGCATCCCCAAGCCCAGCCCCACGTCAGCTGTCACACAAAGCTACCTCCGGACCTCCCCTCCTCTCCCAGTCATCCCCGCCCGCCCTGTCTCTGCTGTGAGGAGCGTGAGCAGGCAGGCAGGAGCAGGATTGCGGGACTGCTGGCAGCTTGTTGTGGCGGGGTGCATCAAGCTGGTCACTCGGAGGCTGAGCCTCGTTGATTCACGGCGCCGGTGGCTGTGTCTGGTAAGTCAAGTGTCTGCACTGCAGGTGCACTCGGCTCTCCAGCAGGAGTTTGGGGCTTTGGGTTTGGGATGGGCTGCGTGCAGGCACATATCATGGATGCATGTGCATGCATTACATCTGCCCTGTAAACCTGGTATTACTGTAGGTAAGAGCGAAGATTGCAGGGCGAGAAAAGGTAGGGATGGCCATTATGGTGGGGCATGCTGAATTGTTACAGGTGAGTATAACTCTCTCTCCCCCTCCCATAATGTGTAAAAATGGGGACTGCCTGCCATAATGTGTAAAAATGGGGGACTCTGCCTGCCTAATGTGTAAAAAAGGGGACTCTGCTGCCATAATGTGTAAAAAATGGGACTCTGCTGCTGTAATGTGTAAAAAGGGAGACTCTGCCTTACGTAATGTGTAAAAGGAGCTCTGTGGTCACGCCCCTATATTTGTATATCGGGGGGGGGCCCACAGGGATATCAGTCGGATTTGGCCCCGTTTTCGACAGAAGCACGCGGATCGGCAGCTATTCCGCCGATCCATGTGCTTTCCGACAAGTCGAATTCTCCGACTTGTCGGATAAAAAATCCAGGGATTGAATAGGTCGGAACCCCTTCCGACCTGAAAAAGTCTAAAACTGCCGTCTTTCCGACAAGACGGCAGTTTTTACAGCAATTGAATATACCCCTTAACCTATGTTGTTGCACAAAGTTAGAAGCCATCACTGCAATTAAGCTATTTCTGTAGCTCTCCACGAGACTTCTACACCTGTCAGCAGGTAGTTTGATCCACTCGTCCTGAGCAAACTGCTCCAGCTGTCTCAGGTTTGATGACAGCCTTCAGCTTCCTCAGACTGCATGTTTCAGCTCTTTCCATAGTTGTTATAGGCCCTACACACTGGCCGATTTTTAGAAAGATATGAACGATCTCGTTCATAAATGAACGAGAACTCCTTCATATCTTTCAGTGTGGAGGCTCCAGCAATAAACGATGCGCGTCCCTGTGCTCGTTCATCGCTGGTCCCCCGTCGGCTGTACATGCAGGCCAATATGGACGATCTCGTCCATATTTGCCTGCACTTCAATGCAGCCGGGTGACGGGGGGAGTGAAGAAACTTCACTCCCCCCGTCTCTGCCCCCCCCCCCCCCCCCCGCCGCCGGGTCGCTCGTCGGCCGTATCCTGTCGGCTAGTGTGTAGGGCCCTTTAGAAAGGATTCAGATCAGGGCTCATAGAAGGCCAGTTCGGAACAGTCCAATGTTCTGCTCTTAAACGGAGACAGTGCTTTCTGACACTGGACAAAATGTATTCCTCCAGAGTACCTTCATAGTCTTGAGGTTTAATTGTGCCCTGCACAGATTAAGGCACCTGTGCCAGACGCAGTAAAGCAGCCCAAAGAATTGAATTTGTTCGTCTGTGAAAATAGGGCCTGATTCGGATTTGAACACAAACCCGACATTTTGCGTGATCGCAGCTCCCCCTTAGCCACAGCATGACTGACTTACTGTGGTGCTTGGGGAGAGGAGCGGCGACCAGGACCCGTCAGATACATACTTCCTGGCAGGGGCGCTTTAAGAGAGGAGGAGTCCCGTGTGCTGCCTCCTCCGTTCGGACCCCCTCCTCTCTGCAGATCTGCGCAGATCTCTGTGAAAATGGTGTGGCGGCCATTTTCCCAATGATCTCTCTACTGCGCATGTGCTGTACTCCAGTAAGAATGGCCACTGTGCCATTTTCATGGGGTTTTTAACAGCGCCGGTGACATCACCGGTGCGGGACTCCAGAGGGGTGAGTATTAAAAAAATGGGGGCAGTGTGTGCGGTGTCGCCCCCCTGGACTTAGGGTCCCGAGTGCACCGCGCACACTGCACTCATTATAGATATGCTAGTGTTTCCTGGTCCCAGCATGGAAGTTCCCACAGCCAATCTGAGTAAGTTTAGGCTTATACATATGGATGAGATCACAATAGTGATCACATGCTGCGTCTATAATTTTCTTTCTGATCTCCTCAGACAACTCTATCCTTTGTTTTCTCTGGCAGGGTCCACAGGTTATCCACAGGATAACAATGGGATATGATGGAGCGACAGCGGATTGGCACCAAATGATCACAAGTTTTCAGTCCTCCCAGGATGCAATGGGCTTGTCTATATATATCCCCGCCCACTAGTTCGGGCAAATCAGTTTTTTGTTTGGTGCGGCAGGAGCCGGACCATGGTCACAGGGCTGCTGTTTTTGGCAGCCCTAAGCTTTATTATTTTATTTTTATAGTCTTACTATGTTTTCTGAGTGATCTTTCCTAACAGCATCCTATACGCATATTGGAAAGAGTCGCTCCAACAACTCTTCGCCGGGTCGCAACAAAGCTTACCCACGGTGCAAGTGCTGTCTCGACGGGCGTCTGTGTCGGATATACTTGCAGGTCCAGCAGACGTTACCAGACTGGCCGGAGCACGGGGAGAAGGTAAGGCATCGGTTCCACTTAGAAGGGGAATACGGACACAGCCGCACTGTATTGGGAGGAGACTACCAAACAGTAGCTGGCGCTCCGCCACCACGGGTGCTCCAGGGCTAGGCCTTAGGGATCATAAAGCACCAGGATTAGTATGAGGCTGCGATCCCTAGGGTTGATGTCAGCAGTGGGGAGTCAGACACACTCCTGGTTGCCCCTCCCCACAGTTCATGACCAGTTTCCGCGCGTATCCCGCCATGAACTGTTGCCTCACTTCCATCTCAGATGCTACCACGAGGGGTCTCGGTCACAGCATAGGCCGCTGTGTCTGTGTACACTAAGCGTTACTGCAAGGTGACCAGGTCGCAGACCGGTGCGTCTGCATGCACAAGTCCGTTCACTGAGTGTCTGTGTTCTTTAAAAATTCCCGGAGCGGCAGTGTACACTAGTAGCGTCTGGATCCACTCAGCGTTCGCTAACGTATTGATCGATCTTGGAAGTGAGGTGAGTCTCCCTGTATCCCACTGGTGCGGTTGGCCCTGGGTTCCTCCTAATGCAAGACAATGCTAGACCTCATGTGGCTGGAGTGTGTCAGCAGTTCCTGCAAGACGAAGACATTGATGCTATGGACTGGCCCGCCCGTTCCCCAGACCTGAATCCAATTGAGCACAGCTGGGACATCATGTCTCGCTCCATCCACCAAAGCCACGTTGCACCACAAACTGTCCAGGAGTTGGCGGATGCTTTAGTCCAGGTCTGGGAGGAGATCCCTCAGGAGACCATCCACCGCCTCATCAGGAGCATGCCCAGGCGTTGTATGGAGGTCATACAGGCACTGGGAGGCCACACACACTACTGAGCCTCATTTTGACTTTTTGTAAGGACATTACATCAAAGTGTGATTTTGTTGTCAGCACATACAACTATGTAAAGAACAAAGTATTTAATAAAAATATTTCATTCATTCAGATCTAGGATGTGTTATTTTAGTGTTCCCTTTATTTTCTCTGACGTCCTAGTGGATGCTGGGAACTCCGTAAGGACCATGGGGAATAGCAGGCTCCGGAGACTGGGCACTCTAAGAAAGAATTAGGACTACCTGGTGTGCACTGGCTCCTCCCTCTATGCCCCTCCTCCAGACCTCAGTTAGAATCTGGGCCCGGCTCGAGCTGGTTGCACACTAGGGGCTCTCCTGAGCTTCTAGTAAAGAAAGTATTTATTAGGTTTTTTATTTTCAGTGAGATCTGCTGGCAACAGACTCACTGCAACGAGGGACTTAGGGGAGAGAAGCGAACCTACCTGCTTGCAGCTAACTTGGGCTTCTTAGGCTACTGGACACCATTAGCTCCAGAGGGATCGAACACAGGCCCAGCCTCGGTCTTCCGGTCCCGGAGCCGCGCCGCCGTCCCCCTTGCAGATCCAGAAGCATGAAGATCTTCACGGAAATCGGCGGCTGAAGACTCCGGTCTTCATTAAGGTAGCGCACAGCACTGCAGCTGTGCGCCATTGCTCCCTGTGCACACCACATACTCCGGTCACTGATAGGTGCAGGGCGCTGGGGGGGGGGGGGCGCCCTGGGCAGCAATTAGAGTACCTTAAAGTGGCTAATCACACATAATATAGCCTAAGAAGCTATATATGTGTAAAATACCCCTGCCACATTATTATTATAAGAGCAGGAGAAGTCCGCCGAAAAAGGGGCGGGGCTATCTCCCTCAGCACACTGGCGCCATTTCCTCTCACAGCTCCGCTGGAAGGACGCTCCCCAGGCTCTCCCCTGCAGTTTCCAGGCTCAATAGGGTAAAAAAGAGAGGGGGGGGGCACTAAATTTAGGTGCAAATACTATATATATAGTGGCTATAGGGTAAATCACTTGTGTAGTGTAACTCCCTGCATTATATAGCGCTGTGGTGTGTGCTGGCATACTCTCTCTCTGTCTCTCCAAAGGACTTTGTGGGGTCCTGTCCTCAGTCAGAGCATTCCCTGTGTGTGTGCGGTGTGTTGGTACGGCTGTGTCGACATGTTTGATGAGGAGGCTTATGTGGAGGCGGAGCAGGTGCCGATAAATGTGATGTCACCCCCTGCGGGGTCGACACCTGAGTGGATGGATATGTGGAAGGAATTACGCGACAGTGTCAACTCCTTACATAAAAGGTTTGACGACATAGCAGATGTGGGACAGCCGGCTTCTCAGCCCGTGCCTGCCCAGGCGTCTCAAAGCCATCAGGGGCTCAAAAACGCCCGCTACCTCAGACGGCAGACACAGATGTTGACACGGATACTGACTCCAGTGTCGACTACGATGAGACTAGCGTACATTCCAATAGGGCCACCCGATACATGATTACGGCAATGAAAAATGAGTTGCACATTTCTGACATTAACCCAGGTACCACAAAAAAGGGTATTATGTTTGGGGAGAAAAAGCAACCAGTGGTTTTTCCCCCATCTGATGAGTTGAATGAAGTGTGTGAAGAAGCGTGGGCTTCCCCCGATAAGAAATTAGTGATTTCTAAAAAGTTGCTAATGGTGTACCCTTTCCCGCCAGAGGACAGGATACGTTGGGAGACATCCCCTAGGGTGGATAAAGCGCTCACACGCTTGTCAAAGAAGGTGGCACTACCGTCTCCGGATACGGACGCCCTAAAGGAGCCTGCGGATAGAAAGCAGGAGGCTATCCTGAAGCCTGTATATACACACTCAGGTATTATACTGAGACCGGCTATTGCTTCAGCATGGATGTGCAGTGCTGCAGCTGCGTGGTCAGATTCCCTGTCTGATAACATTGATACCCTCGACAGGGACACTATATTGCTAACCATAGAGCATATTAAAGACGCAGTCTTATACATGAGAGATGCACAGAGGGATATTTGCCGGCTGGCATCTAAAATTAATGCAATGTCCATTTCTGCCAGGAGAGGATTGTGGACTCGGCAGTGGACAGGTGATACAGATTCTAAAAGGCACATGGAGGTTTTGCCTTACAAAGGTGAGGAATTGTTTGGGGACGGTCTCTCGGACCTCGTTTCCACAGCAACAGCTGGGAAGTTGACATTTTTACCCCATGTTCCCTCACAGCCAAAGAAAGCACCGTATTATCAGGTACAGTCCTTTCGGCCCCAGAAAGGCAAGCGGGTTAAAGGCGCGTCCTTTCTACCCAGAGGCAGAGGTAGAGGGAAAAAGCTGCACCATACAGCCACCTCCCAGGAACAAAAGTCCACTCCCGCTTCCTCTAAGTCCACCGCATGACGCTGGGGCTCCACGGGCGGAGCCAGGTGCGGTGGGGGCCCGTCTCCGGAACTTCAGCGACCAGTGGGCTTGCTCACGGGTGGATCCCTGGATTCTACAAGTGGTATCTCAGGGGTACAAGCTGGAATTCGAGACATCTCCCCCTCGCCGTTTCCTCAAATCAGCCTTGCCAACAACTCCCCCAGACAGGGAGGCAGTGCTGGAGGTTCACAAGCTGTATTCTCAGCAGGTGATAATCAAGGTACCCCTCCTTCAACAAGGACGGGGTTACTATTCCACAATGTTTGTGGTACCGAAACCGGACGGTTCGGTGAGACCCATTTTAAATTTGAAATCCTTGAACACTTATATAAGAAGGTTCAAGTTCAAAATGGAATCGCTCAGGGCGGTTATTGCAAGCCTGGACGAAGGGGATTACATGGTATCACTGGACATCAAGGATGCTTACCTGCATGTCCCCATTTACCCTCCTCACCAGGAGTACCTCAGATTTGTGGTACAGGACTGTCATTACCAATTCCAGACGTTGCCGTTTGGTCTGTCCATGGCACTGAGGGTATTTACCAAGGTAATGGCCGAAATGATGATACTCCTTCGGAAAAAGGGAGTTTTAATTATCCCGTACTTGGACGATCTCCTTATAAAGGCGAGGTCCAGGGAGCAGTTGTTGGTCGGCGTAGCACTATCTCGGGAAGTGCTACAACAGCACGGCTGGATTCTGAATATTCCAAAGTCGCAGCTGGTTCCTACAACGCGTCTACTGTTCCTGGGGATGGTTCTGGACACAGACCAGAAAAAAGTGTTTCTCCCAGAGGAGAAAGCCAAGGAGTTGTCATCTCTAGTCAGAGACCTCCTAAAACCAAAACAGGTGTTGGTGCATCACTGCACGCGAGTCCTGGGAAAGATGGTAGCTTCTTACGAAGCAATTCCATTTGGCAGGTTCCATGCAAGGATCTTTCAGTGGGATCTGTCGGACAAGTGGTCCGGATCGCATCTTCAGATGCATCGGCTGATAACCCTGTCTCCAAGGACCAGGGTGTCTCTGCTGTAGTGGCTGCAGAGTGCTCATCTTCTAGAGGGCCGCAGATTTGGCATACAGGACTGGGTCCTGGTGACCACGGATGCCAGCCTTCGAGGCTGGGGGGCAGTCACACAGGGAAGAAACTTCCAAGGACTATGGTAAGCCAGGAGACTTCCCTACACATAAATATTCTGGAACTAAGGGCCATTTACAATGCCCTAAGTCAGGCAAGACCCCTGCTTCAACACCAGCCGGTGCTGATCCAGTCAGACAACATCACGGTGGTAGCCCATGTAAACCGACAGGGCGGCACAAGAAGCAGGATGGCGATGGCAGAAGCCACAAGGATTCTCCGATGGGCGGAAAATCACGTGCTAGCACTGTCAGCAGTGTTCATTCCGGGAGTGGACAACTGGGAAGCAGACTTCCTCAGCAGACACGACCTCCACCCGGGAGAGTGGGGACTTTATCCAGAAGTCTTCAAAATGATTGTAAACCGTTGGGAAAGGCCACAGGTGGACATGATGACGTCCCGCCTCAACAAAAAACTAAAAAGATATTGCGCCAGGTCAAGGGACCCTCAGGCGATAGCTGTGGACGCTCTAGTGACACCGTGGGTGTACCAGTCGCTTTATGTGTTCCCTCCTCTGCCTCTCATACCAAAGGTACTGAGAATAATAAGAAGGAGAGGAGTAAGAACTATACTCGTGGTTCCGGATTGGCCAAGAAGAGCTTGGTACCCAGAACTTCAAGAAATGATCTCAGAGGACCCATGGCCTCTACCGCTCAGACGGGACCTGCTGCAGCAGGGGCCCTGTCTGTTCCAAGACTTACCACGACTGCGTTTGACGGCATGGCGGTTGAACACCGGATCCTAAAAGAAAAGGGCATTCCGGAGGAAGTCATTCCTACACTGATTAAAGCTAGGAAAGATGTGACCGCAAAACATTATCACCGCATATGGCGGAAATATGTTGCTTGGTGTGAGGCCAGGAAGGCCCCAACGGAGGAATTTCAGCTAGGCCGATTTCTGCACTTCCTACAGTCAGGGATGACTATGGGCCTAAAATTGGGTTCCATTAAGGTCCAGATTTCGGCTCTGTCAATTTTCTTCCAAAAAGAACTGGCTTCACTGCCTGAAGTTCAGACTTTTGTGAAGGGAGAGCTGCATATTCAGCCCCCTTTTGTGCCCCCAGTGGCACCTTGGGATCTCAACGTGGTGTTGGATTTCCTAAAGTCGCATTGGTTTGAGCCACTTAAAACCGTGGAGCTAAAGTACCTCACGTGGAAGGTGGTCATGCTGTTGGCCTTGGCGTCGGCCAGGCGTGTATCAGAATTGGCGGCTTTGTCATGTAAAAGCCCTTATCTGATTTTTCATATGGATAGGGCGGAATTGAGGACTCGTTCCCAGTTCCTACCTAAGGTGGTATCAGCTTTTCATTTGAACCAACCTATTGTGGTGCCTGCGGCTACTCGGGACTTGGAGGATTCCAAGTTGCTGGACGTAGTCAGGGCCCGGAAAATATATGTTTCCAGGACGGCTAGAGTCAGAAAAACTGACTCGCTATTTATCCTATATGTACCCAACAAGCTGGGTGCTCCTGCTTCAAAGCAGACTATTGCTCGCTGGATCTGTAGCACGATTCAACTTGCACATTCGGCGGCTGGACTGCCGCATCCTAAATCTGTAAAAGCCCATTCCACGAGGAAGGTGGGCTCTTCTTGGGCGGCTGCCCGAGGGGTCTCGGCTTTACAACTTTGCTGAGCTGCTACTTGGTCGGGTTCAAACACGTTTGCAAAATTCTACAAGTTTGATACCCTGGCTGAGGAGGACCTTGAGTTTGCTCATTCGGTGCTGCAGAGTCATCCGCACTCTCCCGCCCGTTTGGGAGCTTTGGTATAATCCCCATGGTCCTTATGGAGTTCCCAGCATCCACTAGGACGTCAGAGAAAATATGAATTTACTCACCGGTAATTCTATTTCTCGTAGTCCGTAGTGGATGCTGGGCGCCCATCCCAAGTGCGGATTGTCTCCAATACCTGTATATAGTTATTGCCTAACTAAAGGGTTATTGTTTTGAGCCATCTGTTCGAGAGGCTCAGTTTGTTGTTCATACTGTTAACTGGGTATAGTATCACGAGTTGTACGGTGTGATTGGTGTGGCTGGTATGAGTCTTACCCGGGATTCCAAATCCTTTCCTTTTTGTGTCAGCTCTTCCGGGCACAGTTTCCCTAACTGAGGTCTGGCGGAGGGGCAGAGAGGGAGGAGCCAGTGCACACCAGGTAGTCCTAATTCTTTCTTAGAGTACCCAGTCTCCTTCGGAGCCCGCTCCCAGACTCCACTACGGACTACGAGAAATAGTGAGTAAATTCTTATTTTTTTGAGCAGTGTATGTTTGTCAGTTGATCTTCTGGTCCTCAATTCATGAGTAGGGTCGGATTGATATCACTTTAGAGAGATAGAAGTGTTACAGTCCCAAATGGTGTATTATACTGTGAAAGTACTGATTAATTGTCATGTCTAAAAGCTACAACTGTGTCACACTGGATATGTCCAATCATCTGATGTTGGAAGCTAAGCAGTGGTGGGCTTGGTTCGTTTTTGAAAACCACCTGGGAAACCAGGTGCGGTAAGTACCAACATTCATATCATGTTGTTTTATATTATCCTCTATGATCTGGTACATGGTTTATATGTAAAATGGTTTGCTGTTCAGCATAATACATCCCTGATCTACATCAGGTGTAGATACGATGTTTACACAGACCTTGTCCAGTTTAGTTGGAAAGTTAATTCTTCCAGCTTCAATACCAGGAATAGGGTTCACTGTTAACCCATATATGCAGCTCCTTACCTACGGTATATCGCCAACAGCTTCTCCAAATAAGTCAAGCTGATAAACCGAGTTAAAATAAATCATCACTTTACAGACTACACAGGATAAAGTTCTATATACTCTACTTCGGCACACGAAAAACAGATAAAAGGGTATCGGCTAAGTAAATAAATTGAAAAAATAAGAGCAGTAAAGGCTAGTCTGTTCATAGAGGCAGCAGAGCCTGGGTTAAATAAAAATAAGACACCCTTATTTAAACGTCCCAAAACACGATCAGCTGAGAATCGGGAAAATGTTTGGGCTACGTTCCAATATCCTTTTCCAGCTGGGGACTGGAAAAAAAAAAGGGTGAAGTGCCTCCTAAAATAGGTATGTATACTGGTTAGTGCAAAAACCTACATGGCCTCTGCCGTCAACATCAAAAGAGTAATGGTTTTCAATAAACCATAATGTCTCTGTTTAGGGCAGTCATAAGGCCAGCCATGACTTCAGCTGGCATGAAAGCAAATAGCTGCCTGGGCTGAGTTACTGGAAGACAGTTTTTCTGTACCTGCAAGGGAGCAGGAATCCCATATAAGTTTACAAACAGGCAGCAAAGATATGGGTTATGCTTTTGGGGCATCAACCTTAACAATAGCTGCTAACAGATCAATTTGCTTAATACAGGAAAAGCTGATTCAGAATCAAAGGAGGTTCTGGGAACTTGACTTTGGTTTAAAGTCTCTGTTGAGTAAGCAGATAATGGGGAGTCAGAAGCAGACTCCAAGAAGGTCACGTTTCCTTCCACACATAACCCCTAGTTAGGGGTCTGGTTTAGGCCTTTTTGGTCATAAAGGAAAAGCAATACATGCGTAACAGCGACCAGAGGGCCAGCTTCCAAACCAGAGGATAATCCATCAGCATGATGGTACAGGCCTTTTTCTGGGGGATCCCAGGGAAGGGGGCCGACCAATTAGGTTGCACAGATCTGGTAACAGATGCTGGGGTGCAAGAAGCGGTAGCTCTAGTTTATGTTTTCCTTTTCAAGAGCATCTTCCTCGAAGATTCTTCAGCTCCAGCCCGTTCCAGGCAAAGGTGAAGATAAGGGGATTGTAGGCAGTTCAGAAATGGCTTTTTGTCAGGAGTAGTCATCCCGGTAACCCATGCAATGGGGACAGGGGGTTTACTCCAACCTGGGATTGTTTCAGAAGGATTATTTACTCCATTCTCAATCTCGAAAATCCTAAACAGATAGGTTTGGGTACCACGGTTCAAATGGAAGCACTCCATAGTTGGGTAAGGAATCAGTATTTCTCTATCGTCCTAGTGGATGCTGGGGTTCCTGAAAGGACCATGGGGAATAGCGGCTCCGCAGGAGACAGGGCACAAAAAGTAAAGCTTTCCGATCAGGTGGTGTGCACTGGCTCCTCCCCCTATGACCCTCCTCCAGACTCCTGTTAGATTTTTGTGCCCGGCCGAGAAGGGTGCAATCTAGGTGGCTCTCCTAAAGAGCTGCTTAGAGAAAGTTTAGCTAGGTTTTTTATGTTACAGTGATTCCTGCTGGCAACAGGATCACTGCAGCGAGGGACTGAGGGGAGAAGGAGTCAACTCACCTGCGTGCAGGATGGATTGGCTTCTTGGCTACTGGACATCAAGCTCCAGAGGGACGATCACAGGTACAGCCTGGATGGTCACCGGAGCCGCGCCGCCGGCCCCCTTGCAGATGCTGAAGACAGAAGAGGTCCAGAATCGGCGGCTGAAGACTCCTGCAGTCTTCTAAAGGTAGCGCACAGCACTGCAGCTGTGCGCCATTTTCCTCTCAGCACACTTCACACGGCAGTCACTGAGGGTGCAGGGCGCTGGGAGGGGGGCGCCCTGGGAGGCAAAATGAGTACCTATAAAGGCTAAAAATACCTCACATATAGCCCTAGAGGCTATATGGAGATATTTAACCCCTGCCTGATTTCTCAAAATAGCGGGAGACGAGCCCGCCGGAAAAGGGGCGGGGCCTATCTCCTCAGCACACGGCGCCATTTCCTCTCACAGCTCCGCTGGTCAGGACGGCTCCCAGGTCTCTCCCCTGCACTGCACTACAGAAACAGGGTAAAACAGAGAGGGGGGGCAAATTTATGGCGATATTTTTATATAACAAAGCAGCTATAGGGGAGCACTTATTATAAGGCTATCCCTGATATATATATAGCGCTTTTGGTGTGTGCTGGCAAACTCTCCCTCTGTCTCCCCAAAGGGCTAGTGGGTCCTGTCTTCATTAGGAGCATTCCCTGTGTGTCTGCTGTGTGTCGGTACGTGTGTGTCGACATGTATGAGGACGATATTGGTGTGGAGGCGGAGCAATTGCCAAATATGGGGATGTCACCTCCTAGGGGGTCGACACCAGAATGGATGCCTTTATTTATGGAACTACGGGATAGTGTCAACACGCTAAAGCAGTCGTTTGACGACATGAGACGGCCGGACAATCAATTAGTGCCTGTCCAGGCGACTCAAACACCGTCAGGGGCTGTGAAACGCCCTTTGCCTCAGTCGGTCGACACAGACCCAGACACAGGCGATGACTCCAGTGGTGACGGTGACGAATCAACCGTATTTTCCAGTAGGGCCACACGTTATATGATTTTGGCAATGAAGGAGGCGTTACATTTAGCTGATACTACAGGTACCACTAAACAGGGTATTATGTGGGGTATGAAAAAACTACCTATAGTTTTTCCTGAATCAGAAGAACTAAATGACGTGTGTAATGAAGCGTGGGTTGCCCCTGATAAAAAGCTGAGAATTTCAAAGAAATTATTGGCATTATACCCTTTCCCGCCAGAGGTTAGGGAGCGCTGGGAAACACCTCCTAGGGTGGACAAGGCGCTAACACGCTTATCTAAACAAGTGGCGTTACCCTCTCCTGAGACGGCCGCACTTAAAGATCCATCAGATAGGAGGATGGAAAATATCCAAAAAAGTATATACACACATGCAGGTGTTATACTACGACCAGCTGTAGCAACTGCCTGGATGGGCAGTGCGGGGGTAGTTTGGTCAGAATCCCTGATTGAAAATATTGATACCCTGGACAGGGACAATATTCTACTGTCGTTAGAACAAATAAAGGATGCATTTCTTTATATATGCGTGATGCACAGAGGGATATATGCACACTGGCATCACGGGTAAGTGCTATGTCCATTTCGGCCAGAAGAGCTTTATGGACGCGACAGTGGACAGGCGATGCGGATTCAAAACGGCATATGGAAGTTTTGCCGTATAAGGGGGAGGAGTTATTTGGAGTCGGTCTATCAGATTTGGTGGCCACGGCTACAGCCGGGAAATCCACCTTTCTACCTCAAGTCACTCCCCAACAGAAAAAGGCACCGACTTTTCAACCGCAGCCCTTTCGTTCCTTTAAAAATAAGAGAGCAAAGGGCTATTCATATTTGCCACGAGGCAAAGGTCGAGGGAAGAGACAGCAACACGCAGCTCCTTCCCAGGATCAGAAGCCCTCCCCGGCTTCTACAAAAGCCTCAGCATGACGCTGGGGCTTCTCAAGCGGACTCGGGGACGGTGGGCGGTCGTCTCAAAAATTACAGCGCGCAGTGGGCTCACTCGCAAGTAGATCCCTGGATCCTGCAGATAATATCTCAGGGATACAGGTTGGAATTAGAGACAGATCCACCTCGCCGTTTCCTGAGGTCTGCTTTACCAACGTCCCCCTCCGAAAGGGAGACGGTGTTGGAAGCCATTCACAAGCTGTACTCTCAGCAGGTGATAGTCAAGGTACCTCTTCTGCAACAAGGGAAGGGGTATTATTCCACTCTTTTTGTGGTACCGAAGCCGGATGGCTCGGTAAGGCCTATTCTAAATCTGAAGTCCTTGAACCTGTACATAAAGAAGTTCAAGTTCAAAATGGAGTCACTCAGAGCAGTGATAGCGAACCTGGAAGAGGGGAACTTTATGGTATCCTTGGACATCAAGGATGCGTATCTCCACGTTCCAATTTACCCCTCACACCAGGGGTACCTCAGGTTCGTTGTACAAAACTGTCACTATCAGTTTCAGACGCTGCCGTTCGGATTGTCCACGGCACCTCGGATCTTTACAAAGGTAATGGCCGAGATGATGATTCTTCTTCGAAGAAAAGGCGTATTAATTATCCCATACTTGGACGATCTCCTAATAAGGGCGAGGTCCAGAGAACAGCTAGAGATGGGATTAGCACTGTCTCAAGAAGTGCTAAAACAGCACGGGTGGATTCTGAATATTCCAAAATCCCAGTTAATGCCGACAACTCGTCTGCTGTTCCTAGGGATGATTCTGGACACGGTTCAGAAAAAGGTTTTTCTCCCGGAGGAAAAAGCCAAGGAGTTATCCGAGCTTGTCAGGAACCTCCTAAAACCAGGAAAGGTGTCTGTACATCAATGCACAAGAGTCCTGGGAAAAATGGTGGCTTCTTACGAAGCGATTCCATTCGGCAGATTCCACGCAAGAATTTTCCAAAGGGATCTGTTGGACAAATGGTCAGGGTCGCATCTTCAGATGCACCTACGGATAACCCTGTCTCCAAGGACAAGGGTGTCTCTTCTGTGGTGGTTGCAGAGTGCTCATCTATTGGAGGGCCGCAGATTCGGCATACAGGATTGGATCCTGGTGACCACGGACGCCAGCCTGAGAGGCTGGGGAGCAGTCACACAAGGAAGAAACTTCCAGGGAGTATGGACGAGCCTGGAAACGTCTCTTCACATAAACATTCTGGAACTAAGAGCAATATACAATGCTCTAAACCAGGCAGAACCTCTGCTTCAGGGAAAACCGGTATTGATCCAGTCGGACAACATCACGGCAGTCGCCCATGTGAACAGACAGGGCGGCACAAGAAGCAGGAGGGCAATGGCAGAAGCTGCAAGGATTCTTCGCTGGGCAGAGAATCATGTGATAGCACTGTCAGCAGTGTTCATCCCGGGAGTGGACAACTGGGAAGCAGACTTCCTCAGCAGACACGATCTTCACCCGGGAGAGTGGGGACTTCATCCAGAAGTCTTCCACATGCTGGTAACCCGTTGGGAAAGACCAATGGTGGACATGATGGCGTCTCGCCTCAACAAAAAACTGGACAGGTATTGCGCCAGGTCAAGAGATCCGCAGGCAATAGCTGTGGACGCGCTGGTAACGCCTTGGGTGTACCAGTCGGTGTATGTGTTTCCTCCTCTGCCTCTCATACCAAAAGTATTGAGAATTATACGGCAAAGAGGCGTAAGAACGATACTAGTGGTTCCGGATTGGCCAAGGAGGACTTGGTACCCGGAACTTCAAGAGATGATCACGGAAGATCCGTGGCCTCTACCTCTAAGGAGGGACTTGCTTCAGCAGGGTCCCTGTCTGTTTCAAGACTTACCGCGGCTGCGTTTGACGGCATGGCGGTTGAACGCCGGATCCTAAAGGAAAGAGGCATGCCGGAAGAAGTCATTCCTACTTTGATTAAAGCAAGGAAGGAAGTAACCGTGCAACATTATCACCGAATTTGGCGAAAATATGTTGCGTGGTGCGAAGATCGGAGTGCTCCGACGGAGGAATTTCAACTGGGTCGATTCCTACATTTCCTGCAATCAGGATTGTCAATGGGTCTCAAATTGGGATCTATTAAGGTTCAAATTTCGGCCCTGTCGATTTTCTTTCAAAAAGAATTGGCTTCAGTCCCTGAAGTCCAGACCTTTGTTAAGGGAGTGCTGCATATACAGCCTCCTGTGGTGCCTCCAGTGGCACCGTGGGATCTAAATGTGGTTTTGGACTTCCTAAAATCTCATTGGTTTGAACCACTAAAAAAGGTGGATTTGAAATATCTCACATGGAAAGTGACCATGCTTCTAGCCCTGGCTTCTGCCAGGAGAGTGTCAGAATTGGCAGCTTTATCTTACAAAAGCCCATATCTGATTTTCCATTCGGACAGGGCAGAACTGCGAACTCGTCCGCATTTTCTCCCTAAGGTGGTGTCAGCATTTCATCTGAACCAGCCTATTGTAGTGCCTGCGGCTACAAGTGACTTGGAGGACTCCAAGTTACTGGACGTTGTCAGAGCATTAAAAATATATATTGCAAGGACAGCTGGAGTCAGAAAATCTGACTCGTTGTTTATATTGTATGCACCCAACAAGATGGGTGCTCCTGCGTCTAAGCAGACGATTGCTCGTTGGATCTGTAGCACAATCCAACTTGCACATTCTGTGGCAGGCTTGCCACAGCCTAAATCTGTAAAGGCCCACTCCACAAGGAAGGTGGGCTCATCTTGGGCGGCTGCCCGAGGGGTCTCGGCATTACAACTTTGCCGAGCAGCTACGTGGTCAGGGGAGAACACGTTTGTAAAATTTTACAAATTTGATACTCTGGCTAAGGAGGACCTGGAGTTCTCTCATTCGGTGCTGCAGAGTCATCCGCACTCTCCCGCCCGTTTGGGAGCTTTGGTATAATCCCCATGGTCCTTTCAGGAACCCCAGCATCCACTAGGACGATAGAGAAAATAAGATTTTACTTACCGATAAATCTATTTCTCGGAGTCCGTAGTGGATGCTGGGCGCCCATCCCAAGTGCGGATTATCTGCATAAGTTGTACATAGTTATTGTTAACTAATTCGGGTTATTGTTAAAGGAAGCCATCTTTCAGAGGCTCCGCTGTTATCATACTGTTAACTGGGTTTAGATCACAAGTTGTACGGTGTGATTGGTGTGGCTGGTATGAGTCTTACCCGGGATTCAAAATCCTCCCTTATTGTGTACGCTCGTCCGGGCACAGTACCTAACTGGAGTCTGGAGGAGGGTCATAGGGGGAGGAGCCAGTGCACACCACCTGATCGGAAAGCTTTACTTTTTGTGCCCTGTCTCCTGCGGAGCCGCTATTCCCCATGGTCCTTTCAGGAACCCCAGCATCCACTACGGACTCCGAGAAATAGATTTATCGGTAAGTAAAATCTTATTATTACATAGTATCCCTGGATAGTCAGGATGCTTAACTACAGGTTCCTATAGCACTGTCCATCAGTGTTACTTCAATGTTTACCATCCTTCGGCAACATTCAGTTCTAGGTGTTACCCGTTGGGTAACTACAGCCCCAGAGTATGTTCTAAATTAAATTATGGCAGTTTATCTCCGCAAGCAGGGGATAAGAAAAATTGCCATACCTCGACCACCTTTTTTTCTGGAACAAATACAGGAATGGTTTCTGTGTCATCCCGAAACAGAGAATAACTTGTCTGTAGGGGTACGGGTGGTTCATAGATGGGGCAAGGTCATCCCTGGTTCCGTCACAACGTATGACTCACGGGGAGGCTGAACTGAATCAAAGTCTGCAGAAAGCATTTACCTCGGGATAAGATATCCAAGGTACAGTCAAGGAGTCAGGAGGTGTTCCACAATCGAACAATATAAATTCACGCAGCATGCGAATCATGGGTTTGATGGTGTCAACATAGGTGAAGTATGAACAATTCCACTCAAGACTTCTGCAGCTTCTGTCTACAGCCGCATCACACCTGATAGGTCCAATCTCATCTGATGCTGGAAGTCAACCAGTGTTGTGTCGGATTAAAAATCTCTGATAGCAGATCACCTGTGAATGCCAGGTGTTGTATGTGGGCCAGATGGACAGTAAACGAACAAAAGTGGTACTGTCACAGAAGGTAAGAAAGTCATTAACCTGGTGGCTACAGACATCCCATTTAAACAAGGGGACAACCTTGTTGGATATCAGGTTGGGAGTTCCTGATAACAAATTCCAGTCTCCGGGGCTGGGGAAGGCCATTGTCTGAAAGATTAACATTCTGGAACTATGAATCACAGAAGTAAGTTGCCTGCTAGTTAACCTATTAGCATTTCGGGCCACATACATGATCATGGTTTGGGCAAGGGACATTCCTAAAGGAAAACTAGTCCAGATCCGCAGGGCAAGGCAATGGCAATAGTGTACCTCAACCTTCAGAGAGGAACACGCAGCTAAACAACAAGGAAGGAGGGAAGTCACATACTAAAGTGTGCAGAACTCCATCTTCCAGCCTTGTCCGCAGTATTTGTTCCAGCAGTCCTAAACTGGAGAGTAGACTTTCACAGTCGACAAGCCATTCAGTTAAGCGAATGGGCTCTACACCCAAAAGTCATTTCAGACTCGGGTAGACAAGTGGGGTTTGCCAGAGTTAGATCTCAGGACGTCCCATCGGCAAAAGACCCATACAAGGGTCAGAAACAAGGGAACAGGTAGTGATCTTTGTGTATGTCTTTCGATAAAGTGGGAATTTCACTTGTGTGTATCCTCGGATCATCCTGCTACCATAGAATGGTGAGGAAAAATACAACAAAGATGCCTTATCTTTTTCCTCCAATCATCCTGCTACAGGGTAGTGAGGAAGATAAAAGAAGCTAAGGGTGCCGTGATTCTAATAGCTCCGGCTTGTCCAGAAGGCGTTGATACACAGATCCGCAGAGAATGTCGATGGATGCTCCATTTCTGATTCCTCAAACGCCCAGATTTGCTAATGCATGGTCCTTGTTATCACAAGACATCTGGATCAGCTGTCTTTTACGGCGTGACTCTTGAAATCTATATCCTGAAGTCAAGCGGATTCTCACAGGTAAATCATACAATGTTCAGAGCAGGAAAGACTTCCTCGGCTCATATTTACAACTGAATATAGCAAGTCTATAATCATTGTTATAATGGAAGAATTATGGACCCAAAATCTTTCAGAATTTTCAGGGTTCTAGCATTCCTTCTGGCGGGAGTGGATAAAGGTTAAGGATGGCTTCCATGAAAGTGCTAGTGTCAGCATTGACTGCATGGTTCTGAAAGAAAATGGCAAATTTTCAGGATGTGCGCACTTTTTTCAGGGAATGCTGCATATTCAGCCTTCCTTTTGTTCCGCCTACGGTGCGTTGGGACTGTAGTTTAGTCCTCAAAGCCCTTTAAGTTGCTCCATAAGAACCACTTAAAAAAAGTGGATCTTAAATGGTAAACAGCTAAAGTTCTTTTTCTGCTGACTATGGCATCAGCTAGAAGAGTATCAGATTTGGGTATCTTCCTAAGGTGGGGTCTAAATTCCACCTTAATGAATGTCTTTTTCTCTGACGTCCTAGTGGATGCTGGGAACTCCGTAAGGACCATGGGGAATAGACGGGCTCCGCAGGAGACTGCAGGAGACTGGGCACTCTAAAGAAAAGATTACCAAGGCCATCCGATACATGATTATTGCAATGAAAGATGTATTACACATTTCTGAGGTTAACCCTGTTACTACCAAGAGGGTTTATATGTTTGGGGAGAAAAAGCAGCCAGTGACTTTTCCCCCATCTGATGAATTAAATGAATTATGTGAAGAAGCGTGGAGTTCCCCTGATAAGAAAGTAGTGATTTCTAAGAAGTTACTGATGGCGTACCCTTTCCCGCCAACGGACAGGTTACGTTGGGAAACATCCCCTAGGGTGGACAAGGCGCTGACACGCTTATCTAAAAAGGTGGCCCTGCCGTCTCAGGATACGGCCGCCCTAAAGGAGCCTGCGGATAGAAAGCAGGAAGCTATCCTGAAGTCTGTGTATACACACTCTGGTACTCTACTGAGACCTGCTATTGCTTCAGCCTGGATGTGTAGTGCTGTAGCAGCATGGACAGATACTCTGTCAGACGACATAGATTCCCTCGACAGGGATACTGTTTTGCTAACCCTGGGCCATATAAAAGAGTCAAGACGTTGTCTTATATATGCGGGCTGCCCAGAGGGATATTTGCCTGCTGGGCTCTAGAATTAATGCAATGTCCATTTCTGCCAGGAGGGTCTTATGGACTCGGCAATGGACAGGAGATGCTGATTCTAAAAAACACATGGAGGATTTGCCTTATAAGGGTGAGGAATTGTTTGGAGACGGTCTCTCGGACCTCGTGTCCACAGCGACAGCTGGAAAGTCGACTTTCTTGCCTCAGGTTTCCTCACAGCCTAAGAAAGCACCGTATTATCAAATGCAGTCCTTTCGTTCTCAGAAAGGCAAGAGGGTCAGAGGCGCATCCTTTCTTGCCAGAGGCAGGAGTAGAGGAAAGAAGCTGCACCATGCAGCCAGTTCCCAGGAACAAAAGTCCTCCCCTGCTTCCACTAAGTCCACCGCATGACGTTGGGGCTCCACAGGCGGAGCCAGGTGCGGTGGGGGCGCATCTCCGAAACTTCAGCAACCAGTGGGTTCGCTCACAGGTGGATCTCTGGGCTGTACAAATTGTATCTCAGGGATACAAGCTGGAATTCGAAGCGACTCCCCCCCACCGTTACCTCAAATCAGCTTTGCGAGCTTCCCCCATGGAAAGGGAGGTAGTACTGGTGGCAATTCACAAGCTGTACCTCCAGCAAGTGATAATCAGGGTCCCCCTCCTTCAACAGGGAAGGGGTTACTATTCCACAATGTTTGTGGTACCGAAACAGGACGGTTCGGTGAGACCCATTCTGAATTTAAAATCCTTGAACACTTATATAAAGAAATTCAAGTTCAAAATGGAATCGCTCAGAGCGGTTATTGCAAGCCTGGAAGAGGGGGATTTTATGGTGTCTCTGGACATCAAGGATGCTTACTTGCATGTCCCCATTTACCCACCTCACCAGGAGTACCTCAGGACTGTCATTACCAATTCCAGACGTTGCCATTTGGCCTGTCCACGGCACCGAGAATTTTTACCAAGGTAATGGCCGAAATGATGATACTCCTTCGGAAGAAGGGGGTTATAGTTATCCCGTACTTGGACGATCTCCTCATAAAGGCGAGGTCCAGAGAGCAGTTGTTGATCAGCGTAGCACTCTCTCAGGAAGTGTTGCAACAGCACGGCTGGATTCTGAATGTTCCAAAGTCGCAGCTGATTCCTACGACGCGTCTGCTCTTCCTGGGCATGATTCTGGACACAGAACAGAGGAACGTGTTCTCCCGGTGGAGAAGGGACCTCCTGAAACCAAAACTGGTATCGGTGCATCACTGCACGCGAGTCCTGGGAAAGATGGTGGCTTCATACGAAGCCATTCCCTTCGGCAGGTTCCATTCGAGGATCTTTCAGTGGGATCTGTTGGACAAGTGGTCCGGATCGCATCTTCAGATGCATCGGCTGATCACCCTGTCCCCGAGGGCCAGGCTGTCTCTTCTGTGGTGGCTGCAGAGTGCTCACCTTCTCGAGGGCCGCAAGTTCGGCATACAGGACTGGGTCCTGGTGACCACGGATGCAAGCCTCCGAGGATGGGGGGCAGTCACTCAGGGAAGAAACTTCCAAGGGCTGTGGTCAAGTCTGGAGACTTCTCTACACATAAATATACTGGAACTAAGGGCCATTTACAACGCCCTGAGTCAAGCAGTGCCCCCGCTTCGAAACCAACCAGTGCTGATTCAGTCAGACAACATCACGGCGGTCGCCCATGTAAACCGCCAGGGCGGCACAAGAAGCAGGATTGCAATGGCGGAAGCCACAAAGATTCTTCGTTGGGCGGAGAATCACGTGCAAGCACTGTCAGCAGTGTTCATTCCGGGAGTGGACAACTGGGAAGCAGACTTCCTTAGCAGACACGACCTCCACCCGGGGGAGTGGGGACTTCATCAAGAAGTCTTCACACAGATTACAAAGCGATGGGAACGGCCACAGGTGGACATGATGGCGTCCCGCCTCAACAAAAAGCTAAAAAGATATTGCGCCAGGTCAAGGGACCCTCAGGCGATAGCTGTGGACGCTCTAGTGACACCGTGGGTGTACCAGTCGGTATATGTGTTTCCTCCTCTTCCTCTCATACCCAAGGTACTGAGAATAGTAAGAAAGAGAGGAGTAAGAACAATACTCATCGTTCCGGATTGGCCAAGAAGGACTTGGTACCCAGAACTACAAGAGATGATCACAGAGGACCCATGGCCTCTGCCTCTCAGACAGGACCTGTTGCAACAGGGTCCCTGTCTGTTCCAAGACTTACCGCGGCTGCGTTTGACGGCATGGCGGTTGAACGCCGGATACTAACAGAAAAGGGTATTCCGGATGAAGTGATTCCTACGCTGATAAGAGCTGGGAAGGATGTGACAGCAAAGCATTATCACCGTATATGGCGAAAATATGTTGCTTGGTGTGAGGCCAGGAAGGCCCCTACAGAGGAATTCCAGCTGGGTCGATTTCTGCACTTCCTACAGTCAGGGGTGACTATGGGCCTAAAATTGGGGTCCATAAAGGTCCAGATTTCGGCCCTATCTATTTTCTTTCAAAAAGAACTGGCTTCACTGCCTGAGGTTCAGACGTTTGTTAAGGGAGTGCTGCATATTCAGCCCCCTTTTGTGCCACCAGTGGCACCTTGGGATCTTAACGTTGTGTTGAATTTCCTGAAATCCCACTGGTTTGAGCCACTTAAGACCGTGGAGCTAAAGTATCTCACGTGGAAGGTGGTCATGCTGTTGGCCTTAGCATCAGCTAGGCGTGTGTCAGAATTGGCGGCTTTGTCATGTAAAAGCCCATATCTGATCTTCCATATGGACAGGGCAGAATTGAGGACTCGTCCCCAATTTCTCCCAAAGGTGGTATCATCGTTTCATTTGAACCAACCTATTGTGGTGCCTGCGGCTACTCGGGACTTGGAGGACTCCAAGTTACTTGATGTAGTCAGGGCTTTGAAAATCTATGTAGCCAGGACGGCTGGAGTCAGGAAAACTGACTCGCTGTTTATCCTGCATGCACCCAACAAGCTGGGTGCTCCTGCTTCAAAGCAAACTATTGCTCGCTGGATCTGTAGCACGATTCAGCTGGCTCATTCTACGGCTGGATTGCCGCATCCAAAATCAGTAAAAGCCCATTCCACAAGGAAGGTGGGCTCTTCTTGGGCGGCTGCCCGAGGGGTCTTGGCTTTACAGTTTTGCCGAGCGGCTACTTGGTCGGGTTCAAACACCTTTGCAAAGTTCTACAAGTTTGATACCCTGGCTGAGGAGGACCTTGTGTTTGCTCATTCGGTGCTGCAGAGTCATCCGCACTCTCCCGCCCGTTTGGGAGCTTTGGTATAATCCCCATGGTCCTTACGGAGTTCCCAGCATCCACTAGGACGTCAGAGAAAATAAGAATGTACTCACCGGTAATTCTATTTCTCGTAGTCCGTAGTGGATGCTGGGCGCCCGTCCCAAGTGCGGACTTTCTGCAATACGTGTATGTAGTTATTGCTTAATAAGGTTTATTGTTATGAGCCATCCGTTGAGTGAGGCTCAGTTGTTGTTCATACTGTTAACTGGGTAAGGTTATCACAAGTTGTACGGTGTGATTGGTGTGGCTGGTATGAGTCTTACCCTGGATTCCAAAAATCCTTTCCTTGTAATGTCAGCTCTTCCGGGCACAGTTTCCCTAACTGAGGTCTGGAGGAGGGGCATAGAGGGAGGAGCCAGTGCACACCAGATAGTACCTAATCTTTTCTTTAGAGTGCCCAGTCTCCTGCAGTTTCCTGCGGAGCCCGTCTATTCCCCATGGTCCTTACAGAGTTCCCAGCATCCACTACGGACTACGAGAAATAGAATTACCGGTGAGTAAATTCTTATTTTTTCAGGTATTGGGACTTTCTTCGGGAGATGAGTCGCTGGACGTAGTCTGGGCATTAACCCAGTGCCGACAAAAAGACAGATTCTCTCTTCATTCTCTACTGATTTTACAAGAGAGGATGGCCTGCTACTAAACAAACGCTGGCAAGATGGCTTCGAGTGACGATTTAAGAAGCATATTCTCAAGCTGATCTCCCTGTTCCGGCTAATTTCTCTGTTCACTATACTCGTAAGGTAGGTCCTTCATGATCAGCACAGCATGGTGCTTCAGCAGAACAGATAGGTAAGGCAGCCATATGGTCTTCCATTAACTCACTCATAGACATTATGCCTTGGATACTTTTGCCTCTCATGATGCTGAATTCGGGCGAAAGGTTCTTCTACCAATCAGGAACATCCCCACCACTAAAAATTGCTTTGGGAAGTCCCATTGTTATCCTGTCGATAACCTGTGGACCCTACCAGAGAAATATACGTTATGGTAAGAACTTACCGTTGATAACGGTATTTCTCCTATGTCCACAGGTTTCCACAGGGATCCCACCCTGACGCACCTGATTTGAGAATCTTTTTACTCACTAAACTCTTCCCTCTTGCATGGAAGAGTGTGCATGTGTGTTCTTCTCGTCTGAATAGGGTTCTACATAATGCTCCTGCCTAAATGCTTTGGAATACAATTGATTTGCCTGAGCTAGTGGGCGGGGTTATATGGACGAGCCCGTTGCATCCTGGGAGGACTGAAAGCTTGTGATCGTTTGGCGCCAATCCGCTGTCACTCCATCATATCCCATTGTTATCCTGTGGAAACCTGTGGACATAGGAGAAATACCGTTATCAACGGTAAGTTCTTACCATAACGTATATTTCTCTGGTCCATGTGGTGCACACGAAGATACCAAACAAAGCGACTATTTTTCTCAATTTAAATAGACTGAATGACCTACAAGATTGACGACACGTGTGATGCTTATCCAAGAAAACAATTAGATCACTATAATCCAATTACTTATCTTTTGTAAGGGGTACCAACAAATCTGTTCAGACCATTTAAGAATGTTTTTGGAGAATAAGCAATAATTCTGTTTATTTGTTGTGTTCTATGTCATAAAGGCATGAAGGCATACATGAGTAAATAGCTATTAATTTCATCAGTGTGCTATATTTCTCATACGTCCTAGAGGATGCTGGGGACACCATTAGAACCATGGGGTATAGACGGGATCCGCAGGAGACATGGGCACTTTAAGACTTTGAGAGGGTGTGAACTGGCCCCTCCCTCTATGCCCCTCCTTCAGACTCCAGTTTTAGAATTGTGCCCAGGGAGACTGGACGCACTAAGGGGAGCTCTACTGAGTTTCTCTGTAAAGACTTTTTGTTAGGTTTTTTATTTTCAGGGAGGCTGCTGGCAACAGTCTCCCTGCTTCGTGGGACTTAGGGGAGAGAAGTATGACCCACTTCCAGTGAGTTCAAGGGCTCTGCTTCTGGCTACAGGATACCATTAGCTCCTGAGGGTTTGATCGCTGGGTACGCACAGATGCTCGCTCCCACAGCCTGCCGTCACCCCCTTACAGAGCCAGAAGTCAGAAGACGGGTGAGTAACCGAAGAAAAGAAGACTTCTCTTCAGAGACAGCATTTTCATGAGGTGCGCGCCAAGCTCCCACTCACACAGCACTGCAGGGGACATTAGTGCCGCGGCACTGTCCCATCCCCTGCCAGTATAAACATCTAGAAAGCAGGACAGAAGCGCACCATTAAGGGGGCGGAGCTTCTCCCTCACAGCTCACGGCGCCATTTCCTCTCAGACTGCAGAGACGCTGGTCCTCCACACACACTGACAAGTACCAGGGGTGTAAAACGGAGCGGGGAGGCATATAATTGGTGCAATGTATATGTGATAAAAGCGCTATAGGTCTGAGGCATTGTATTGGCAATTTCTCTATCGTCCTAAGTGGATGCTGGGGTTCCTGAAAGGACCATGGGGAATAGCGGCTCCGCAGGAGACAGGGCACAAAAGTAAAGCTTTTACAGGTCAGGTGGTGTGTACTGGCTCCTCCCCCTATGACCCTCCTCCAGACTCCAGTTAGATTTTTGTGCCCGGCCGAGAAGGGTGCAATTCTAGGTGGCTCTCATAAAGAGCTGCTTAGAGAGTTTAGCTTAGGTTTTTTATTTTACAGTGATTCCTGCTGGCAACAGGATCACTGCAACGAGGGACAGAGGGGAGAAGAAGTGAACTCACCTGCGTGCAGGATGGATTGGCTTCTTGGCTACTGGACATGAAGCTCCAGAGGGACGATCACAGGTACAGCCTGGATGGTCACCGGAGCCACGCCGCCGGCCCCCTCACAGATGCTGAAGCAAGAAGAGGTCCAGAATCGGCGGCTGAAGACTCCTGCAGTCTTCTTAAGGTAGCGCACAGCACTGCAGCTGTGCGCCATTTTCCTCTCAGCACACTTCACACGGCAGTCACTGAGGGTGCAGGGCGCTGGGGGGGGGGCGCCCTGGGAGGCAAATGAAAACCTTTAAAAAGGCTAAAAATACCTCACATATAGCCCCAGAGGCTATATGGAGATATTTACCCCTGCCTAAATGTACTAAATAGCGGGAGACGAGCCCGCCGAAAAAGGGGCGGGGCCTATCTCCTCAGCACACGGCGCCATTTTCTGTCACAGCTCCGCTGGTCAGGAAGGCTCCCAGGTCTCTCCCCTGCACTGCACTACAGAAACAGGGTATAACAGAGAGGGGGGGCAAAATAAATGGCAATATATTAATATAAAAGCAGCTATAAGGGAGCACTTAATCATAAGGCTATCCCTGTCATATATAGCGCTTTTTGGTGTGTGCTGGCAGACTCTCCCTCTGTCTCCCCAAAGGGCTAGTGGGTCCTGTCTTCGTATAGAGCATTCCCTGTGTGTCTGCTGTGTGTCGGTACGTGTGTGTCGACATGTATGAGGACGTTATTGGTGTGGAGGCGGAGCAATTGCCAAATATGAGGATGTCACCTCCTAGGGGGTCGACACCAGAATGGATGCCTTTATTTGTGGAATTACGGGATAGCGTCAACTCGCTTAAGCAGTCGTTTGCCGACATGAGGCGGCCGGACACTCAATTAGTGCCTGTCCAGGCGCCTCAAACACCGTCAGGGGCTGTAAAACGTCCCTTGCCTCAGTCGGTCGACACAGACCCAGACACAGGCACTGATTCCGGTGGTGAAGGTGACGAATCAACCGTATTTTCCAGAAGGGCCACACGTTATATGATTTTGGCAATAAAGGAGATGTTACATTTAGCTGATACTACAGGTACCACTAAACAGGGTATTATGTGGGGTGTGAAAAAACTACCAGTAGTTTTTACCAAATCAGAAGAATTAAATGACGTGTGTGATGAAGCGTGGGGTGCCCCGATAAAAAACTGCTAATTTAAAAGAAGTTATTGGCTTTATACCCTTTCCCGCCAGAGGTTAGGGAGCGCTGGGAAACACCTCCTAGGGTGGACAAAGCGCTAACACGCTTATCAAAACAAGTGGCGTTACCCTCTCCTGAGACGGCCGCACTTAAAGATCCATCAGATAGGAGGATGGAAAATATCCAAAAAGGTATACACACATGCAGGTGTTATACTACGACCAGCTATTGCGACTGCCTGGATGTGCAGTGCTGGGGTAGTTTGGTCAGAGTCCCTGATCGAAAATATTGATACCCTGGACAGGGACAATATTTTACTGTCGTTAGAACAAATAAAGGATGCATTTCTTTATATGCGTGATGCACAGAGAGATATCTGCACACTGGCATCACGGGTAAGTGCTATGTCCATTTCGGCCAGAAGAGCTTTATGGACACGACAGTGGACAGGCGATGCGTAGAGGAGTTATTTGGGGTCGGTCTATCGGATTTGGTGGCCACGGCTACGGCCGGGAAATCCACCTTTCTACCTCAAGTCACTCCCCAACAGAAAAAGGCACCGACCTTTCAACCGCAGCCCTTTCGTTCCTTTAAAAATAAGAGAGCAAAGGGCTATTCATATCTGCCACGAGGCAGAGGACGAGGGAAGAGACAGCAACAGGCAGCTCCTTCCCAGGAACAGAAGCCCTCCCCGGCTTCTACAAAAGCCTCAGCATGACGCTGGGGCTTCGCAAGCGGACTCGGGGGCGGTAGGCGGTCGTCTCAAGAATTACAGCGCGCAGTGGGCTCACTCGCAGGTAAATCCCTGGATCCTGCAGATAATATCTCAGGGGTACAGGTTGAAATTAGAGACAGAGCCACCTCGCCGTTTCCTGAAGTCTGCTTTACCAACGTCCCCCTCAGAAAGGGAGACGGTTTTGGAAGCCATTCACAAGCTGTATTCTCAGCAGGTGATAGTCAAGGTACCTCTTCTACAACAAGGGAAGGGGTATTATTCCACTCTTTTTGTGGTACCGAAGCCGGATGGCTCGGTAAGGCCTATTCTAAATCTGAAGTCCTTGAACCTGTACATAAAGAAGTTCAGGTTCAAGATGGAGTCACTCAGAGCAGTGATAGCGAACCTGGAAGAAGGGGACTTTATGGTATCCTTGGACATCAAGGATGCGTATCTCCACGTTCCAATTACCCCTCACACCAGGGGTACCTCAGGTTCGGGTTATTGTTTAGGAAGCCATCTTTCAGAGGCTCCTCTGTTATCATACTGTTAACTGGGTTTAGATCACAAGTTGTACGGTGTGATTGGTGTGGCTGGTATGAGTCTTACCCGGGATTCAAAATCCTCCCTTATTGTGTACGCTCGTCCGGGCACAGTACCTAACTGGAGTCTGGAGGAGGGTCATAGGGGGAGGAGCCAGTACACACCACCTGACCTGTAAAAGCTTTACTTTTGTGCCCTGTCTCCTGCGGAGCCGCTATTCCCCATGGTCCTTTCAGGAACCCCAGCATCCACTACGGACTCCGAGAAATAGAATTATCGGTAAGTAAATTCTTATTTTTCTGACCCATTTTTTCAGCGCAGGGTGTGAGCTGGCAAATCCCCTCTGTGTCTCTCTGACAGACTTTACTGTGGGTCTGTCCCCTATATACCCGGTGTGTCTGTGGGTGTTTGGTGCACGAGTGTCGACATGTCTGGGGCGGAAGGCTCTTCCCAGGAGGAGGCTGTATTGGGGACGCAGACGGCTGCGGGGGTGACCCTGTCGGCACCGCCGACACTTGATTGGGTAAATGTGTTAAACGCCTTGAATGCTAATGTGGTTCTTATTAGTAAGAGGCTAGATAAGTCTGAGTCGCAGACCCAGTCATGGAAAAAATCTGTGGAAGATATGTTATTCCAAAGTCAGGTTCCCTCAGGGTTACAAAAACGTACATTGGTCCAAGTGGCAGACACTGACACGGACACTGATTCTAGTGTCGACTATAGCGATTCCAGGTTAGACCCAAAATTGGCAAAGAGCATTCAGTACATGATTGTGGCGATTAAAGAGGTATTAAATATCACTGAGGACCCGGCTGCCCCTGATAAAAGGGTCTGTATGTATACAGAAAGGAAACCTGAGATAACGTTTCCTCCCTCTCATGAACTGAACACGTTTTTTGAAAAAGTTTGGGAAGGTCCTGACAGGAAGTTTCATATTCCCAAAAGAATTATGGCAGCTTATCCGTTTCCCTCGACGGATAGGGAAAAGCGGGAGTCACCCCCCACTGTGGACAAGGCCTTGTCTAGGTTGTCTAAAAAGGTGGCACTCCCATCACCTGACACAGCGGCCCTGAAGGATCCTGCGGATCGTAAACAGGAAACTACATTGAAGTCCTTTTATGTGACCACAGGTACACTACTCCGACCTGTCACTGCGTCTGCGTGGGTAAGTAGTGCTATCGAAAAGTGGGCAGATAACTTGTCATCTGATATAGATACCCTAGATAGGGATAGCATCCTCTTGACGCTGGGTTATATCAAGGACACTGCAGCATACCTTAAGGAAGCTGCGAGAGATATTGGTCTTTTGGGATCAAAAGCCAATGCCATGGCTGTTTCAGCTAGGCGTGCGTTGTAGTTTCACCAATGGAATGCTGATGCTGACTCCAAGAAAAGTATGGAATCTCTACCATATAAAGGTAAGGCCTTATTTGGTGACGGCCTTGATGATTTGGTATCTACGGCTATCTTCCTCTTCCTCTGCCCCGGGGCAGAAAGGAGTGGCCTTTTGCTCGCTTGTACTTATGGGAACGAAAGGACTGAGTTTGAAAAGACGGTGTCTTTTTCTGCTGATGTGAAGTGACCTGGGGTAAAAAGGTGGATTTTCCAGCTGTTGCCGTGGCCACCAGGTCCGATAGACCAGCCCCAAATAACTCCTACCCTTTATACGGCAATACTTCCATGTGCCGTTTGGAATCCGCATCCCCTGACCACTGTCGCGTCCATAACGCTCTTCTGGCAGAGATGGACATAGCACTTACTCTTGATGCCAGGGTGCAAATATCCCTCTGTGCATCACGCATATATAGTAATGCATCCTTTAAATGTTCTATAGTTAACAAAATATTGTCCCTATCCAGGGTATCAATATTCTCAGTCAGGGAATCCGACCATGCGACTCCAGCACTGCACATCCAGGCTGAGGCGATTGCTGGTCGCAGTATAACACCAGTATGTGTGTATATACTTTTTAGGATATTTTCCAGCCTTCTATCAGCTGGTTCTTTGAGGGTGGCCGTATCAGGAGACGGTAACGCTACTTGTTTAGATAAACGTGTGAGCGCCTTATCTACCCTAGGGGGTGTTTCCCAACGCGCCCTAACCTCTGGCGGGAAGGGATATAATGCTAATAATTTTTTAGAAATTAGCTGTTTTTTATCGGGGGAAACCCACGCTTTATCACACACCTCATTTATTTCCTCTGACTCAGGAAAAACTATTGGTAGTTTTTTCACACCCCACATAATACCCTTCTTTGTGGTACTTGTAGTGTCAGAAAAGTTCAATGCCTCTTTCATTGCCGTGATCATGTAACGTGTGGCCCTACTGGACATTACGTTTGTCTCGTCACCGTCGACACTAGACTCAGTATCTGTGTCAGGGTCTGTGTCGACCCACTGAGGTAACGGGCGTTTTAGCGCCCCTGACGGTGTCTGAGACGCCTGGACAGGCACTAATTGATTTGCCGGCTGTCTCATGTCGTCAACAGTTTTTTGCAAATTGCTGACATTATCACTTAATTGTTTAAATACAATCATCCAGTCAGGTGTCGACTCCCTAGGGGGTGACATCACCAACACAGGCAACTGCTCCGCCTCCACATCATTTTCCTCCTCATACATGTCGACACACGCGTACCGACACACAGCACACACACCGGGAATGCTCTGATAGAGGACAGGACCCAGCAGGACTCACTGAAAAAAAAAAAAAACCTAAACGAAACTTTTATTCTAAGCAGCTCAGGAGAGCCACCTAGATTGCACCCTTCTCGGCCGGGCACAAAAATCTAACTGAGGCTTGGAGGAGGGTCATAGGGGGAGGAGCCAGTGCACACCACCTGATCCTTAAGCTTTTATTTTGTGCCCTGTCTCCTGCGGAGCCGCTATTCCCCATGGTCCTTACGGAGTCCCAGCATCCACTACGGACTACGAGAAATAGATTTATCGGTAAGTAAAATCTTATTTTTTACCTTATGTTCCTCCACAACAATAGAAAACGCAACATTATCAGATGCAGTCCTTTCGGCCTAATAAATACAGAAAGGGCCAGGGTTCTTCCTTCCTTGCTACTAGAGGAAGAGGTAAACGTTCTCCTGCCTTGTCAGGCTCCCAGGAGCAGAAGTCCTCCCAGTCTTCTGCCAATTCCACCGCATGACGTTGGGGCTCCTATGCGGGAGTCCGCACCGGTGGGGGCTCGTCTAAAGCTCTTCAGTCAGTGTTGGGTTCGTTCGAACCTGGACCCTTGGATTTTACAAATAGTATCCCAAGGGTACAAGCTGGAGTTTCAAGACGCCCACCCGCCCCCCCTCACCGTTTTTTCAAATCCGCTTTACCAGCTTCTCTTCCCGACAGGGAGGTAGTTTGCGACGCAATACAAAAATTGTGTCAAAATCAAGTTATCGTCAAGGTTCCCCAGTCACAATAGGGGGAAGGTTTTTATTCGAGCTTGTTTGTGGTCCCGAAGCCGGACGGCTCAGTCAGACCAATCCTAAACCTGAAATCCCTAAATTTCTACCTAAGGAGATTCAAATTCAAGATGGAGTCTCTCCGAGCAGTGATCTCCAGTCTGGAGGAAGGGAATTTCATGGTGTCAGTGGACATAAAAGATGCCTACTTACATGTTACCATTTATCCTCCGCAACAGGCTTACCTGAGATTTGCAATTCCGGATTGTCATTACCAATTTCAAACGTTGCCGTTTGGTCTATCCACGGCTCCGAGGATTTTCACCTCAAGTATGGGATAATTATTATCTCCGCCATCACCCTGGTGAAAATCCTCAGAGCCGTGGACAGACCAAACGGCAACGTCTGAAATTGGTAATGACAATCCGAAATTGCAAATCTCAGGTAAGCTTGATGCGGAAGAAATGGGAACAAGTAAGTAGGCATCCTTTATGTCTACCGAAACCATGAAATCTCCTTCCTCCAGACTGGAGATCACTGCCCTGAGAGATTCCATCATGGATTTGAATTTCTTTAGGTAGAAATTGAGGAATTTCAGATTTAGGATTGGTCTAACCGAGCCGTCCAGCTTCGGGACCACGAAGAGGCTTGAATAATAGTCTTCTTCCTGTTGTGACGGGGGAACTAGGACACTGACCTGAGTCTGACACAACTTTCGTATTGCGTCGCATACTACCTCCCTGTCCGGAGGAGAACTGGTAAGGCCGATTTGAAAACGAGTTTTATGGTAAGAACTTTGTTAAAACTCTTTCTGCGAGGTACACTGGGCTCCACAAGGATAGACATAGGGGTGTAGCACCAACAGGCTCAAAAGCTTTGACCTTCTTCCCAAGATGCATAGCGCCGCCTCCTATATCACCCCGCCTCCGTGCACATGAGCTCAGTTTTGTTAACCAGCCCAATGCAGTAGCAAGTAAAAGAGACGACAACTGCCAGTTGCCACAAACACCACACTCTCCCGACAGGAGAAGTGTCAGCGGCTAATGCCATACCAACCCAAAGAACCTAAGTGCGTCAGGGTGGGCGCCTTGTGGAGCCCAGTGTACCTCGCAGAAAGAGTTTTAACAAAGGTAAGTTCTTACCATAAAACTCATTTTCTGCTGTGGGGTACACTGGGCTCCACAAGGATAGACATAGGGGATGTCCTAAAGCAGTTCCTTATGGGAGGGGACGCACTGTAGCGGGCACAAGAACCCTGCATCCAAAGGAAGCATCCTGGGAAGCGGCAGTATCAAAGGCATAGAACCTTATGAACGTGTTCACTGAGGACCACGTAGCCGCCTTTTCACAATTGTTCAAAGGTCGCACCACGTTGGGCCGCCCAAGAAGGTCCAACAGACCAAGTAGAATGGGCCTTAATGTGATCAGGAGCAGAGACCAGCCTTCACATAAGCATGTGCAATCACCATTCTAATCCATCTGGCCAGAGTTTGCTTGTGAGCAGGCCAGCCCCATTTGTGAAATCCAAACAGCACAAAGAGAGAATCAGATTTCCTAATAGAAGCAGTTCTCTTCACATAGATACGGAGAGCCCGTACCACATCCAAAGACCGCTCTTTGGGAGGCAGATCAGGAGAAACAAGTGCCGGAACTACAATCTCCTGATTAAGGTGGAACGAAGAAACCACCTTAGGTAGATAGCCGGGACGAGTCCTAAGAACCACCCGGTCACGGTGAAATATCAGATATGGGGAACTACAGGACAAGGCACCCAAATCCGACACTCTTCTAGCTGAAGCAATAGCCAGCAGAAACACCACCTT
Source organism: Pseudophryne corroboree (assembly GCF_028390025.1). NCBI lineage: Eukaryota > Metazoa > Chordata > Amphibia > Anura > Myobatrachidae > Pseudophryne > Pseudophryne corroboree. Next base: position 544,454,324 of record NC_086446.1, on the reverse strand, counting down.
AAGGGAAAGCCACTTAAGATCAGCTGAACCAAAAGGTTCAAACGGAGACTCTTGTAACGCCTCCAAAACCACCGTCAAGTCCCAAGGAACCACAGGCGGGACATAGGGAGGTTGGATACGCAACACGCCCTGAGTAAAGGTATGCACATCAGGTAAGGTCTCAATTTTTCTCAAACCACACCGACAAGGCAGATATTTGAACCTTGAGGGAGGCCAGACGCAGGCCTAAATCCAGGCCCTGCTGAAGAAAAGCCAACAACTTGGCTATACTAAACTTGGAAGCATCATAATCGTTAGATGCGCACCAAACAAAGTAAGAATGCCAGACCCTATAGTAAATCAGAGCAGAAGCCGGTTTCTGGGCCCGCAACATAGTTTGAATGACCGCCTCAGAAAACCCTTTAGCCCTTAAGACGGAAACTTCAAGAGCCATGCCGTCAAAGACAGCCAGGCTAGGTCCTGGTAGACACAGGGGCCCTGAACGAGGAGGTCTGGCCGTTGTGGAAGTAGAATTGGACGCTCTGACGATAGGCCTTGCAGGTCTGAGAACCAGTGCCATCTGGGCCACGCTGGAGCTATGAGAAGCAGAATTCCTTTTTCTTGCTTGAACTTCCGAATTACCCTGGGCAGGAGTGACACCGGAGGGAACACGTACGGCAGCCGAAAACCTCCACGGTACCGCCAGCGCATCCACGAATGCTGTTTGAGGATCCCTTGTCCTTGCTCCGAAGACAGGAACCTTGTGATTGTGTCAAGACGCCATCAGATCTACGTCTGGAAGGCCCCACCTTTCTACTAAGAGTTGAAACACTTCTGGATGGAGGCCCCACTCGCCGGCATGCACGTCCTGACGACTGAGAAAGTCCGCTTCCCAATTCAGGACTCCCGGAATGAATATTGCCGATATGGCCGGTAGATGGCGTTCTGCCCACTGTAGAATCCGTGAGACTTCCTTCATTGCTAGGCAGCTTCGAGTGCCGCCTTGATGATTTATGTAAGCCACTGTGGTGGCGTTGTCCGACTGTACTTGAACAGGACGGTTCTGAATCAAATGCTGGGCTAGGTTCAAGGCATTGAAGACCGCCCGCAACTCCAGAATATTGATCGAGAGGAGGGACTCCTCCTTGGTCCACCGCCCCTGAAGGGAGTGTTGCTCCAGCACCGCGCCCCAACCTCTTAGACTGGCATCTGTCATCAACAGGACCCAGTCGGATATCCAGAACGGACGGCCCCTGCACAGTTGTTGGTCCCGGAGCCACCAGAGCAGCGACAGACAGACCTCCGGAGTCAATGAGATAATTTGAGACCTGATCCGGTGAGGCAGGCCGTCCCACTTGGCTAGAATCAGCCTCTGGAGGGGTCGAGAATGGAATTGAGCATACTCCACCATGTCGAATGCTGATACCATGAGCCCAGCACCTACATCGCCGAATGTATCGACGAGAAAGGAAGCAATGAATCCTGTCCTGAAGTTTCAGGACTTTCTCCTGAGACAGGAACAACCACTGGTTGTGAATGTCCAATAGTGCTCCCAGATGCACCATGTTCTGAGCAGGGATTAGGGATGACTTCTTCCAGTTGATGAGCCACCCGTGGGCTTTCAGAAACCGGACCGTCACATCTAGATGACGCACGCAGGAGAAGTTCTGGGGAATTTGCTAGGATTAACAAGTCGTCCAAATACGGCAGTATCCTGACCCCTTGGCGGCTGAGTACCACCGTCATCACCGCCCATGACCTTTGTAAAGACTCGCTGAGCCGTTGTTAAACCAAAAGGTAACGCCCGAAACTGATAATGGCAGTTGCCAATCGCAAATCTCAGGTATTGCTGATGAGACACTGCTATAGGAATATGCAGGTAAGCATCCTGTATATCCAGGGAGACCATGAAGTCCCCAGGTTCCAAGGCCAAAACTATAGAGCGAAGGGTTTCCATCCGGAACTTGGAAACCTTCACAAACCTGTTCAATGCCTTGAGGTTGATAATGGGCCAGGTGGACCTATTCGGTTTTGGGACTACAAACAGCGGAGAATAGTACCCCCGGCCCCTCTGAGCAAGAGGCACCTGTACTACAACTCCTGTATCCAGGAGAGTCTGTACCACCGAATGCAGAGTGTTTGCCTTTGTCTGGTTCAACGGGACATCTGTCTGGCAAAATCGATGAGGGGGTCAGTTTTTGAAGGCTATGGCGTAACCTCGCGTGACGACTTCCCGTACCCAGGCATCTGAAGTGGTCTTCAACCATTCCTGGGTATACCCTAGAAGCCGGCCCCCTACCCTGGGATCCCAGGGGGAGGCCCGCCCCGTCATGCGGCAGGCTTATCGGTCTTGGAAGCTGGCTGACGGGCAGCCCAGGCTCTTTTGGGCTTCGGCTTACCAGGTTTGGAAGTGCGGGCCTGCTTGTGGTACGCCTGACCTTTTGCTTTGCCTGAAGGGCGAAAGGAAGTACCTTTAGCCTTCGACACAGAAGGAGCGGTACTCGGTAGACAGGCAGTTTTGGCAGTAGCCAAGTCAGCCACAATCTTATTTAAGTCCTCCCCAAACAGAATATCTCCCTTGAAAGGGAGTACCTCCAGGGTTTTTCTAGAGTCCACATCCACAGACCAGGATGTCAGCCACAATATCCGGCGAGCCAGGACTGACGTAGTAGAGGCCTTGGCTGCTAGGATACCGGCATCCGAAGCCGCCTCTTTAATATATCGAGAAGCTGTGACAATATATGATAAGCATTGTCTAGCATGGTCAGAGGAGATTTCAGCTTCTAACTCCAAGGCCCATGCTTCAATAGCCTCGGCAGCCCATGTAGCTGCAATAGTGGGCCTTTGCGCATCACCTGTGAGGGTGTAAATCGCTTTTAGACAACCCTCCACATGCTTATCCGTAGGCTCTTTTAGAGACGTGACGGTAATGACAGGCAGAGCTGAGGAAACCACCATCCTAGCCATATGTGAGTTCACTGGAGGAGGCGTTTCCCAATTCTTAGACAGCTCTGGCGCGAGGGGATAGCGAGCCAGCATCTTCTTTTGAAGCACAAACTTCGTACACCGGGTTTTCCCAGGGTTCCTGACGTATATCCACTAGGTGGTCAGAGTGAGGTAAAACTTGTTTAACCTCTTGAACCTATCTGGTTTCTTAGGAGGGACGGATGGCTCGGGATCATCCGTAATCAGTAGAATTAACTTAATAGCCTCCAAAAGATCAGGAACATCCACATGTGAACTACCCTCCCCATCAGCCGTATCTGAGTCAGAACCTTTGGGGTCAGTGTACGTGCCGTCTTCATCAGACGAGGTGTCAGTGACAGCAGTGGATTGTGAGGAGACAAGCGCTCCCTTAGAGGACCCCTTGGACTTAGGCGAGCGATGGTCAGACTTTTTAGTAGCCAGGGACTGGTTTAACTTCTTTAATTGAGCAGATAAATTATCCGCCCACGGCGGGTTAACTGCAGGGACCACATACGGTTGTACCGGCATTGGGCATTGGGGGTCCCATAGGGGGTGTTAGTTTATGAACTAGCGTATGCAGAAGCGTGGAAAAAGCGGCCCACGGTGGGTCAGTGTGTGCCTCCGTTGCCACAGTCCCACTGGGGGGCTAGGAGCCCCCAGAACCAGAGCCCACAGCTGCTATATTCTCCTCATATGGGTCTGTGGCTTCAGCAACACCGGCAGTGTGTTCAGCCCCAGAACCGTTACCCTCAGAAGCAGACATGATATAACTTGCAGTATGAGGTAACACAGTACAATTATCAGCAGCACTATACCTCTAAACCCAAACCCCTGCGCAGTGTAGTCAGCACTAGCAGAGATAAAGGAGAGATATGGTGACTAAATCACAGAGAAAAATACGTAATACAGTATATCTTTGTGAAAATCCTATATTAGATAAAACCTGACGCACCAAGCCCCCTCAGGTTATGGAATATAGGGATAGCAAGTTGAGTGAAAGACACGAGATGGACACCACTCAGCTATCAATGCACACACAAAGTCATAGTTTGTACAATGCAGAGGTTATTATTGACAATAATACTGCACTGGACCAGCTTCCACAGCTATATAACAAGAGATATAACAGTACACAGTAAGAACTGGATGTATATCACAGGGTAATTGTACTATAAAACCCTGACTAAATGCACTCTTTCTTAACTATCACTGTCTAAAAAGGCAGGTAGAATACTTAAGTGTCATGTAAAGTCACAGCACTGACAACCAGGCGGATTTACACAGGAGGATTTGCCCAAGCAGTCCCAGGAACAGTGAGCTGAGGTATAATGGCGCCACAGACACTGACAGGGAGTGAGGAAAAGACAGAGATGCAGCTCCAGGGCGGGAACACTTGCTAGAAATGGCGCCCTGGGGCTGGGGGAGGGGCTTCAGGTCTAAGCCTTATCCCCCTGCTGGCAAAACCACCGGGTACTGTGGGCGATATAAAAATCGGTTTAGAGAGAAAACCTGACCTGCGCCCATGCCCTGGTGATCTAGTGGGATCGCCTGTACTGCCACAGTGTCCACAGGACACGCGGCCCGCCTTCCACTGACCGCGCCGGATCGCGATAAAGACCGGGTCCCGCAAGCGGGACCCACTTTCCACCTCCTGGAGCGCGGCCACGCGATCCTGGAGAGCCCCAGCCGTGTGTGTCTAACATGAAGAAAACCGGAGCCTCCGCTGTAGGTACCCGGCAACCAGGGCTCGGGAGTGTACAGCGCCGCTGGGGGAGAGATGGAGCTGCAAGCAGGCAATGTCTACTGACATCCAGCACAATCTGTGCCTCTGCTGCAGCCCTTGTAGTCTTCTTTTTTCCTCAGAAAAAGCTTTTTCTAGAGCTGCTGTGAGCAGCTCTTCCTGTTACATGCTTGCACTGCAAGCACCAACTACAAACTGAGCTCCTGTGCACGGAGGCAGGGTGATATAGGAGGCGGCGCTATGCATCTTGGGAAGAAGGTCAAAGCTTTTGAGTCTGTTGGTGCTTCGGATCAAGATCCTACTCTACACCTCTATGTCTATCCTTGTGGAGCCCAGTGTACCCCGCAGCAGAAAAATCGGAGAGGGCGAAAGTCTTGAAACTCCAGTTTGTACCCTTGGGACACTATTTGTAAAACCCACGGGTTCAGGTCCGGACGAATCCAGGACTGACTGAAGAGTTTTAGACGTGCCCCCACCAGTGTGGGCTCCCGCAAGAAAGCTCCAGCGTCATGCGGTGGATTTGGAAGAAGCAGAGGATGATTTCTGCTTCTGTGATGCTGAAGAGGCTTGGACCTCATCTCTCTTCTCCTTCCCCTACCTGCAAAGAAAGGGGAATTTTAACTTCTTGTGTATCTATTGGGCCGAAATGACGGCATCCGATAATGATGCGTCTTCCTCCGATGTAAGGGAACATAAGACTTACCTGCGGCAGCTGCAGAGATCAAATTAACAAGGCCGTCACCAAAACAGGCTTCACCGTAATGGGGAAGAGAGTCCATTTCTTCTTGGAGTCACCCGCAGCATTCCATTGGTGAATCCACAACGCCCTCCTAGCCAAGATCGCCATGGAATTGGCCCGTGAACCCAAGAGTCCTATATCCCTTGCAGTCTCACGTAAGTATGCTGCAGCATCCTTGATATGACCCAACGTAAGGAGTATCTCTCTCCAGGGTAACCGTATGGGATGACAAGGTATCTGACCATTTTCTTTTGAATATTACTACTCACCCATGTGCTTGTACTGGTAGGTCTAAGTAACGTACCCGTGGTTACATAACTAGAATATAACGTAGCTTCCTGCATACGATCCGCTGGATTTGTGACAGGGCCCCGTGCAAAACAGAGGGTGACTCTCACTTTATTCTGTCCGCAGCGGAAAGGAATAAACAACCGGAATCCTCTTGGGGATTTGAAACCATCTTGTCCGGGCTGACCCAGGCTTTCTCAAACAGAGCGTTCAGCACATGAGATGGAGGAACATTACCTCAGCTTTTATTATAAATATATATATAAACATATATAGACCCTTTTGCAGGAACAGCAGGGTCCTCAGTGACGTTAATACGTCCTTAATATTTACAATCATGTACTGAATGTTCTTTGCCAATATTGGATCTAATCAGGAAACATTATAGTCGACATGGGAATCAGTATCCGTGTCGGTATCAGTGTGTAGTAACCGGGCAAATAACATTTTTGCGACCCCAAGGGGCCTGAGGGAAAGGAAGTATAGTCATAAACATCACATCCTCCATAGATTTTCTCTACGTCTGTGTCTGGGACACAGAGTTATCCAACCTTAATTTGATATGAATCACAATATTATTCAAACTTTCACCCAGTCAGTTATTGGTGGTGCCGACAGGTCACCTCATCACATGTCTGCGTCCCTAATATAGTTTCCTCTTGGGTAAAATACTCAGCCACCTATATGTTGACACACATGTACCAATTACCCACAGACACACCGACCTATGGGGGACAGACCCACAGTAAATTTGTCATAGGAACACAGAGGATTTGTCAGCTCACAACCCAGCACCAAAAATACACAGTCACGGAATAATAAACTTTATAGTGACAGACTTGTAGCGCTTTATATATATATATATATATATATATATATATATATATATAATATAAGATTTTAAACCTACCGGTAAATCTTTTTCTCCTAGTCCGTAGAGGATGCTGGGGACTCCGTAAGAACCATGGGGTATAGACGGGCTCCGCAGGAGACATGGGCACTACAAAGAACTTTTAGTATGGGTGTGCACTGGCTCCTCCCTCTATGCCCCTCCTCCAGACCTCAGTTAGAAAACTGTGCCCAGAGGAGATGGACAATATGAGGAAAGGATCTTGTTAATCTAAGGGCAAGATTCATACCAGCCCACACCAATCATACCATATAACCTGGAATATACGCAACCAGTCAACAGTATGAACAAAAAACAGTATCAGTCAAAGACCGATTCCGACTGCAACATAACCCTTATGAAAGCAACAACTATATACAAGTCTTGCAGATTTATTCCGCACTGGGACGGGCGCCCGGCATCCTCTATGGACTAGGAGAAAAAGATTTACCGGTAGGTTTAAAATCTTATTTTCTCTTACGTCCTAGAGAATGCTGGGGACTCCGTAAGGGCCATGGGGTTTATACCGAAGCTCCAAACCGGGCGGGGGAGTGCGGATGACTCTGCAGCACCGACTGAGCAAACGCAAGGTCCTCCTCAGCCAGGGTATCAAACTTGTAGAATTTCGCAAAAGTGTTTGAACCCGACCAAGTTGCTGCTCGGCAAAGCTGTAATGCCGAGACGCCTCGGGCAGCCGCCCAAGAAGAGCCCACCTTCCTAGTGGAATGGGCCTTTACGGAATTTGGTAACGGCAATCCAGCCGTAGAATGAGCCTGCTGAATCGTGTTACAGATCCAACGAGCAATAGTCTGCTTAGAAGCAGGAGCACCAACCTTGTTGGCTGCATACAGGACAAACAGAGCCTCTGTTTTCCGAACCCTAGCCGTCCTGGCTACATAAATCTTTAAAGCCCTGACTACATCCAGGGACTTGGAGTCCTCCCAGTCCCCCGTAGCCACTGGCACCACAATAGGTTGGTTCATATGAAATGAAGAAACCACCTTAGGCAAAAATTGAGGACGCGTCCTCAACTCAGCTCTATCCACATGAAAAATCAAATAGGGGCTCTTGTGGGACAAGGCCGCCAACTCGGACACCTGCCTTGCAGATGCCAAGGCCAATAACATGACCACCTTCCACGTGAGAAATTTTAATTCAACTGTTTGAAGAGGTTCAAACCAGTGAGAACTCAGGAATTTTAAGACCACGTTAAGGTCCACTGGGGGCACAAAGGGGGGCTGGATGTGCAGCACTCCCTTCACAAACGTCTGGACTTCTGGGAGAGAAGCCAATTCCCTCTGAAAGAAGATAGATAGGGCCGAAATCTGTACCTTAATGGAGCCTAACTTCAGGCCCATATCCACTCCTGTCTGTAGAAAGTGGAGAAATCTGCCCAGATGGAAATCTTCCGTAGGAGCATTCGATAAGGAGAGTGCCTGACTGGGCACGATATCTATATAAGAGGCTGGTAATTTTGTGATTGGTTAAAGAAGGTCAATTGTTGCTAGGCAGATCAGAGTTTTGAGTGAGTGATAATTGGGTAGGGCCAGCCTATCAGTGAGTGTAGGGGAGGTGTTTAGTGCATGTAAGGTAGAAACTTCCAGAGTGCTTCCTCTTGTCGTCTGGAAGCCTGGAAGGATAAGTGAAAGCTGTTTGTTGTCTGCCTATATCTTTATTTCTTTCAGGTTTCTTCCTCGTTGCTAACTTTCCCTTTCTCTTCTTATCTTATATTACCATCTTTCCCCAGCCTTTCCTTTTGTTTTCTATACTCTCTGCTTAGCTTATTCTGCTGCTTTTCCTCTTTTGTTTTCTTGCCCAGCGTGCCTCCCCACCCTGCATTATGCCCAGATCCAAGCGCTCGGCACCCCGTCCCCTAAGGCTGGCGGACGCTGCTCCCGGGTCAGGTGCCGTGCGCCTCCGCCGCCCTGCTGCTGTCTCTGCGCGGCAGTCTCCCAGCTCCAGGGCGGGAGGCGCGACGGTGCCCATTCCGTCAGCACCTCCCGTCCCTGCCCCCGATGCAGCGTCTGGCGGCTCCGTGCGTCCCGCTACTAGCGGGTCAGGTACGGCGGCCGCCAGCGCTGGACGCTCGCTGCCTCGCGGCGGGGACTCGTCATCCCCGGCCGCGGAGGTGGATGGGGCTCTGGCGCCGGCTGGCCGCTTCTCTCCCGCGATCAGCGGGTGTGAGGCGGCTGGCGCCGGCGCCGCAGCGGGGGGTCATGCGCGCCGGGGATTCGGCACCCCCGGCCGCGCCGGTTGCTAACACTGGGGAGGTTGCGGGCGCGGCTACCCTGGGGCATAGTGGGCCCCTCACGGGTCCCGCGCCCGGTGCCTTTGGGGTCACTGAGGCACCCCTGGCTGCTGGTGGGCTTCATATAGCCCCAGTAGCTGGGGGGGTCAGCGGGCAGTGGGGGGATTTGCAGGTTACCTCTGAGACCCTCCTGGGTCAGGCTCCCCCTCTGGCAGCCATTTTATTGCCTGGCTGCTCACCTCATCCCCCTCAGCAGGCTGCTGACAGCATGCTGGGTGGGGGGGTGCAGCCATCTGCTGGACACTTGGAGGTGCTGCGGGCCTTTTCTGTACATGGCTCCGCAGCAACCTCTGTGTCTTTGCCGGGCCAGCATTCCGTCACGGATTTTCGGTCCGTGGCGGGGGGTGGCTTTGCTACGAGCACCCTTAGTTTGCCAGCATTCTCTTCCCCCAGCAGCACGGGCCTGCCTTACTTGCACTTCCCATTTCCCCCGGTGGTTTCGCAAAGTTTCCCTCCACTAGTTTCCACCCCGCAGGTCCAGTCAGTCTGGTCCTCCGGGATGGGGCAGGCTTTCGGACACTCGCATAATGTTTCTTCCTTTTCGGGGGGATTCAATCCGCGTCACTTCCGGCGCCAGCTTTCCACCAGTTCCCATACTGTCAACCGCCTTATCCCCAGGCGCAGCCAGGGCCTTACGGGTATCCGTGGCAGGGCGGTTTCGGGTCCCCAGGTTTCCGCGTTCCCAGCGTTAACCAAGCAGTTGCGCTGCCTCCGTACCTTCCCCCGGCCCAGGCCCCGCCAGCTCAGGTGGCACCGCCTGGGCTTGGTACACCATTACATTCGGTGGCCCCGGGCGGGGAAGCGCCGCGCCCCCTCCCCGTTCCATCCGTTGTTGGGGCTGATGGGCCGGGTAACTTAATTCCGCTTGTTTCTGTTCCCGAGGTTAGTACAGACTGCTCTGCAGCCCCTCAGGCCGCTCCGGTACAGGGCGGATCCGGAAGGCGCGGTGATGTGGACCCATCTCCAACAGATGCCGTTTCTTCGGTTCCAGGTCTCTCGCAGGCGGCTGAAATGGCTGACGTCCCTGGCCCTTCCGGTTCTGGTGAGCATGACGTTGCAGCTGATTCATCTGTTGTTTCCTCATCTGAATCCTCTGCTAGCAGCGAGGGGTCTGATTCCCCCAAGCCCGCGCAAGCTTGCGAAATTAGTCGCGCGTGAGGTCGCCAAGGTGGTAGGGAAGGATAAGGTGCCGAGGAAGGCGGTGGCTACTGATCAGCCGCCGAAAAAGGCGGTGGCTCCTGATGAGCCGCCGTTGTTTTCGGAGATGGTGCGCTGCGCGAACACGGCTGTTACTCGGGGTTTACGGAAGAGGATGAAGGAAAAAATAGTTAAGGGAAAATTTGTCGACCTTTTCACCCTCACGGATGACATGAGGAAGGACTTCGATAAAGCGAAGAAGGCGGGGGGCATCGGTGAAAATGCTTTTCGGAGCTTTCATCATTGGTTAAGGGGTTTCTTAGTCTTTTCTGCGGTTTACCTAAAAACGCGCCCTGCCGAACATCTTAATGTGGTAAAGTACATGTTTTTAATTAATGAGATGTTCTTAAAGTACAAAGGTTCCGTCTGGAGGGATTACGATCAAAAATTCCGTAAGAATCAGGATGGCAATCCGACGTTACCTTTGGGCTTTAAGGATGTCGAGGTTTGGATGGAGGTTTCCAACCAAGCGAGCAGTGTGGTTGAGGGTCAGGCCAAGAGGAAGTTTTTGGGGGGCAAGAATGTTACTGGTACGGCGGCAAAGGGCAAGTGTTTTGCGTTTAATGACTCTAAGTGCACTAGGGGTGCGGCCTGTCGTTTTCGTCACTCCTGCCGCGTCTGTGGAGCCAATCACCCCGCCAAGGATTGTAAGTCCGGAAACGGGGTTAAGCAGGCCGACCAGGGCGCTGCAGGCGGCAGTGCGAAGTAAGGCACCCTCGCCCATAGTTGTACCAGAGTTGGCTAAATGGTTGCACCGTTATCCCAGGACGGAGGATGCTGAGTTTTTGTTAGCCGGTTTTAGTTGCGGTTTTCGTTTGCCCATTTCGGAATCTGTTCATGTTGTGTCTCGCAGGAATTTGAGGTCGGCGACGGAGTTTCCTCATGTGGTCAGGCAGAAGGTGGAGGCGGAGGTGCAATTGGGTCGCATGTGCGGTCCTTTTGCATGTGAGCCTTTGCCTGGGTTATGCGTATCTCCCTTGGGAGTAGTGCCCAAGAAGGCGCCGGGCAAATTCCGCTTGATACAACATTTGTCCTACCCGCATGGGGGCTCTGTTAACGACGCCATTCCTGAGGAGTTTTGCACGGTCAGGTACCAGTTATTTGACAAGGCTCTGGAATTGATCCGGGGTTTTGGGCCCGCGGCCCTGTTGGCCAAGTTGGATGTTGAATCCGCTTTTCGCCTTCTTCCCCTTCACCCCGACTTTTTCAAGTTTATGGGTTTTCGGTTAGGCGGTTTCTTTTATGTTGACAAATGTTTGCCGATGGGTTGTTCTGTCTCTTGCGCCTACTTCGAGAAATTTAGCTCGTTCCTGCATTGGTGCATTGCTGCAGGAACGGGGCAAGTTGGCATCGCCCACTATCTCGATGATTTTCTTTTTGTGGGCCCAGGAGACAGCAACACCTGCCAGGAGCTCCTTTTTTCCGCGTCCGCCTTGTTCAAGGTTCTGGGAGTGCCTGTTGCTCACGATAAGACAGAGGGACCCACGTGTTGCCTTTCTTACCTGGGCATCGAGGTTGACACTAGCGCAGGTTGTTGTCGTATTCCGGCCGACAAGGTAGCGAAGCTTTTGGGACAGATCGAAGAATGCTTGAGGAAGCGTAGAGTTAGACTCCGTCAGGTGCAGTCCCTTTTAGGCTCCTTTAATTTTGCTTGCCGGGTCATACCTATGGGGAGGGTGTTTTGCCGCAAACTTGAGAGGGCCACAGCGGGAGCGACTGGGCCGCACCACACCATTCGTCTGTCTCGGGAAATTAAGGACGACCTTAGAACTTGGTCGACCTTTTTGGTAACTTTTAATTCGGAATTGCTGTGGCCTCTCCGGCCCGTCGCCAATTCTTCCCTGGAACTGTTTACAGATGCTGCCGGGGCTACGGGTTTCGGTGCTTTTTTCCAGGGCGAGTGGTGTGTTTCGGCCTGGCCCCAGTCTTGGGTATCTCGTGGCTTTACGGCTAACCTACTCTTATTGGAACTGTTCCCTATAGCGGTGGCAGTGGAGTTGTGGGCCCCTAAGTTGGCGAACCGGACGATTGTCTTTTGGTGCGACAATTTGGGGGTGGTACATGCGGTGAACAACCAACGTGCATCATCGCCGCAGGCTTTGCGGCTGTTGAGATTTTTGGTGTTACAATGTCTCCGTTTTAACATCAATTTCACGGCGAAGCACGTGCCTGGGGTCGAGAACGACATCGCAGATGCGCTGTCGCGTTTCGATTTTCCCAGGTTTCGCAGGTTGGCCCCCAGGGCGGAGGCCCTAGGTTTGACTTGTCCAACTTCTGTCTGGCAGATTATAGAACTGGCGTAGATGGCTAGGCGCTGAACTCATTGGCCTCTTCGACCCGCCGGGCATACGCTGCGGCTTGGCGTGACTGGCAGGCGCATCAGGTTAGGTGCGGGGCCGGGGGTAAGTCAGAGGAGGATCTTTTGTTGGCCTTTGTTTGGGAGTGTTACCAGAGTGGTAGGTCCAAGGCGTCCATGTGCGCGGCGTTGGCGGGGATTTCGTTCCATGCCCGGTTGCAGCGGGGGACGGACCCCACCAGGTCTTTCACTTTGTCCAAGGCGCTCAGGGGTTGGGCGAAGTTAAGTCCAGCCCAGCCGGATAAGCGCAGGCCTATTGACACCCAGTTGTTGCGCGAGCTCATGGCGATTCTGCCGGCGGTGACTGATTCTGCTTTTGAGGCGTCCCTTTTCCGTGCAGCATTTTCATTCGCGTTTTTTGGGGCCTTTCGAGTTGGCGAGCTGGTGGCCGCTAATAAAAGGTCCACTGATACAGGCATGCTTTTCAGGGACCTGGTACTCAAGGAAGGTGTCGCCATGTTTAGGTTGCCTCGTTCCAAGACCGACCAGTTGGGTCGAGGGCGCTGGGTGACTTTGAAGGCGCACGAGGATACAGATTTGTGCCCGGTGCTGCATGCAAACATTTATTTACCTTTACGACCCAAAGGTGGGGCTCAAGTACTGCTGCACGGGGATGCATTGCCTCTCACTCGGTTTCAGTTTGCTGCTGTGTTGAAGCGCTGTTTGGTCGCCCTTGGGCTTAATAGCGCGGAATATGGGACGCATTCCTTTCGCATCGGTGCGGCAACTTGCGCTGCGGCACGCGGACTTCCACCGTCAGCCATTCAGGAAATGGGACGTTGGAAGTCGGCAGCGTTTAAGTCTTATGTTAGATTGGATAAGGTTTAATGTTTATGTTAGATTGGATAAGGTTTAATGTTGCGCTACTTGCGCTAACCCAAAAACGTTGTTTACCTGCCAATTTTGGAATGATTAGCGTTCCGGAATTGGAGGTGTGAAGGAATTTTTTAAATTTTTCCTCCGAGGGGGCCTAAATTACAATTGGCTGACACTCCAGGTCCACGGGAGGTTTTTTAAGTTTTCTCCTTCACTTGGGTTTTTATGTTACTAACTGTTCGGTTCGGTCTAACGGTTCTAATTACCTGTTTTATGGGCGCGGCCTGACAGCTAGGTTACTTTTTCTTTTTCAGCGTCCACTGATTCCAACGAACAGATTTGGGTAGTTGGCCATTCTTACGTGTTTTGGGCCGAGCGGCATCCCCTTGCTGATAGGTCGTCTGAGTTGTTAGGTGGTCGCAGAGTGCGATGGTTAGGTGTGAGAGGGCTCAGATGGTCTGGACTTTTGGAGCTGTTGTTGCAATATGAACAGCGTTGGGGGCGTCCCCAATGGCTGCTGCTGCACCTGGGCGGTAACGATGTAGGTCACCTAAAAGGTATAGATCTTATACTTAGGATTCAGACGGATTTGGGGGAACTTAGCTTGCTTTGGCCTGGTGTGCGCTTGATTTGGTCTGACATTATTCCTAGGTTTGTCTGGAGGGGATCACGGAATGTCACAGCGCTGGACAGGGCTAGGAAGAAGATTAACTTTGCTGTGTCGAAGTTTGTGTTGGCTACTGGTGGTTTTGCCGTTAGACATCCGCTATTGGTGCTCCAGAGCCCCTTTTATTTTAGGAAGGATGGTGTGCATCTCTCCCATCTTGGGATTGGAGTTTTTCTGAGGGCGCTGTTCTCTTGTTTGGAGTAGTTTGTTATCTTTGAAGGTAGGGATAGGTTTTGTGTAGATAGGTATTTGGTTTTTGGTTGGATTTAATTTCGTGTTGGGTGGCGGGCTGCGTTTCTCTGAAACTGGCGGTGGCGGGAAGGCGCTACTGGCCAGCGGTCACTTGTAGCATAAGTGGTGTTGTGGGGCACTTACCCCTTTTGAAGGACGGCGAGTGTGTCCTGCCCTTGTGGGGGGGGCGAGGGGCGCTTCCTTGGGGAGCGTCCTCACTCTGCTATAGGAAGGGGTGGTGAGACCTTCGCAGCACAGGTTATGCTGATATATATAGATGGGGCGTTTCAGTCGCACCCATGACAGTTGGGGCGTTTAGTCGCCGCCATTTTGTAAGATCGTGACTAGAGCTGGTTAGTGGTAGCGTTTTCCTGGCCACCCACTACGAGTGAGGTCATTCCAATTAATAAATTCAATGACCATTTAATCCAACGCAGTTGTGTCCGTGTCGTTATTTTTAGTTGATAAGCTAGCTTAAGGTGTATAGTTAATGTCAAGCACAATAATTGAATAGACGCCTTAGATAAGGAGAGTGCCTGACTGGGCACGATATCTATATAAGAGGCTGGTAATTTTGTGATTGGTTAAAGAAGGTCAATTGTTGCTAGGCAGATCAGAGTTTTGAGTGAGTGATAATTGGGTAGGGCCAGCCTATCAGTGAGTGTAGGGGAGGTGTTTAGTGCATGTAAAGTAGAAACTTCCAGAGTGCTTCCTCTTGTCGTCTGGAAGCCCACCCACCCGCCCTATTGGCTCACTAATTTGGCCCTTTTCAATTTGGCTTACTATTATCTTTCTTTCAGACTTAGTGGGCGGGAAGGCGCTACTGGCCAGCGGTCACTTGTAGCATAAGTGGTGTTGTGGGGCACTTACCCCTTTTGAAGGACGGCGAGTGTGTCCTGCCCTTGTGGGGGGGCGAGGGGCGCTTCCTTGGGGAGCGTCCTCACTCTGCTATAGGAAGGGGTGGTGAGACCTTCGCAGCACAGGTTATGCTGATATATATAGATGGGGCGTTTCAGTCGCACCCATGACAGTTGGGGCGTTTAGTCGCCGCCATTTTGTAAGATCGTGACTAGAGCTGGTTAGTGGTAGCGTTTTCCTGGCCACCCACTACGAGTGAGGTCATTCCAATTAATAAATTCAATGACCATTTAATCCAACGCAGTTGTGTCCGTGTCGTTATTTTTAGTTGATAAGCTAGCTTAAGGTGTATAGTTAATGTCAAGCACAATAATTGAATAGACGCCTTATTGGCTTCACACCAAGATACATACTTCCTCCAGATACGGTGATAATGCTTTGCCGTCACCTCTTTCCTAGCCTTTAGTAGAGTAGGGATGACTTCCTCCGGAATACCTTTCTCAGCTAGGATTCAGTGTTCAACCGCCATGCCGTCAAACGTAACCGCGGTAAGTCTTGGAACACACATGGCCCCTGCTGTAACAGGTCCTCCCTGAGAGGAAGAGGCCACGGATCTTCTGTGAGCATTTCCTGAAGATCTGAGTACCAGGCCCTTCGAGGCCAATCTGGGACAAGGAGTACTGCCTGCACTCTCCTTAGTCTTATGAGTCTCAATATTTTTGAGATGAGAGGAAGAGGAGGAAACACATAGACCGAACGAAACACCCATGGTGTCACTGGGGCGTCTACAGCTACTGCCTGAGGGTCCCGTGACCTGGCACAAAAGCTTTTTGTTGAGGCGTAACGCCATCATGTCTATTTGAGGAATTCCCCAAAGACTTGTTATCTCTGCAAAAACTTCTTGATGAAGTCCCCACTCTCCTGGATGGAGATCGTGTCTGCTGAGGAAGTCTGCTTCCCAGTTGTCCACTCCCGGAATTAAGACAGCTGACAGAGCGCTTACGTGATTTTCCGCCCAGCGAAGAATCCTGGTGGTTTCCGCCATCGCCACTCTGCTCCTTGTCCTGCCTTGGCGGTTTACATGAGCCACGGCTGTGACGTTGTCTGATTGAATCAGAACCGGGAGGCCCTGAAGAAGATTCTCCGCTTGTCGTAGGCCGTTATATATGGCCCTCAATTCCAGTATGTTGATGTGCAGACAAGCCTCCTGAAAATTTCTTCCTTGTGTGACTGCTCCCCATCCTCGGAGGCTCGCGTCCGTGGTCACCAGAACCCAGTTTTGAATGCCGAACCTGCAACCCTCTAGAAGGTGAGTACTCTGCAGCCACCACAGTAGAGACACCCTGGCCCTGGGGGACAGGATTATTTTCTGATGTATTTGTAGATGAGACCCGGACCACTTGTCCAGAAGGTCCCACTGAAAATTCCTCACATGAAACCTGCCGAAGGGTATGCCTTTGTAGGCTGCCACCATTTTTCCCAGAACTCGAGTGCATTGATGCACAGACACTCTTTTTGGTTTTAGCAGGTCTTTGACCATGTTCTGGAGATCCTGGGCTTTTTCCAATGGGAGAAAAAACCCTCTTTTGTTCCGTGTCCAGAATCATGTCTAGGAACGATAGCCGAGTCGTTGGAACCAATTGTGACTTTGGCAGATTGAGAATCCAACCGTGCTGTTGCAGCACTTTCAAGGAGAGCGACACGCTCTCCTGAAATTTGTCTCTCGATCTCGCCTTTATCAGGAGATCGTCCAAGTATGGGATAATTGTGACTCCCTACCTGCGCAGGAGCACCATCATCTCTGCCATTACCTTGGTGAAAATCCTCGGGGCCGTGGAAAGCCCAAACGGCAACGCCTGAAACTGGTAATGACAGTCCTGTACAGAGAATCTCAGGTACTCCTGATGAGGGGGGTATATGGAGACACAAAGGTATGCATCCTTTATGTAGTGACACCATAAAATCCCCCCCTTCCAAGCTGGATATTACCGCTCGGAGCGATTCCATCTTGAATTTGAACTTTTTCAAGTACAGGTTTAGGGATTTCAGATTTAAAATCGGTCTGACCGAACCATCCGGCTTCGGGACCACAAACAGGGTTGAATAATACCCTTTTCCCTGTTGGACCAGGGGAACCTTGACCACCACTTGCTGGTGACACAGCTTTTGAATTGCAGCTAACACTACTTCCCTCTCTGGTGGAGAAGCTGGCACGGCCGACTTGAAAAATCAGTGGGGGGGCACCTCTTCGAATTCCAGCCTGTAGCCCTGGGAAACAATTTTGAGTGCCCAATGATCCACCTCTGAAGGAAGCCAGATTTGGCTGAAAAGTCGAAGACGTGCCCCCACCGGTGCGGACTCTCTTAGGGGAGCCCCAGTGTCATGCGGTGGATTTAGTAGAAGCCGGGGAGGACTTCTGCTCCTGGGAACCAGCCAACGCAGGCGTTCTCTTTCCCTTACCTCTGGCAAGGAAGGAGGAGCCCCGACCTCTTCTGGCCTTATGCGACCGAAAGGAATGCATCTGATACTGTGGAGTTTTCTTTTGCTGTTGGGGAACAAAAGGTAAAAAAAGGTAGATTTCCCCACGGTAGCTGCGACAACCAGGTCCGCGAGCCCATCCCCAAACAACACTTCGCCTTTGTAAGGTAAAACCTCCATATGCTTCTTGGAGTCTGCATCACCCGTCCATTGGCGGGTCCATAGAGCTCGTCTCGCAGAAATAGCCATGGCATTGGCTCTGGAATCCAACAGCCCAACGTCTCTTTGAGCGTCCCTCATAAATAAGACTGCGTCTTTAATGTGGGCTAATGTTAATAAAATAGTATCCCTGTCTAGGGTATCAAGTCCAGCTGACAAGGTATCTGTCCATGCTGCAACTGCACTACATACCCATGCCGATGCTATTGCCGGTCTGAGCAAAACACCTGTATGCGCATAAATAGACTTTAAAGTAGGATCCTTGAGTGCTGCCGTGTCCGGAGACGGTAGCGCCACCTTCTTGGACAGGCGTGTCAAAGCCTTGTCCACCCTGGGAAAGGATTCCCAACGCACCCTGTCCTGAGCAGGGAAAGGGTACGCCATAAGAACCCTTTTGAGAATCTGCAGTTTTTTTATCTGGAGTTTCCCAAGCTTTTTCAAACAACTCGTTAAGCTCATGAGAAGGGGGGAAGGTTACCTCAGGTCTTTTCTCCTTATACATGCGCACCCTCGTGTCAGGGACAGAGGGGTCATCCGTGATATACAAAACCTCTTTCATTGCAATAATCATACACTGAATACCTTTAGCCACCCTTGGGTGCAATCTTGCATCATCGTAGTCGACACTGGAATCAGAATCCGTGTCGGTATCAGTGTTTACTATTTGGGATAGAGGACATTTTTGAGACCCAGACGGCCCATGTGACCCAGTCCAATCCGTGGATTGACTCCCTGCTTTCTCCCTGGACTCTGCCATGTCCAGTCTCTTATGTAATGAGGCCACACTTGCATTTAACACATGTCCATCCAATCATGAGTCGGCGTTGCCGACGGAAACACACCACTCATCTGCTCCACCTCCTCCTTGGACGAGCCTTCCGCTTCAGACATGCCGACATGCACGTACCAACACCCCCCCACACACAGGGATATATCTATAAGGGGACAATTCCCAACAAGGCCCTTTGGAGAAACAGAGAGAGAGTATGCCAGCACACCCCCAGCGCCCACTGATACTGGAATACAACCCAGATAGCGCTTTTTTATTATTAATCAATGTGTATAACACTCACTGCGCCTTAAAAATGCCCCCCCCTCTTTTTCAGCCCTCTGTCACAGAGTTCAGCAGGGGAGAGTCCGGGGAGCCAGCTTCTCTGCAGCGTTCTGTGGAGAAAATGGCGCCGTTAGTGCTGAGGGATCAAGCTCCGCCTCCTCCAGCGGCGGGCTTCGGTCCCGCTTCAATATACAAAAAATGGCGGGGGATCTCTTCATTTACTGCCTCTGCAGCCTAATGTGCCCTTATTGCCAGTCCCGAGGTTTATTGCTGCCCAGGGCGCCCCCCCTGCGCCCTGGACCCATCAGTGCCTTTCTGTGTGTGTAGTGTGTGGGAGCAATGGCGCGCAGCGTTACCGCTGTGCGCTTATCTCAGTGAAGATCTGAAGTCTTCTGCCGCCTTGAAGTCTTCTTTTCTTCTCATACTCACCCGGCTTCTATCTTCTGGCTCTGCGAGGACGGCAGCGCGGCTCTGGGACGAACGGCGGGATGAAACCAGCGTTCCGACTCCCTCTGGAGCTAATGGTGTCCAGTAGCCTAAGAAGTAGACCCTATCACTCAAGTAGGTCTGCTTCTCTCTCCTCAGTCCCACGATGCAGGGAGCCTGCTGCCAGCAGTGCTCCCTGAAAATAAAAAACCTAACAAAATTCTTTTTCAGAGAAACTCTGGAGAGCTCCTCTGTAATGCACCCTATCTCCTCTGGGCACAAAATCTAACTGAGGTCTGGAGGAGGGGCATAGAGGGAGGAGCCAGTGCACACCCATACTAAAAGTTCTTTGTAGTGCCCATGTCTCCTGCGGAGCCCGTCTATACCCCATGGTCCTTACGGAGTCCCCAGCATCCTCTAGGACGTAAGAGAAATATATATAAATAAATAAATAATAAGCACCCATATCGCAGCGCCCCCCCTGTTTTTCACCCTGATCTTGTCAGCAGTGAAGGAAGGACCAGCGTCTCTCTGAGGAGAGAATATGGCACCAAGCAGTGTGCTGGTGAGGTGAGGAAGAAGCCCCGCCGCCGTAATGGCGTGCTTCAGTCCCGCTGGGAAATAAATAATTAATTACGCTGGCGGGGTAAGGACAGTGCCCAGGCACTAATGTTCGCTTTTGACAGCCTTTTGTAAGGATAGTATGCTGCCCCCCCCCCCCGTGCCCTGCACCCTGCAGTGTTTGTCTGGGAGCATGGCGCGCAGCGAGCGGAACGTACCTCAGAAAGCCGTCACCGGAGAAGAAGTCTTCTGTTCTTCTGCTACTCACATGTCTTCTGACTTCTGGCTCTGTAAGGGGGTGACGGCAGGCTGCGGGACTGAGCATCTAGGCGTACCCAGCGCTCAGCACCCTCAGGAGCTAATGGTGTCCTGTCAGCTAGAAGCAGAGCCATTGAACTCACTAGAAGTTGGTTATACTTCTCTCCCCTAAGTCCCACGAAGCAGGGAGACTGTTGCAAGCAGCCTCCCTGAAAATAAAAAACCTGACATACGTCTTTTCAGAGAAACTCAGTAGAGCTCCCCTGGAGTGCATCCAGTCTCACTGGGCACAATTCTAAAACTGAGGTCTGGAGGAGGGGCATAGATGGAGGAGCCAGGTCACACCCTTTGAAAGTCTTAAAGTGCCCATGTCTCCTGCGGATCCCGTCTATACCCCATGTTTCTTAATGTGACCCCAGCATCCTCTAGGACGTATGAGAAATATAAAACAAAATGAAAAAAACAGCGTCTGGGGGCAGGTCATTTATTAATCAATAATATTTAATATATACTGTAACGCTGGTGGCATTGCTATTCTCAGTAAAATTACAAAAAGAAAAATTATAAGTTAAACCTAAAAAAATCAAACTGCCTATGGCAGAGGGAAATTCCTTACAGTTATTTCTTAATAGATCCAGAATAGTAAGGCCTCCAACTGAACAGTGTTGTGGTTTTAATATTAAATATTATTGATTAATAAATTACCTGCGCCCAGGCGCTGTTTTTTCATTTTGTTTTTAAGAGTAATTATTACTTAGGGAAAGATAGTGGACCTTGGGCCTAATTCAGACCTGATCGTAGCAGCTAATTTGTTAGCAGTTGGGCAAAACCATGTGCACTGCAGGGGGGGCAGATATAACATGTGCAGAGAGAGTTATAGGCCCTACACACTGGTCGATCTCACTGAAAGATATGAACGATCTCGTTCATTAATGAACGAGATATCGTTCATATCTTTCAATGTGGAGGCACAAGCGATGAACGATGCGCGGCCCAGCACTCGTTCATCGCTGGTGCCCCGTCAGCTGTGCATGCAGGCCAGTATGGACAATCTCGTCTATATTTGCCTGCACTTCTATTGAGCCCCCCGTCACCAAACCCCCCCCCCTGCTGCCGGGTCGCCCGTATCCGCCGTTGGGCAGCTCGGCGGCAGATCTTTAAATGTGTAGAGCCCATTAGATTTGGGTGGGGTGTGTTCAACCTGAAATCTTAATTGCAGTGTAGAAATAAAGCAGCCAGTATTTACCCCACACAGAACAGAAACAAAATAACCCACCCAAATCTAACTCTCTCTGCACATGTTATATCTGCCCCACCTGCAGTGCACATGGTTTTGCCCAAATGCTAACAAATTTGCTGCTGCGATCAACTCTGAATTACCCCCCTTGATGGTCCATGCTTTTTTACAATTACTTTAAGATTCAGCTACACCTTTTTGATATTTTCTGTTTTTCCTTGTCGTCTGAGGTCATTAGGAAAAAAAAACCAACACAGTAAAGGGTGGTCTGAAGGAGTACAGAAAATATATTCACAAAAGGGACAGCCCTTATTTGCTTTTTAATGCATTTTAGGAGCACCAAATCTTAGCGTAATCACAAAATAAAGTCTACAAATGAAAATAAAAGTGCAGATAAAAATAGAAAAATAATAGAAAAATATATTTAAAATAAGTCATTACAGAAACATACAAAAATAAGTAAAAAATAAATTACTATCCCAAGGATCAGTGAGATTTCACACCTTATTGCCAAAAGACTCTTGTGTAGGTTCCCTGGAGTTCAGATGCCCTCCCCCCACTTCATAAAACATAATTCATTGCAGACTTGGCTGTTAATAATTTAAGGCACTAAAGAAGTTTGCCCATAGTAAGTCCTCCACTTAGGGCTGGCATTGCATATGCACAATAAGATTGATCATTTGGCTTATTTCCTTCCTCCAGTGGAGCCAAGTGGAGCACTGATATAGGTCAGGATGGCGCTCTGCAGCAGGCTGGCTCTCTGTGCCTCTTCCTCTCGCATCCTCAGATTCTCTGCATCCTTCAGCCTCAGCTTCTCCAGCAGAGAAGAGATCTCACCTTCTTTATCTAACATTATCTCACGATGGGTACTGGCCTGCACTGCAGAGAAAGGACAAAACCAGTCTCACAATACAATCTACAATATTTGGTAGACACTTCTAAATTAAAGTTCTTACATATATGTAATTCACAGTATATCAAATGTGTTCTTATACATTGAGTCAGAGGGTCATACCACAACATTCTGGTTAATTGTTGAACACAAACTATTGTCAGTGTGGGTGGGATGAGAAAAAGTAGGCTGGGGTAAGCTGTGGTAAAGAGGGCTTGGATGTCCACACATTGCCATAATTCTTATTTGTGTGTACACCTATACCCTCATGCACCCCGTTATAATGATGAAAAAATTACTTCTAATGCCATTACTGTGTAGCTGCCTGTTTCCTCACTCATTATCGCATGCATTCCCGTAGTCACAGTATAACACTTATATTTTCCTCTTCCAGCCATAGTACCTTTCTGCTGTCTCTCCAGTGCCGATATCTTCTCTCTCAGTCCCTCCTGCGTTGCCAACTCAGCTTCAAGGTGTCCGATCTGCTCCTGCAACTCCACTCGCACCCTCGTTATTTCAGCCACTTTGTCCTGTTCCCTCTTTGAGGACTCCTGCGGGCACAACCCATATGATCAAATCCAGCTCTAGAGCATAGTGCTTGTTTTTTGTTTGAGAAGAAGTGTATGGAATATTCTGGAAACTGATTCCTATAATGTTCCGAAACCCAGGAATAACTGCAAAAATAGGGGAAATCGTACCACACCTTTCATTACAGGTGATCTATGCCTGGAAAAGACGGTGGGAGTTTCATAGTCTCACTTTGGGGTGTCTCTGGATCCACAGCTTACACAGAATATACCAAATTTCTAAAACCACTCCAAAATATTGCAACTGTTTCTGGAATATCTGTACCTGTTGTAACCCATCTATGCGCCTTTTCAGGCCCTCTATTTCCAGGGAGAGTTGGTTGTTCTGTGCCTGCAGTTCCCCCATCAGTTGATTCTGTTGCAGGAC
This sequence comes from Pseudophryne corroboree, assembly GCF_028390025.1. NCBI lineage: Eukaryota > Metazoa > Chordata > Amphibia > Anura > Myobatrachidae > Pseudophryne > Pseudophryne corroboree. The sequence continues at coordinate 544,431,209 of NC_086446.1, read as the reverse complement.
TTGGGTCTGGGACTGATCTCTGGAATGGGTGAGGGTCCGTATCTTGTCCTGTAGGACAGTAGCATGCTGCTGCTGCTCAGACAATAAAGGGAATTAAACAATTATTACAGTTCCTGTCACACAGGAGCTGATACCATCTAGAAACATTGCTAGCTCCTGGGATGCTAAGACATGTAGGAGCTGAAAGAACCCAAGCGGTATATGTACTAAAGATCGTTTTTTTCAAAACCACGGATTCTTGGCGGTTATGAGGACTGGATTTAAAAAGACAATAGTGATACACACAAAATCAAGCTTGCATCTCTATTGCCCTTTTAAATCCAGCCCTCACAACTGGTGAGAATCGGCAGCTTGAAAAGCCAATCTTTAGTAAGTACCCACCTAAGTGTCGGAAGCTTTAAAGAGAAAAAAACCCAACATATTTTATTTAAAAATTATTGAATAAGAGGATCCTATAAGTACAGTTTATTCTAAATGTATTTTGTCATGGAGAGGCAACGAGTTAGATTTTATTTCTACATCAGGCAATCTTGTCTGATCGTGATCTAGCAGTGAGGGTCAGGACAGGGTTTCCCAAACCCACTCCTCTTAGCCCACTCACTTGTACTAAAGATATCCACACATTTTTGCTGAAGCCGTTTATCCCATTATTTCTGTAAGGTAAGAAATAGCCCTCACCTCTTCCTGCTGAGCTGTACTACGCGCTTTCTGTATCTCTTCTTCTGCCAGGACGCGCTCATTGGCTAATGTTAGCTTCATCCTGTTCAGTTCCTGCAGAGACAGATCCATACGATCATTGAAAAGCAACTGACCCAGGGAAGGTTTAGAATAAACGGGGCCCATAATGGCTATAAATAATAGGGTGTTCTACCGCTATAAGACATTTGTCAAATATGAGGATTGCTCAGCTTCTAGGCAGTAGAGACAAATACTGAAAATGACATTTAGCAAATAAAATAAGTAGTGTGGACTAGTCCTTATTATTACAGGTTGAGTATCCCATATCCAAATATTCCGAAATACGGAATATTCCGAAATACGGACTTTTTTGAGTGAGAGTGAGATAGTGAAATCTTTGTTTTTTGATGGCTCAATGTACACAAACTTTGTTTAATACACAAAGTTATTAATAATATTGTATTAAATGACCTTCAGGCTGTGTATATAAGGTGTAAATAAAACATAAATGAATTGTGTGAATGTAGACACACTTTGTTTAATGCATAAAGTTATAAAAAATATTGGCTAAAATTACCTTCAGGCTGTGTGTATAAGGTGTATATGTAACATAAATGCATTCTGTGCTTAGATTTAGGTCCCATCACCATGATAGCTCATTATGGTATGCAATTATTCCAAAATACGGAAAAATCCCATATCCAAAATACCTCTGGTCCCAAGCATTTTGGATAAGGGATACTCAACCTGTATTATTATATCACATTTAACTTCTCTAGTATAAGGATTCATTCAAGTCCATTACATGTAGGTTATATAATCTGGCTTTGATCTATACATGTGGACGGTATACAGAGCAAAAACAATATCGGCCTTCCTAGTATTAAATGATTTGCTTACTTACCTGGTGCATAGATGGTTTGGGCATTGGCTGTGATGTTGTGCAGAGGGGTAAATGTGGCATAATAACCTACAATGCACTCCTGACTTCTCATTTGTCTGCCCGATTGAATAGACACCATACGCTCATCATATCAGTTGCTGAGGAAGACTGCATAAGACCAGCTATTTACTCTACACACCCCAGCCCTCAGATGACCAATATCTAAGGCATATAAAAACGTAATGGTAAACAGTGAATGGAAACTGGCCCAGGCCATAACCTGTGTGCTCTGCTGAACTGAAACTATGGCTTGTCATTGGTAGTGTGGAAAGTCAAACAAAAAAGGAAACGTGTGAAACATATATGTAAAGCCGGTACCCATTGTTACAATGAAAGTGCCAACTCTGGGTGGTGTACCCTAACAGTGGATGAGTTTTATACCCATGTCCCAGCAGCAGGTGGGAGATTTGCACCCATGTATAGTGCTTCAGGCGGAAGTGGATGCCATCAGTATAGGATTGCACTGGCAGAGTTGAAGCACAGATGACAGACCCCTGGTCTACACCAGGAATTGCTGTAAGGTGGTATGTGCTTTGCTACCAGGGGCCTCTTATGGCCTCATAGATATGGCAGATGGGAGCAACACAAATTTGCTGAATTGACAGTCAAGGAATGGTCAAGTGAATGCAAGATCAGGGTCACGTGCAAAGGTGCAAAACGGACAAGCAGAGGTCTGGGGCACAGGTAAGATTCATATCGGAGTAGAGGCCAGGGAACTAGAAACTATACGCTGGAGGCTGGCCAGTACAACCAAACACTCTGGCACTGTGTAGTGCAAGCGTAATCCCTGAATATGCAAAGATTTCGATCTTGGCACCAATGTTATGTCACGTGCGCCTGCGCCTTTAACGCTAACCAGGAGGCTGCATGCACCCCTAAGAGAAGTGTGACAGCCAGCAGAGCGTACAGGATCTGGTACCTGGGAGCCAGATACCTAGAAGAACAGGGTGCAGGGAACACGCTGCAGTACCAGGGCTCAGATTTGGCAGCAATGGCACCAGACCGGGTAAGTATTAATGTGCTACTGCTTTGTGACACCATGGGGGTAATTCCAAGTTGATCGCAGCAGGAAATTTTTTAGCAGTTGGGCAAAACCATGTGCACTGCAGGGGGTGCAGATATAACATGTGCAGAGAGAGTTAGATTTGGGTGGGGTGTGTTCAATCTGCAATCTAATTTGCAGTGTAAAAATAAAGCAGCCAGTATTTACCCTGCACAGAAATAAAATAACCCACCCAAATCTAACTCTTTCTGCACATGTTATATCTGCCTCCCTGCAGTGCACATGGTTTTGCCCAACTGCTAAAAAATATCCTGCTGCGATCAACTTGGAATTACCCCCATGTTCCAGCAGCGGGTGGGAATTTGTAAGATCTTCATTCTATCAAAATTGTAGATTTTAAGGCGATATCCATCATTGATAAGTACAAGAATATCTCCACGATCACCATATGGATCAAAAGAACTAACAACTTAGTAGAAAAAAATAATCCAGAAAAACAACATATTATATACATACACGACTCTTGGCACAGTTTCTCTCCATTATGTATACTGTACATATTTAAAACAAGACTGATATTCCCCAGTTTCCTATAGCTTTCTCTGAATGCAAGACCCATTTCTTCTTGCTCACCCCCACCCCCTTTTAACTCCTTGCAGTTTTCCCTGCAATTCCCTCTTCTTCCTCAGTTACGATCCCCTGCAGTCCTGTTCTGTCTCCAGAAAAAGAATAAAATAAATATCTATATAGCTTCTATGAACTTCCATTAGGCCCAGTCATCATAGGGCCTGATGATTTACATACAACTCCAATGGTGAGAGGACTGCGCATGCACAGGACCAGTTCAGCACATCCTGCATTGTCACACGCACTGGTGCCGAGAAGCGTTTCTGATAATGGGGCGGTGTCTGCTCCATTTTCTGGGAGTGCCGAAGCCAGAGTCTGCATCTTCCAACACTACGAATGTAAGACGGCCATCAGAGTAACCTGAGTAACTTGCAAGTGATCCAATGCCTGGGTCTTCGGATGGAACTGCGGATCACAGAAGCTTGCAGGACACACAGGACACCTCCTGTGAATCTCCCCCGTAGCCTTTTTACCATCACTACAGGCAGCATCTGCCCACGCCACCAGAGTAAGCCATTCACCAGCCGGTGCCCGTCCATTGGACAAAAGAATCAGGATGTGCCTATTAAACAGTACATTACCAACTCCTTGATTTTAGTGCCTGGAGCAAATATAAATTGCTCTCCCAAGGCCATTCCCGATGTATGCAGATTAGATAGCGACTAAGTGAATCAATATTCCTGACCATGGCAAAGACCTCATCTCACCTCCTCAAGTGCTAACTTTGTAGCTTCAAGACGTTGCATCCTTTCTTGTGCCACCCTCTCATTGTCTTCCATGTGACGGGTCATGTGATCCAGCTGTGATCACACAAGAAGTGAAGGTCAGTCTTTGACATCAAGTGCTAGCAATACAGTAATGAATCAGTTTGTCTACTTGCCTCCTTTTGGCGCAGCACATTGGCATCATCCTGCAACTGGCGGAATCTCCGCTTCTCTGCTTCCAGGCGCTCTGTACCAAAGATACAATGTAGACAATAACGACAGTTGTCTGCAGGCTAAGTTTAGCGTTCAAGTGTAGAGCCAATTGCGGGGTATCAGATTAGTGCATCCACAGATAGTCATCTGAATTCAGGTGGATCTAGTGCATAAGGGATGGGACTAGTGCAAGTGTGCAGTGATAATGATATCCGAGCCTATACATAGGGGCGATGATCCACACTTCATTCCTTGCACGCAATGCAACTGTAATTGTGGCAGATTGATGTGCAACTATGAATTGGCCCCAAAAGTGAGCAACATCCCAACTAGTGATGCCCCATCAAGCTATCAGAGCAAACAGTCCTCACCTTCTGCCTGCAAAGCTCGCAGCTTCAGCTCTGCACTTGTGTTGGTCAGTTCCTGCTTCAGCTCAAACAGCTGATCCTGCTGCATCTTGTATTTTCTCTCCAGCTCATCCACCTGATAAAGTGGGTTTATAACAGATAAAGAATAAGAAGTAGCTCTCAACCGTACATTAAAGAATCTCAGCCAACACTCATTGCCAGGATTGTTCTTTTTTTATGAAGAATATTTAATTATTTAGGATGGGAAAACTACATGACGTATCTTATTGCATGGACATCGGAAGCAGATGCTCACGACAAGTGACATGTCAGACATGGTTATTCTCTGTATTCGGACATATACTGTGTAGCTGCATTTAATTAACACTACATTCATTTCTTCTACGCCCCTCTACATAAATATTCCTGCGGCTGTCACAACTGAAAATAAGAATTTACTTACCGATAATTCTATTTCTCATAGTCCGTAGTGGATGCTGGGGACTCCGTCAGGACCATGGGGAATAGCGGCTCCGCAGGAGACAGGGCACAAAAGCAAGCTTTTAGGATCACATGGTGTGTACTGGCTCCTCCCCCTATGACCCTCCTCCAAGCCTCAGTTAGGTACTGTGCCCGGACGAGCGTACACAATAAGGAAGGATCTTGAATCCCGGGTAAGACTCATACCAGCCACACCAATCACACCGTACAACTTGTGATCTGAACCCAGTTAACAGTATGATAACACAGAAGTAGCCTCTAAAAAAAGATGGCTCACAACAATAATAACCCGATTTTTGTAACAATAACTATGTACAAGTATTGCAGACAATCCGCACTTGGGATGGGCGCCCAGCATCCACTACGGACTATGAGAAATAGAATTATCGGTAAGTAAATTCTTATTTTCTCTAACGTCCTAGTGGATGCTGGGGACTCCGTCAGGACCATGGGGATTATACCAAAGCTCCCAAACGGGCGGGAGAGTGCGGATGACTCTGCAGCACCGAATGAGAGAACTCCAAGTCCTCTTTAGCCAGAGTATCAAATTTGTAAAATTTTACAAACGTGTTCTCCCCTGACCACGTAGCTGCTCGGCAAAGTTGTAAAGCCGAGACCCCTCGGGCAGCCGCCCAAGATGAGCCCACCTTCCTTGTGGAGTGGGCTTTAACAGTTTTAGGCTGTGGCAGGCCTGCCACAGAATGTGCAAGTTGGATTGTGCTACAGATCCAACGAGCAATCGTCTGCTTAGACGCAGGAGCACCCATCTTGTTGGGTGCATACAAGATAAACAACGAGTCAGATTTTCTGACTCCAGCTGTCCTTGAAATATATATTTTCAATGCTCTGACAACGTCCAGTAACTTGGAGTCCTCCAAGTCGCTAGTAGCCGCAGGCACCACAATAGGCTGGTTCAAGTGAAAAGCCGAAACCACCTTAGGGAGAAAATGAGGACGTGTCCGCAGTTCTGCCCTGTCCGAATGGAAAATCAGATATGGGCTTTTGTACGATAAAGCCGCCAACTCTGAAACTCTCCTGGCTGAAGCCAGGGCCAGTAGCATGGTTACTTTCCATGTAAGATACTTCAAATCTACCGAATTGAGAGGCTCAAACCAATGAGATTTGAGAAAATCCAAAACTACGTTTAGATCCCACGGTGCCACTGGAGGCACAATTGGGGGCTGTATATGTAGTACACCCTTGACAAAAGTTTGTACTTCAGGCACTGAAGCCAATTCTTTCTGGAAGAAAATTGATAAGGCCGAAATTTGAACTTTAATAGACCCCAATTTTAGGCCCATAGACAATCCTGCCTGCAGGAAATGTAGGAATCGACCCAATTGAAATTCTTCCGTTGGGGCCTTCTTGGCTTCACACCACGCAACATATTTTCTCCAAATGCGGTGATAATGTTGTGCGGTCACTTCCTTCCTAGCTTTAATCAAGGTAGGAATAACTTCCTCTGGAATGCCCTTTTCTTTTAGAATCCGGCGTTCAACCGCCATGCCGTCAAACGCAGTCGCGGTAAGTCTTGGAACATACAAGGTCCCTGCTGAAGCAGATCCCTTCTTAGAGGTAGAGGCCACGGATCTTCCGTGAGCATCTCTTGAAGTTCCGGGTACCAAGTTCTTCTTGGCCAATCCGGAGCCACTAGTATTGTTCTTACTCCCCTTTTCCGTATAATTCTCAGTACCTTTGGTATGAGAGGCAGAGGAGGGAACACATACACTGACTGGTACACCCACGGTGTTACCAGAGCGTCCACAGCTATTGCCTGAGGGTCTCTTGACCTGGCGCAATATCTGTCCAGTTTTTTGTTGAGGCGAGACGCCATCATGTCCACCTTTGGTTTTTCCCAATGGTTCACAATCATGTGGAAAACTTCCGGATGAAGTCCCCACTCTCCCGGGTGAAGGTCGTGTCTGCTGAGGAAATCTGCTTCCCAGTTGTCCACTCCCGGGATGAACACTGCTGACAGTGCTATGACATGATTTTCCGCCCAGCGAAGAATCCTTGCAGCTTCTGTCATTGCTCTTCTGCTTCTCGTGCCGCCTTGTCTGTTTACGTGGGCGACTGCCGTGATGTTGTCCGACTGGATCAACACCGGCTGACCCTGAAGCAGCGGTTTCGCCATGTTTAGAGCATTGTAGATCGCTCTTAGCTCCAGTATATTTATGTGAAGAGACTTCTCCAGGTTTGACCATACACCCTGGAAGTTTCTTCCCTGTGTGACTGCTCCCCAGCCTCGTAGGCTGGCATCCGTAGTCACCAGGACCCAGTCCTGTATGCCGAACCTGCGGCCCTCTAACAGATGGGCACTCTGCAACCACCACAGGAGAGACAACCTTGTTCTTGGTGACAGTGTTATCCGCTGATGCATGTGCAGATGCGATCCGGACCATTTGTCCAGCAGATCCCACTGAAATATTCGTGCGTGGAATCTGCCGAATGGAATTGCTTCGTAAGAAGCCACCATCTTTCCCAGGACTTTTGTGCATTGATGTACTGACACATTTCCTGGTTTTAGGAGGTTCCTGACAAGTTCGGATAACTCCCTCGCTTTCTCCTCCGGGAGAAACACCTTTTTCTGAACAGTGTCCAGAATCATTCCCAGGAACAGCAGACGTGTTGTCGGTGTCAATTGAGATTTTGGAAGATTCAGAATCCACCCGTGTTGTTGAAGCACTACTTGGGTTAGTGCTACCCCGACTTCCAGCTGTTCTCTGGACCTTGCCCTTATCAGGAGATCGTCCAAGTAAGGGATAATTAATACGCCTTTTCTTCGTAGAAGAACCATCATTTCGGTCATTACCTTGGTAAAGACCCGAGGTGCCGAGGACAAACCAAACGGCAGCGTTTGAAACTGATAATGACAGTCTTGTATCACGAACCTGAGATACCCTTGGTGTGAGGGGTAAATTGGGACATGCAGATAAGCATCTTTTATGTCCAGGGACACCATGAAGTCCCCTTCTTCCAGATTCGCTATCACTGCTCTTAGTGACTCCATCTTGAACTTGAATTTCTGTATGTACAGGTTCAAGGATTTCAGATTTAGAATAGGTCTTACCGAACCGTCCGGCTTCGGTACCACAAATAGTGTGGAATAATACCCCTTTCCTTGTTGTAGGAGGGGTACCTTGATTATCACCTGCTGAGAATACAGCTTGTGAATGGCTTCCAATACCGTCGCCCTTTCTAAGGGAGGCGTTGGTAAAGCAGACTTTAGGAACCGGCGAGGGGGAGACCTTTCGAATTCCAACATGTAACCCTGAGATACTATCTGCAGGATCCACGGGTCCACCTGTGAGCGAGCCCACTGATTGCTGAAAATCTTTAGTCGACCCCCCACCGCTCCTGAGTCCGCTAGTAAAGCCCCAGCGTCATGCTGATGGCTTTGTAGAACCCGGGGCGGGCTTCTGTTCCTGGGCAGGGGCTGCTTGCTGCCCTCTCTTACCCTTTCCTCTGCCTCGGGGCAGATAAGACTGTCCTTTTGCCCGCTTGTTTTTATAGGAGCGAAAGGACTGCGGCTGAAAAGACGGTGTCTTTCTCTGTTGGGAGGGAGTCTGAGGTAAAAACGTGGATTTGCCGGCAGTTGCCGTGGCCACCAGATCCGATAGACCGACCCCAAACAATTCCTCTCCTTTATATGGCAATACTTCCATATGCCTTTTGGAATCCGCATCACCTGACCACTGTCGCGTCCATAAACTTCTTCTGGCAGATATGGACATCGCATTTACTCTCGATGCCAGAGTGCAAATATCCCTCTGAGCATCTCGCATATAAAGAAACGCATCCTTTAATTGCTCTAAAGTCAATAAAATACTGTCCCTATCCAGGGTATCAATATTTTCAGTCAGGGAATCCAACCACACTACCCCAGCACTGCACATCCAGGCTGAGGCTATTGCTGGTCGGAGTAAAACACCAGTATGTGTGTATATACTCTTCAGTGTAGTTTCCAGCCTCCTATCTGCTGGATCCTTGAGGGCGGCCGTATCAGGAGACGGCAACGCCACTTGTTTTGATAAACGTGTGAGCGCTTTATCCACCCTAGGGGGTGTTTCCCAGCGCGCCCTAACCTCTGGTGGGAAAGGGTATAATGCCAATAACTTCTTTGAAATTAGCAGTTTTCTATCGGGGTTAACCCACGCTTCATCACACACGTCATTCAATTCCTCTGATTCTGGAAAAGCTACAGGTAGTTTTTTCACCCCCCACATAATACCCCTTTTTGAGGTACCTGCAGTATCAGAGATCTGCAAAGCCTCCTTCATTGCCGTGATCATATAACGTGTGGCCCTATTGGAAAATACGTTTGTTTCTTCACCGTCAACACTAGAATTATCTGTGTCGGTACCTGTGTCGACTGACTGAGGTAAGGGACGTTTTACAGCCCCTGACGGTGTCTGAGACGCCTGAGCAGGTACCAACTGGTTTTCCGGCCGTCTCATTTCGTCAACTGACTTTTGTAATGTACTAACATTATCACGTAATTCCATAATTAAAGCCATCCATTCCGGTGTCGACTCCCTAGGGGGTGACATCACCATTACCGGCAATTGCTCCGCCTCCATACCAACATCGTCCTCATACATGTCGACACACACGTACCGACACACAGCAGACACACAGGGAATGCTCTTATCGAAGACAGGACCCCACTAGCCCTTTGGGGAGACAGAGGGAGAGTTTGCCAGCACACACCAAAAGCGCTATAAAATGTATATAAACAACCCTAAAAGGTGTTGTTTCTGTTATATGCGCTTTAAATATATAAATATCGCCAAAATATGCCCCCCTTCTCTTTGTTACCCTGTTTCTGTAGTGCAGTGCAGGGGAGAGTCCTGGGAGCCTTCCTCACAGCGGAGCTGAGCAGGAAAATGGCGCTGTGTGCTGAGGAGAATAAGCCCCGCCCCCTTTTCGGCTGGCTTTTCTCCCGGGTTTTGAGATATCTGGCCTGGGTTAAATACATACATATAGCCTCAATGGCTATATGTGATGTATTCTTTGCCATAAAAGGTATTAATTATTGCTGCCCAGGGCGCCCCCAGCAGCGCCCTGCACCCTCCGTGACCGTTCAGTGTGAAGTGTGTAGCAACAATGGCGCACAGCTGCAGTGCTGTGCGCTACCTTCATGAAGGCTGAAGAGCCTTCTGCCGCCTGTTTCCGGACCCACGATCTTCAGCATCTGTAAGGGGGATCGGCGGCGCGGCTCCGGGACGAACCCCAGGGTGACCTGTGTTCCGACTCCCTCTGGAGCTATGTCCAGTAGCCTAAGACTCCAATCCATCCTGCACGCAGGTGAGTTGAAAATCTCTCCCCTAAGTCCCTCGATGCAGTGAGCCTGTTGCCAGCAGGACTCACTGAAAATAAAAAACCTAAAAACTTTTTCTAAGCAGCTCTTTAGGAGAGCCACCTAGATTGCACCCTGCTCGGACGGGCACAAAAACCTAACTGAGGCTTGGAGGAGGGTCATAGGGGGAGGAGCCAGTACACACCATGTGATCCTAAAAGCTTGCTTTTGTGCCCTGTCTCCTGCGGAGCCGCTATTCCCCATGGTCCTGACGGAGTCCCCAGCATCCACTAGGACGTTAGAGAAATAACATTTATATGCTGCCTCTTGTCCCTGAACAGGTCATGCATCAAATGCTGTAACATAACATTGCAGAGAGGAAGGGAAGGAGGCAGAGGGGAGTGTGGAGAGGTAACAGAGGGATATACCTGAAGATCACAAAAATAAACAAATGGAAAATGGAAGTGCCTTAATCATGCGTGACACACAATGAAGCTTGAGCCCTATAGAACATTTTCTGTTAAGTTCCACAAACACCATATTGCAGTGTTACAAACATTTGTTTTTGTGTCATTAGCATACATATATATATTACGTATTGTACTGGCATAGTAATACCTTACTGCGATAAAGCAAAGTTTTCTCATTAGCAGCTGCCAATTCCTGTCTAAGTTTTGCCTCACGAATTGCAGATTCCTATAAACAAAACTGTATATAAATATTACATAGATTTATAGACCGTCACATCTGCAAGTGATACATGTATCTGTTGTTCACCCAAATTCTATCACAAATCTCACCTTACACACAACACTGTTCACTACACATCTTATGTTACACCCAGCTCTACCTATTCACTACTCATGTCCCCTTACACCCAGGTCTACCTGTTCACTACTCATCTCTCCTTACACCCAGCTCTAGTTGTTCACTACACATCTCCCCTTACACCCAGCTGTACCTATTCACTACTCATGTCTCCTTACACCCAGCTCTACCTGTGCACTACACATCTCCCCTTACACCCAGCTCTACCTATTCACTACTCATGTCTCCTTACACCCAGCTCTACCTGTGCACTACACATCTCTCCTTACACCCAGCTGCACCTGTGCACTACACATCTCCCCTTGCACCCAGCTCTACCTATTCACCACTCATCTCTCCTTACACCCAGCTCTACCTGTTCACTACACATCTCCCCTTACACCCAGCTCTACCTATTCACTACTCATCTCTCCTTACACCCAGCTCTACCTGTTCACTACACATCTCCCCTTGCACCCAGCTCTACCTATTCACTACTCATGTCTTCTTACACCCAGCTGCACCTGTGCACTACACATCTCCCCTTGCACCCAGCTCTACCTATTCACCACTCATCTCTCCTTACACCCAGCTCTACCTGTTCACTACACATCTCCCCTTACACCCAGCTCTAGTTGTTCATTACACATCTCCCCTTGCACCCAGCTCTACCTATTCACTACTCATGTCTCCTTGCACCCAGCTGCACCTGTGCACTACACATCTCCCCTTGCACCCAGCTCTACCTATTCACCACTCATCTCTCCTTACACCCAGCTCTACCTGTTCACTACACATCTCCCCTTACACCCAGCTCTACCTATTCACTACTCATGTCTCCTTGCACCCAGCTGCACCTGTGCACTACACATCTCCCCTTGCACCCAGCTCTACCTATTCACCACTCATCTCTCCTTACACCCAGGTCTACCCGTTCACTACTCATCTCTCCTTACACCCAGCTCTACCTGTTCACTACACATCTCCCCTTGCACCCAGCTCTACCTATTCACTACTCATGTCCCCTTACACCCAGGTCTACCCGTTCACTACTCATCTCTCCTTACACCCAGCTCTACCTATTCACTACTCATCTCTCCTTACACCCAGCTCTACCTATTCACTACACATCTCCCCTTGCACCCAGCTCTACCTATTCACCACTCATCTCTCCTTACACCCAGCTGTACCTGTGCACTACACATCTCTCCTTACACCCAGCTGTACCTGTGCACTACACATCTCCCCTTACACCCTGCTCTACCTATTCACCATTCATCTCTCCTTACACCCAGCTCTACCTGTGCACTACACATCTCCCCTTACACCCAGCTGTACCTGTGCACTACACATCTCCCCTTACACACAGCTCTACCTATTCACCACTCATCTCTCCTTACACCCAGCTCTACCTATTCACCACTCATCTCTCCTTACACCCAGCTCTACCTGTGCACTACACATCTCTCCTTACACCCAGCTGTACCTGTGCACTACACATCTCCCCTTACACCCTGCTCTACCTATTCACCATTCATCTCTCCTTACACCCAGCTCTACCTGTGCACTACACATCTCTCCTTACACCCAGCTGTACCTGTGCACTACACATCTCCCCTTACACCCAGCTCTACCTATTCACCACTAATCTCTCCTTACACCTAGCTCTACCTGTGCACTACACATCTCTCCTTACACCCAGCTGTACCTGTGCACTACACATCTCTCCTTACACCCAGCTGTACCTGTGCACTACACATCTCCCCTTACACCCAGCTGTACCTGTGCACTACACATCTCCCCTTACACCCAGCTCTACCTATTCACCACTCATCTCTCCTTACACCCAGCTCTACCTATGCACCACTCATCTCTCCTTACACCCAGCTCTACCTATTCACTACACATCTCCCCTTGCACCCAGCTCTACCTATTCACCATTCATCTCTCCTTACACCCAGCTCTACCTGTGCACTACACATCTCCCCTTACACCCAGCTGTACCTGTGCACTACACATCTCCCCTTACACACAGCTCTACCTATTCACCACTCATCTCTCCTTACACCCAGCTCTACCTATTCACCACTCATCTCTCCTTACACCCAGCTCTACCTGTGCACTACACATCTCTCCTTACACCCAGCTGTACCTGTGCACTACACATCTCCCCTTACACCCTACTCTACCTATTCACCATACATCTCTCCTTACACCCAGCTCTACCTGTGCACTACACATCTCCCCTTACACCCAGCTGTACCTGTGCACTACACATCTCCCCTTACACCCAGCTGTACCTGTTCACTACACGTCTCCCCTTGCACCCAGCTGTACCTATTCACTACTCATCTCTCCTTACACCCAGCTCTACCTGTTCACTACACATCTCCCCTTGCACCCAGCTCTACCTATTCACATCTCCTTACACCCAGCTCTACCTGTTCACTACACATCTCCCCTTGCACCCAGCTCTACCTATTCACCACTCATCTCTCCTTACACCCAGCTCTACCTGTTCACTACACATCTCCCATTACACCCAGCTCTACCTATTCACTACTCATCTCTCCTTACACCCAGCTCTACCTGTGCACTACACATTTCCCTTTACACCCAGCTGTACCTGTGCACTACACATCTCTCCTTACACCCAGCTCTACCTGTGCACTACACATCTCCCCTTACACCCAGCTGTACCTATTCACTACTCATCTCTCCTTACACCCAGCTCTACCTGTTCACTACACATCTCCCCTTGCACCCAGCTCTACCTATTCACATCTCCTTACACCCAGCTCTACCTGTTCACTACACATCTCCCCTTGCACCCAGCTCTACCTATTCACTACTCATCTCTCCTTACACCCAGCTCTACCTGTTCACTACACATCTCCCATTACACCCAGCTCTACCTATTCACTACTCATCTCTCCTTACACCCAGCTCTACCTGTGCACTACACATCTCCCCTTACACCCAGCTGTACCTGTGCACTACATGTCTCCCCTTACACCCAGCTCTACCTGTTCACTACTCATCTCTCCTTACACCAAACTCTACCTATTCAGTACGTCTCTCATTACACCCAGCTGCACCTGTGCACTACTCCTCTCCCCTTACACCCAGCTGCACCTGTGCACTACACATCTCCCCTTACACCCAGCTGCACCTGTACACTACACATCTCCCCTTACACCCAGACCTACATATTCACTACTCATCTCTCCTTACACCCAGCTCTACCTGTGCACTACACATCTCCCCTTACACCCAGCTGCACCTGTGCACTACACAGCTCCCCTTACACCCAGCCCTACCTATTCACTACTCATCTCTCCTTACACCAAACTCTACCTGTGCACTACACATCTCCCCTTACACCCAGCTGTACCTGTGCACTACACGTCTCCCCTTACACCCAGCTCTACCTGCTCACTACTCCTCTCTCCTTACACCAAACTCTACCTGTGCACTACACATCTCCCCTTACACCCAGCTCCTTCTGTGCACTACACATCTCCCCTTACATACAGCTCCTCCTGTGCACTATATATCTCCCATTACATACCGATCCACCTGTGCACTACACATCTCTCTTTACATACAGCTCCACCTGCGCACTACACATCTCCCCTTACATACAGCTCCACCTGTGCACTACACATCTCTCCTTACACCAAACTCTACATATTCAGTATATGTCTCTCCTTACACCCAGCTCCACATGTACACTACACATCTCCCCTTACATACAGCTCCTCCTGTGCACTATATATCTCCCATTACATACCGATCCACCTGTGCACTACACATCTCTCTTTACATACAGCTCCACCTGTGCACTACACATCTCCCCTTACATACAGCTCCACCTGCGCACTACACATCTCCCCTTACATACAGCTCCACCTGTGCACTACACATCTCTCCTTACACCAAACTTTACCTATTCAGTATATGTCTCTCCTTACACCCAGCTCCACATGTACACTACACATCTCCCCTTACATACAGCTCTACCTGCTCACAACATCGCCCCTTACACATAGCTCTACCTGTGCACTACTCCTCTATATCTTTTATACACCCCTCCCCTTATGCACAGCTCTATATCTTCTAAACACCTCTCCCGTTACGCACAGCTCTATATCTTCTATACACCTCTCCCCTTACGCACAGCGCTATATTTTCTATGCACCTCTCCCCTTACGCACAGCACTATATCTTCTATACACCTCTCCCCTTACGCACAGCGCTATATCTTCTATACACCTCTCCCCTTACGCACAGCGCTATATCTTCTATACACCTCTCCCCTTACGCACAGCTCTATATCTTCTATACACCTCTCCCCTTACGCACAGCTCTATCTGTTCAATACACAACCTCCCCTCACATCTGTCCTGACCTCTTTCTCCTTCCGCAGCTCTTTTGCATGCACTTCTCTCATGCTGGAGCTATCCCGCTTTGTTTGAGTTAGGATCACCCCCAGATCTTGCACTTTTTGTTGTGATAAAGCTAAGGCAGCATCAGTCATGTGTAACCTGCAGAGAGATAACTGATGGTAAATAAATAATAAAGATAGTCATAGAGTCATACAGAGTCATCAGTGTACAGATGAATAATTGAAGGGAGCAATTTAATGCACACACAAATGCAGATAAAATGTAGTACTGTTAATAGCCTCCAGGTGGCAGACACGCTTCTGGTAGAGCTATCAATGGTTGCACCACACATTCAGCAAGCACTGAAATTAGTAAGCGCTGCCACATATGAAGTGAAAAGGGAAAGATAATCAAATATCACATGGAAACACATCCAGAAAACACTGCAGTAGGAGAGGGAGTGAGCATTCCACATTAATTTTAAATGTTAAAGCACAGATTGAGTGCAGCGATACAACCTATCACTTTTATTTCTCTACTGGCAGTGTGACAGCTCCACCACCCTCCAAAAAACCTGAATACAAAAAAGTATGCTTTTAGACTGATCTCTCATAGGATTGAATTATGGGTCTTTTTAGGTGATCCGGTCTCTAGGTCGACAAGACTTAAGTCAACAGTGTCTATGTCGACCACTATTGGTCGACAATAAGTCGACGTGATTTCTAGGTCGACAGGGACTCTATGTCGACATGACAAAAGGTCGATATGAGTTTTCCAAATTTTTTATTTCTCTCATTTTTTTTACTTTTTCATACTTTACGATCCACGTGGACTACAATTGGGAACGGTAACCTGTGCCGAGTGCAGCAGAGCGAGGCACCTTGCCCGAAGCGAGCCATGAGAGGGGACACTGTGCACCAATTTGGGTTCCCCATCACTTAACAAAGAAAACACCAAAAAATTAAAAAAAAACTGATGTCGACCTTTTTTCATTTCGACCTAGAGTCCCTGCCTACCTACCTACTGTCGACCAATAGTGGTCGACCTAAGTCTATTCTATCTAACATACCATACCCCTTTTTAGAAGGTCAGACCGAACTTATAAATTATGTCCTTAGAACCTGCCATCAAAATGTGACGGGTCTTGTTTGTTTGCGATATCATGTGAGGATGACCCTGGCTTATCACTGAATTGCACTGGTTTACGAAGCATTTAAACGCACTAGTGGAAAATAAAAGTGATTTGCTGTGTGCATACAATGCCCTCTGTAAATTCGCTCCTTTCACAGCTAGCATGAAGGAAAAACTCAGATTGAAAGTAATGTATTTCATTCATGCTCTTCCATGTACGATGGCACATGCTGTATACATTATACAGGTAGATGGATATTAAACTAGATAGTAATTAAACTGTCTAATACGTGTGTACCAATTTATATATTCCCTTACCCCGTTCTAAAAATACTTTATTTTCTTAGAGCGGAATTAGCTCCTAATTGGATAACACAGGGTATAAACAAGCGACTCAGTTTTTTCTATTCTATTAGAAATCCATGTTAATGTGGGTCTCAATCAGAGCTAAGGGCCCTACACCCTGGGCGATTTGAACGATATGAACAATTAACGATTTTTCAGTAACGATTTCCTGCATACACACTGAACGATTTGAATGTTTTGACATTGCAAACATCAATATCGTCCAAATTGCAATGATAAACGATTATAGACCAACAATGAACGACTGCGGGACGCGCATCGTTCATCATCGGTGACTCCACCCTGAACGATAATAAGATTTTAATTACCGGTAAATCTATTTCTCGTAGTCCGTAGTGGATGCTGGGGACTCCGTAAGGACCATGGGGAATAGACAGGCTCCGCAGGAGACATGGGCACTTTAAGAAAGAATTTAGATTCTGGTGTGCTCTGGCTCCTCCCTCTATGTCCCTCCTCCAGACCTCAGTTAGAGAAACTGTGCCCGGAAGAGCTGACAGTACAAGAAAAGGATTTTGGAAATCCAGGGCAAGACTCATACCAGCCACACCAATCACACCGTATAACTTTTGATAAACTTACCCAGTCAACAGTATGAACAACAACAGAGTATCAGTTCAACCCTGATGCAACAATAACATAGCCCTTATTGCAGCAATAACTATATACAAGTATTGCAGAAGAAATAATAAAAAATAATAAAAAATACCTGGGCGCTGACAGACAATAAATTCTGGGATATTAATAGATTAAAACAGATCAAGGACTGCTCCTTCACTTAAGAGGTCACTGTTAACCCCCCAAAAAAAGCAAAAAATCCAAAACTCCAAGAAATGAAGCGCTGTCCAGATCAATAAATTTTCAAAACACAAAACATTTATTTTACATTACATAACATACAAACATTAATCACACGGCCGGCGTAACAATGAATTAAAATAATAAAATATATATGGAAAAGCTGGTGGCCACTTCTGAATTAGTTTAGCTTGATTACTTCACTAATAATTAGCAGCATGAATGGCATTTAGCCAACAAATCCTAGCTTCAGTGCTTGCTCACTATATAATAAAGCTCAGAGATGTTAGAAAGCTCAGAAAGCACCAATGGTTAATGTCATGTGACAATAATGAGCTGACAGTTCCTCGTATTTATCAAATGGCAGTATTATAAGATAAGTATCTGCTAAGAGATCATACGGAAAATTACTAATACTAAACTTCTACTACTAACCAAGTTTGCATGAATATCTACACGCTTTGATCTTATAATACTGCCATTTGATAAATACGAGGAACTGTCAGCTCATTATTGTCACATGACATTAACCATTGGTGCTTTCTGAGCTTTCTAACATCTCTGAGCTTTATTATATAGTGAGCAAGTACTGAAGCTAGGATTTGTTGGCTAAATGCCATTCATGCTGCTAATTATTAGTGAAGTAATCAAGCTAAACTAATTCAGAAGTGGCCACCAGCTTTTCCATATATATTTTATTATTTTAATTCATTGTTACGCCGGCCGTGTGATTAATGTTTGTATGTTATGTAATGTAAAATAAATGTTTTGTGTTTTGAAAATTTATTGGTCTGGACAGCGCTTCATTTCTTGGAGTTTTGGATTTATTGCAGAAGAAGTCCGCACTTGGGACGGGCGCCCAGCATCCACTACGGACTACGAGAAATATATTTACCGGTAAGTAAAATCTTATTTTCTCTAACGTCCTAGTGGATGCTGGGGACTCCGTAAGAACCATGGGGATTATACCAAAGCTCCCAAACGGGCGGGAGAGTGCGGATGACTCTGCAGCACCGAATGAGCAAACACAAGGTCCTCCTCAGCCAGGGTATCAAACTTGTAGAACTTTGCAAAAGTGTTTGAACCTGACCAAGTAGCCGCTCGGCACAGCTGTAATGCCGAGACCCCTCGGGCAGCTGCCCAAGAAGAGCCCACCTTCCTAGTGGAATGGGCCTTAACTGATTTTGGCAGCGGCAATCCAGCCGCAGAATGAGCCTGCTGAATCGTATTACAGATCCAGCGAGCAATAGTTTGCTTTGAAGCTGGAGCACCAAGCTTGTTGGAAGCATACAGGATAAACAAAGATTCTGTTTTCCTGACCCTAGCCGTTCTGGCTACATAAACCTTCAAAGCCCTGACCACATCAAGTAACTCGGAATCCTCCAAGTCAGTAGTAGCCACAGGCACCACAATAGGTTGGTTTATATGAAAGGATGATACCACTTTTGGCAGAAATTGTGGACGGGTCCGCAAATCTGCTCTATCCGCATGGAAAACCAGATAGGGGCTTTTATGTGACAAAGCCGCTAATTCTGACACACGCCTAGCCGAAGCCAATGCTAGTAGCATGGCCACCTTCCACGTGAGATTTTTCAATTCCACCGTTTTGAGTGGTTCAAACCAGTGGTATTTCAGGAAACTCAACACCACGTTAAGATCCCAAGGTGCCACCGGTGGCACAAAAGGGGGCTAAATACGCAGCACTCCCTTCACAAACGTCTGAACTTCAGGTAGAGAAGCCAGCTCTTTTTGAAAGAAAATGGATAGGGCTGAAATCTGGACCTTAATGGAACCCAATTTTAGGCCCAAAGTCACTCCTGACTGTAGGAAGTGAAGGAAACGGCCCAGCTGGAATTCCTCCGTAGGGGCATTCCTGGCCTCACACCAAGCAACATATTTTCGCCATATACGGTGATAATGTTGAGCTGTCACGTCCTTCCTAGCAAATATCAGCGTAGGAATTACCTCATCTGGAATGCCTTTTTCTGCTAGGATCCGGCGTTCAACCGCCATGCCGTCAAACGCAGCCGCGGTAAGTCTTGGAACAGACAGGGCCCTTGTTGCAACAAGTCCTGTCTTAGAGGAAGTGGCAACGGGTCCTCTGTGAGCATTTCTTGCAGATCTGGATACCAAGTCCTTCTTGGCCAATCCGGAACAATGAGTATTGTTCTCACTCCTCTTTTTCTTATGATTCTCAGCACCTTGGGTATGAGAGGAAGAGGAGGAAATACATAGACCGATTGGAACACCCACGGTGTCACCAGGGCGTCTACAGCTATCGCCTGAGGGTCTCTTGACCTGGCACAATACCTCTGTAGTTTCTTGTTGAGGCAGGATGCCATCATGTCCACCTGTGGCAGTTCCCACCGACTTGCAAGCTGTGCGAAGACTTCTTGATGAAGTCCCCACTCCCCCGGGTGGAGGTCGTGCCTGCTGAGGAAGTCTGCTTCCCAGTTGTCTACCCCCGGGATGAAAAATTAAATAAATACAGTTGGAGAAGGATCTCAAACTGTATATATCTGGCGCTATATATATAATAGTAAATTTACCAACTGGTAATCAGTATCTAGAATCGTGATAAAGGAGCTGCTGAGCACAACAGCTGGCTAGGCTGAAATTTGTTTGTACCCCTGGGATGAACACTGCTGACAGTGCGCTTACATGATTCTCTGCCCAGCGAAGAATTCTGGTGTCTTCTGCCATCGCCACCCTGCTCCTTGTGCCGCCTTGTCGGTTTACATGAGCCCCAGCGGTGATGTTGTCTGACTGAATCAGAACTGGTTGACCGCGAAGCAGGGTCTCTGCTTGACGTAGGGCGTTGTAAATTGCCCTTAGTTCCAGGATGTTGATGTGAAGGCAAGTCTCCTGACTTGACCACAGACCTTGGAAATTTCTTCCCTGCGTGACTGCTCCCCACCCTCGGAGGCTTGCATCCGTGGTCACCAGGACCCAGTCCTGAATGCCGAATCTGCGGCCCTCGAGAAGGTGAGCACTCTGCAGCCACCACAGGAGAGACACCCTGGCCCTGGGGGATAGGGTGATTAACCGATGCATCTGAAGATGTGATCCGGACCATTTGTCCAGTAAATCCCATCGAAAGGTCCTCGCATGGAACCTGCCGAAGGGAATGGCCTCGTACGATGCCACCATCTTTCCCAGGACTCGAGTGCAGTGATGCACTGACACCTGTTTTGGTTTTAATAGGTCCCTGACCAGTGTCATGAGTTCCTGAACCTTCTCTATCGGGAGATAAACCCTTTTCTGGCCTGTGTCCAGAATCATGCCCAGGAAAGGCAGACGAGTCGTAGGAACCAACTGCGACTTTGGAATATTCAGAATCCAGCCGTGTTGCCGTAACACTTCCAGAGAACGTGCTACGCTGATCAGCAACTGCTCTCTTGACCTCGCTTTTATGAGGAGATCGTCCAAGTATGGGATAATTGTGACCCCTTGCTTCCGCAGGAGTACCATCATTTCCGCCATTACCTTGGTAAATATTCTCGGAGCCGTGGAGAGACCAAACGGCAACGTCTGAAATTGGTAATGACAATCCTGTACCACAAATCTGAGGTACGCCTGATGAGGTGGATAAATGGGGACATGAAGGTATGCATCCTTTATGTCCAGAGACACCATAAAATCCCCCCCTTCCAGGCTTGCAATGACCGCTCTCAGCGATTCCATCTTGAACCGAGACCTTTTTAGATACATGTTCAGGGATTTTAAATTCAATATGGGTCTGACCGAACCGTCCGGTTTCGGTACCACAAACATGGTCGAATAATAACCCATTCCTTGTTGAAGGAGGGGAACCTTGACCACCACCTGTTGAAGATACAATTTGTGAATTGCAGTTAACACTATTTCCCTCTGAGTGAACCCACTTGTGGCTGAAATTTCGGAGACGCGCCCCACCGGGCCTAGCTCCGCCTGTGGAGCCCCAGCGTCATGCGGTGGATTTAGTGGAAGCCGGGGAGGACTTCTGTTCCTGGGAACTAGCTGTGTTGTGCAGCTTCTTTCCTCTGCCCCTGCCTCTGGCAAGAAAGGACGCATCTCGGACTTTCTTGTTTTTCTGTGATCGAAAGGACTGCATTTGGTAATACGGTGCTTTCTTAGGTTGTGAGGAAACATATGGCAAAATTTTTTACTTCCCAGCCGTAGCTGTGGAGACCAGGTCCGAGAGACCCTCCCCAAACAATTCCTCACCCTTGTAAGGTAAAACCTCCATGTGCCTTTTTGAGTCGGCATCACCTGTCCATTGCCGAGTCCACAGGACCCTTCTGGCAGAAATCGACATAGCATTTATTCTAGAACCTAGTAGGCTAATGTCTCTCTGAGCATCTCTCATATAAAGGACAGCGTCTTTAATATGCCCCAGGGTCATTAATATAGTATCCTTGTCTAAGGTATCAAGTTCCTCAGATAAGGTATCCGTCCATGCTGCTACAGCACTACACACCCAAGCCGACGCGATTGCCGGCCTCAGTAAGGTACCTGAATGTGTATAAATGGACTTCAGGGTAACCTCCTGTTTGCGATCCGCAGCATTTTTGAGGGTAGCCGTATCCTGTGACGGCAGGGCTACCTTCTTGGATAAGCGTGTCAAAGCTTTGTCCACCCTAGGGGAGGATTCCCAGCGTAACCTGTCCGTTGGCGGGAAAGGATACGCCATAAGAATCTTTTTGGAAATCTGCCGTTTTTTATCTGGAGATTCCCAAGCCTTTTCACATAACTCATTGAGCTCGTGTGAGGGGGGAAAAGTTACCTGCGGCTTCTTTTCCCCATACATATGAACCCTCCTGTCAGGGACTGGGGTTTCCTCTGTGATGTGCAACACATCCTTAATAGCTATAATCATATAACGGATGGATTTAGCCAATTTTGGCTGTAACTTTGCATCATCGTAATCGACACTGGAGTCAGAATCCATGTCGGTCAATAATTTGGGATAGTGGGCGGTTCTGAGACCCTGTCGGCCTCTGCGACATAGGATCAGGCATGGGTTGGGACCCTGACTGTCCTGAGGTTTCAGCTTTGTCTAACCTTTATGCAAGGAATTAACATTATCATTTAAAACCTTCCACATATCCATCCAATCAGGTGTCGGTGCCGTCGGCAGAGACACCACATTCATTTGCTCCTGCTCTGCTTCCACATAGCCTTCCTCATCAGTCATGTCGACACACACGTACCGACACACCACACACTCAGGGAATGCTCATCTGAAGACAATTTCCCCATAAGGCCCTTTGGAGAGACAGAGAGAGAGTATGCCAGCACACACCCCAGCGCTATATAACCCACGAATAACACAGTAACTTAATGTTAACCCAGTAGCTGCTGTATATTGTGTTTTTTGCGCCTAATTATGTGCCCCCCCTCTCCTTTTACCCTTTTCTACCGTGATCTGCAGGGGAGAGCCTGGGGAGCTTCTTCTCAGCGGAGCTGTGGAGAAAAAATGGCGCTGGTGAGTGCTGAGGGAGAAGCCCCGCCCCCTCGACGGCGGGCTTCTGTCCCGCTAAAATACATATCTTTTTGGCGGGGGCTCATACATATATACAGTGCCCAACTGTATATATGAGTGCTTTTGCCAATAGAGGTCAATATGCTGCCCAGGGCGCCCCCCCCCCCCCCCCTGCACCCTTACAGTGACCGGAGTATGTTAGGTGTGTTTGGAGCAATGGCGCACAGCTGCAGTGCTGTGCGTTACCTCATGTGAAGAACGGAGTCTTCTGCCGCCGATTTCGAAGTCTTCTTGCTTCTCATACTAACCCGGCTTCTGTCTTCCGGCTCTGCGAGGGGGACGGCGGCGCAGCTCTGGGATCGGACGACGAGGGTGAGATCCTGCGTACCAATCCCTCTGGAGCTAATGGTGTCCAGTAGCCTAAGAAGCAGGACCTAGCTTCAGAGAGTAGGGCTGCTTCTCTCCCCTCTGTCCCACGATGCAGGGAGTCTGTTGCCAGCAGAGCTCCCTGAAAATAAAAAACCTAACATAATACTTTCTTACAGCAAGCTCAGGAGAGCTCACTAAACAGCACCCAGCTCGTCTGGGCACAGATTCAAACTGAGATCTGGAGGAGGGACATAGAGGGAGGAGCCAGAGCACACCAGAATCTAAATTCTTTCTTAAAGTGCCCATGTCTCCTGTGGAGCCCGTCTATTCCCCATGGTCCTTACGGAGTCCCCAGCATCCACTAGGACGTTAGAGAAATAGTTAATTTTTTAACGATATCTTTCCAAAATGTCATCCAGTGTGTAGGGTCCTTAACAGTAGGTTTTAGCACTGAGCTCTACACTAGGTGGAAATATGGGAACACATACGGTGGATTATGATTATCTGAGAGGTTTTGAGTTTCTATGGCTGCATCATATTGGACGCCCTTCCCAATTATTTGTTTTCCACCTTTTTATTTGTATTAGTTTCATTTACTTTGGTGGTCGAAGTAGGGGAATCGGGAAGTAAGGTGAGCCAAGCAAAATCAGACAAAAAGAATAAGTAAGGGGAAGGACTGAAAACAAAAAGGAAATAAAGAAATTAAAAAACAAACAGGGAAAGGGAGTTATGTGATTTTTTTTAGCCAACTATGGTTTCTCTGGATTTAGGTGATTAGATTGTATGAACAGAGATATAATAGCAAGGATTTTATCTAATTAAGATGTAAAATTTACATTGTAAATATTGTTAATGGATTGTGATTTATTTAAGCAGTGGATACTTTTTTTTAAATTCTGCTAGGATGTGGATACTGCTCTCTCATCATGTGACAATATTCATTTGAAGGCTGAATTTGCTTTATACAAATCATGGTTGTGGAGTCAGTAACCTAAACCTTCGACTTTTACTAATAGAAGAGTCTGAGAGGAAGACTTTGCTTACTAACTCCACAGTATGGATACATATAACTAAGAACAGCCCCAAAGGTAGTGCCTCGATTCTGTTCAACCGAAGAAGTCCTGCAGAATACGCCTACTCTAGCAATTTGGCCTAGACTAAAAATGACTCACAGAAGTCCTTACTTGGCGGTCAATGAATTTACAATGGACTTCCTATCCTCCAGTGCTTCCTGAAGTTTGCCGATTTGCAACGCTGTTTTTCTGCTCCAAAAATAAGGGACAGACGAGGGGGAAGAAAGAAAAAAACAAAACATAAGAAATAAAGGAAAAGAACATTAAAGATAACACGAGACATACACCTCCTTCTCACAGACAGACCTTGTGGTTCGGGTCATCTCTTCACTCTGTTTATCGATGGTTCCCATCAAGCCCAGGAACTGTAGTACAAATCATAGTGAGCTTATACATTGTATACTGCACAGGGAAAAGGTCTGGAGTGCGTGACATCTCTCACCTGCTTGTTTTTCTCTTGCTTTAAGTTTTGGACTTCCTTGGTCAGGATGTGTCTTTGGCTGACAGTCTCCTTCTTCACAGTCTGCCTCTCCAGATTATGATCAATGCCCAGTTCTGTGACACAAAGATGCAGATACTATGTGATCCACAGCCATGTAACTAAACTAGGTTACATATACTGTACAAAAATGGATTAGCCCAACATTTATACCGCTTTCACATCGCAAACCCTGCTTTTAAAACGTTTCTTAAAAACGGGTCTGAGCAGTTAAACCCCCTTCATTGTAACTGGTATATTACCATTTCATTACCGTTTTGGTACCTTTCACACTGAACCCGTTTCACCCATAGAAAACAGTGGTTGTCATTTTAAATGGACTTTTCTGGCCCGCACATTATTAATAATTATTAGTTAATTATTAATAATTTTGCTAGTCGTACGATGGAACCTAGCAGCTTCAAGCATCTTTACCATGTTTTTGTAGATTACTGCATCCTTCACTGTCCCAGTGATTTGTCTACATATTTCTTCATCCCCTCTGATCCTAAGCAGCTCCCTATCCTCCTCATCACTCCAATTTGCCATTTTAAACTGTATTATGTATAATAAAATGCTTCTTCACTCTCATGCGTTTCCTCCAGTAAATTTCCTGCTTCTGCCTGGTGACATCACGCATGGAGACAGCCTATCACCTTCTGTGGTTTGGAAATACCGTTTCTGAGCCTTTCACATTGCACAATGAAACGGGTCTGAACCCTGTTGGACCCAGCTTTTTACCAGTTTTAAAATACCGGTATTCTGTAACTGGTAAATTCAATGTGGTGCTTTCAGACCGCAGCTAGACCCGTTTTGGAAGGCTTAAAAACTGTCAATTTACCGGGTTATAGCTGCAGTGTGAAAGGGGTATTATTTTCTTTAAGGCCAAAGGAAGTCTTATCCTTGATTAGCAAATGAAGCTGGCATTACAAGCAGCCATTTAAGGTACACTGCATTGCTGGCAGACAAGATTAGGCTGTTTTACACCTAGCTGGAACAGTGCGCTGCCCGTGTAGGCATAAAGTGACCTTAAATCTTGATCAACATCTACTTGGAAAGATTTTGAATGAAGCTGGCATAAAATGTAATTAGATGATGACCACATGCTGACTGCTTTTGCGCAGTCATCATCATATTACAGTAACTATGCCTCACAGGATATGACTGTTCAGCAATTGGCTAAAGCGCCCAGATCAGTCTGTGTTAGGCCACCATTAGGATATGAAGGGCTGCAATAAGTATTGGGAAATAAAACTATATCTCTGCATGTTTTTTTTTCTCCAAACACTTTATTGGACAACTGCACAGTACAGATATACAGAAACAACAAACAAAAAGATATTACATATGTAACTAACAATGTTACAACAATACATACAGTATTTTGAAAATACAGGTTCAAAAATACAAAGAGTGGTTTGCAAACATAGATCATAGATTAACTCAAATGGGAGTACAGAAGAGATATATTCACGTAGATATGTACACTTCCAAGATTTAAAAGGGCGGGTGACCCAGAGAAATCACTTAAAGATTATTCCATGCGGTAAGTGCCACAGCCTGTCTGAGGGAATCTTTTTTAGGGTCAGGTAGCGTCTTGACATACGGGAGCCAAATCTTGAAAAATCCCTCTACCCTCTTTTCTTTGTTTATTGCCATCTCCAACCACTCCATATGAAATAGGTAGGATAAGTGAGGCAGCAACAAAGCCAAAGAAAGTGTGTCTGTGGATATCCACTGTGAGAGAATGGATATCTTACCAGCAGCAGCTACTTTAGCTAATAAGCTACGTTGTCCTGGCGGTATTCTGGGGGTGTGGAGTGATGAATGAATATCCCAAAAAACCCACTCAGGGGATATATTAATACTGATTCCCAGCTTCTCTTTGATAAAGGATTGAATTGAGGTCCAGAATTTAAAAACCTCAGGACAGCTCCACAAACAACGGTATATATCAGTGTCCACCATATTACATTTGAAACATTTAGAATCCGATGATATACCCATTTAGAATCGCAGTTTCGGGGTGATGTATGAGCGGTGCAATATTTGGTAGTTAATTTCAGCATATGAAGCTGAAATGAGGCATTTATTCAATCGATTAAAAGCAGTAAGTATAGTCGGGATCGTAATAGACGGGAAATTTAAGGACCATTTAGCTAATCCCGTTTGAATGGTTTCCCAGTCAATAGTCCTTCTGACATACATATACAGTGACTCCCACCTGAAGTTAGCCTCAACAGCCTATCCAAATCATTAGATTTATCTTCGTCTGTTAAATCAGCCAGTAGCCCATTAATATAACTGTGTATTTGAAAATACGCAAATAATGGAATAGTAATTTGTGGAAACGCTTCGCTAAGACTTGAGTGTGAAAGAATTTGGAGTGTTCTTTGGTCTAACAGCTGATAAATGAATCTTGTATTTTGGCGTGACAAAGCGGTTAATGTTGAGTGGACAGTAGTCCCTTGGAATCCTATGTTGTGGGTCAGTGGGATAAAAAATAAGATTTTACTCACCGGTAAATCTATTTCTCGTAGTCCGTAGTGGATGCTGGGGACTCCGTAAGGACCATGGGGATTAGCGGCTCCGCAGGAGACTGGGCACAACTAAAGAAAGCTTTAGGACTACCTGGTGTGCACTGGCTCCTCCCACTAAGACCCTCCTCCAGACCTCAGTTAGGATACTGTGCCCGGAAGAGCTGACACAATAAGGAAGGATTTTGAATCCCGGGTAAGACTCATACCAGCCACACCAATCACACCGTATAACTCGTGATACTATACCCAGTTAACAGTATGATAACAACTGAGCCTCTCAACAGATGGCTCAACAATAACCCTTTAGTTAGGCAATAACTATATACAAGTATTGCAGACAATCCGCACTTGGGATGGACGCCCAGCATCCACTACGGACTACGAGAAATAGATTTACCGGTGAGTAAAATCTTATTTTCTCTAACGTCCTAAGTGGATGCTGGGGACTCCGTAAGGACCATGGGGATTATACCAAAGCTCCCAAACGGGCGGGAGAGTGCGCATGACTCTGCAGCACCGAATGAGCAAACTCTAGGTCCTCCTCAGCCAGGGTATCAAACTTGTAGACTCTTGCAAGAGTGTTTTAACCCGACCAAGTAACAGCTCAGCAAATTCGTAAAGCCGAGAACCCTCGGGCAGCCGCCCAAGAAGAGCCCACTTTCCTCGTGGAATGGGCTTTCACAGATTTAGGGTGCGGCATTCCAGCCGCAGAATGTGCAAGTTGAATCGTGCTACAGATCCAGCGAGCAATAGTCTGCTTAGAAGCAGGAGCACCCAGCTTGTTGGGTGCATACAGGATAAATAGCGAGTCAGTTTTCCTGACTCCAGCCGTCCTGGAAACATATACTTTTCAGGGCCCTGACTACGTCCAGAAACTTGGAATCCTCCAAGTCCCAAGTAGCCGCAGGCACCACAATAGGTTGGTTCACATGAAAAACTGATACCACCTTAGGAAGGAATTGGGAACGAGTCCTCAATTCCGCCTTATCCATATAAAATACAGATAAGGGCTTTTGTATGACAAAGCCGCCAATTCTGATACACGCCTGGCCGACGCCACGGCCCACAGCATGACCACTTTCCACGTGAGGTATTGTAGCTCCACGGATTTAAGTGGCTCAACCCAATGCGACTTCAGGAAATCCAACACCACGTTCAGATCCCACGGTGCCACTTGAGGCACAAACGGGGGCTGACTATGCAGCACTCCCTTAACAAAAGTCCGAACTTCAGGCAGTGAAGCCAGTTCTATTTTGGAAGAAAATCGATAGAGCCGAAATCTGGACCTTCATGGAACCCAATTTTAGGCCCATAGTCACCTCTGACTGTAGGAAGTGCAGAAATCGACCTAGCTGAAATTTCTCCTTTGGGGCCTTCCTGGCCTCACAGCACGCAACATATTTCCACCATATGCGGTGATAATGGTTTGCGTTCACTTCTTTCCTAGCTTTAAATAGTGTAGGGATAACTTCCTCCGGAATGCCCTTTTCCTTCAGGATCCGGCGTTCAACCGCTATGCCGTCAAACGCAGCCGCGGTACGTCTTGGAACAGACAGGCCCCCTGCTGCAGCAGGTCCTGTCTGAGCGGCAGAGGCCATGGGTCCTCTGAGATCATTTCTTGGAGTTCTGGGTACCAAGCTCTTCTTGGCCACCCGGAACAAGGAGTATAGTTCTTACTCCTCTCCTTCTTATTATTCTCATTACCCTGGGTATGAGAGGCAGAGAAGGGAACACATACACCGACTGGTACACCCACGGTGTTACCAGAGCATCCACAGCTATCGCCTGAGGGTCCCTTGACCTGGCGCAATATCTTTGTAGCTTTTTGTTGAGGCGGGACGCCATCCTGTCCACCTGTGGCCTTTCCCCACGGTGTACAATCATTTGGAAGACTTCTGGATGAAGTCCCCACTCTCTCGGGTGGAGGTCGTGTCTGCTGAGAAAGTCTGCTTCTCAGTTGTCCACTCCGGGAATGAACACTGCTGACAGTGCTAACACATGATTTTCCGCCCATCGGAGAATCCTTGTGGCTTCTGCCATCGCCATCCTGCTTCTTGTGCCGCCCTGTCGGTTTACATGAGCGACCGCCGTGATGTTGTCTGACTGGATCAGCACCGGCCGGTGTTGAAGCAGGGATCTAGCCTGACTTAGGGCATTGTAAATGGCCCATAGTTCCAGAACATTTATGTGTAGGGAAGTCTCCTGACTTTTCCATAGGCCTTGGAAGTTTCTTCCCTGTGTGACTGCCCCCCAGCCTGGAAGGCTGGCATCCGTGGTCACCAGGACCCAGTCCTGTATGCCGAATCTGCGGCCCCCTAGAAGATGAGCACTCTGCAGTCACCACCACAGCGACACCCTGGCCCTTGGAGACAGGGTTATCCGCCAATGCATCTGAGGATGCGACCCGGACCACTTGTCCAACAGATCCCACTGGAAGATCCTTGCATGGGACTTGGCGAATGGAAATTCTTCGTAAGAAGCTACCATCTTTCCCAAGGCTCGCGTGCATAGATGCACCGATACCTGTATTTGTATTAGGAGGTCTCCGTCTAGAGACGCCAACTCCTTGGACTTCTCCTCCGGGAGAAACCCTTTTTATCCTGTTCTGTGTCCAGAACCATACCCAGGAACAGTAGACGCGTCGTAGGAACCAGCTGTGACTTTGGAATATTCAGAATCCAGCCGTGCTGTTGTAGCACTTCCCGAGATAGTGCTACTCCGACGAACAACTGCTCCCTGGACCTCGCCTTTATAAGGAGATCGTCCAAGTACGGGATAAGTACTTCGGCCATTACCTTGGTAAATACCCTTGGTGCCGGGGACAGACCAACGGCAACGTCTGGAATTGGTAATGACAATCCTGTACCACAATTTTGAGGTACACCTGGTGACGAGGGTAAATAGGGACATGCAGGTAAGTATCCTTGATGTCCAGTGATACCCTGAAATTTTCCAGGCTTGCAATAATCGCCCTGAGCGATTCCATTTTTAACTTGAACCTTCGTATATAAGTGTTCAAGGATTTCAATTTTAGAATGGGTCTCACCGAACCGTCTGGTTTCGGTACCACAACATTTTGGAATAGTAACCCCGGCCTTGTTGAAGGAGGGGTACCTTGATTTCACCTGCTGGAAGTACAGCTTGTGAATTGCCGCCAGTACTACCTTTTTCCGAGGGCAGCAGGCAAGGCTGATGTGAGGCAACGGCGAGGGGGAGTCATCTCGAACTTCAGCCTGTATCCCTGTGATACTACTTGCAGAACCTAGGGATCCACCTGTGGGCAAGCCCACTGATCCCTGCAGTTCCCGAGACGCGCCCCCACCGCACCTGTCTCCACCTGTGGAGCCCCAGCGTCATGCGGTGGACTCAGAGGAAGCGAGGGAAGATATTTGATCCTGGAACTGGCTGACTGGTGCAGCTTTTTCCTTCTTCCCTTGTCTCTGTGCAGAAAGGAAGCGCCTTTGACCCGCTTGCTTTTCTGAAGCCGAAAGGACTGTACCTGAAAATACGGTGCTTTCTTAGGCTTTTGTGAGGAAACCTGAGGTAAAATTTTTTGTTCCCAGCTGTTGCTGTGGATACGAGGTCCCAGAGACCATCCCCAAACAATTCCTCACCCTTATAAGGCAGAATCTCCATGTGCCTTTTAAATGCAGCATCACCTGTCCACTGCCGGGTTTCTACTACCCTCCTGGGAGAATGGACATTGCATTAATTCTGGATGCCAGCCGGCAAATATCCCTCTGTGCATCCTTTATATATAAGACAACGTCTTAAATATGCTCAATGTTAGCAAAATATTATCCCTGTCTTAGCGTGTTAATATTATATGACAGGGTGTCAGACCATGCTGCAGCAGCACTATTTATGCTGAGGCAATTGCAGGTTTCAGTATATAACCTGAGTGTGTAAATACAGACTTCAGGATCGCCTCCTGCTTTTTATCAGCAGGTTCCTTCAAGGTGGCCGTATCCTAAGACGGCAGTGCCACCTTTTGACAAACGTGTGAGCGCCTTATCCACCCTAAGGGATATCTCCCAACGTGACCTATCCTCTGGCGGGAAAGGGTACGCCATCAGTAACTTTTTAGAAATTACCAGTTTCTTATCGGGGGAAACCACGCTTCTTTACATACTTCATTCATTCATCTGATGGGGGAACAAAACACTGGCTGCTTTTTCTCCCCAAAAATAAAACCCCTTTTATGTGGTACTTGGGTTCATGTCAGAAAATGCGTAACACATTTTTTCATTGCCGAGATCATGTAACAGATGTTCCTAGTGGATTGTGTATATGTCTCAACCTCGTCGACACTGGAGTCAGACTCCGTGTCGACATCTGTGTCTGCCATCTGAGGTAACGGGCGTTGTTTGAGCCCCTGATGGCCTTTGAGACGCTTGGGCAGGCACAGGCTGAGAAGCCGGCTGTCCCACAGCTGTTACGTCATCCAGCCTTTTATGTAAGGAGTTGACACTGTCGGTTAATACCTTCCACCTATCCATCCACTCTGGTGTCGGCCCCACAGGGGGCGACATCCCATTTATCGGCCTCTGCTCCGCCTCCACGTAACCTTCCTCATCCAACATGTCGACACAGCCGTACCGACACACCGCATACACACAGGGAATGCTCTGACTGAGGACAGGACCCCACAAAGTCCTTTGGGGAGACCGAGAGAGAGTATGCCAGCACACACCAGAGCGCTATATAATGCAGGGATTAACACTATAACTGAGTGATTTTTCCCCAAATAGCTGCTTGTATTCATATATTGCGCCTAAATTTAGTGTCCCCCCTCTCTTTTTAACCCTTTGAGCCTGAAAACTACAGGGGAGAGCCTGGGGAGCTGTCTTCCAGCTGCACTGTGAAGAGAAAATGGCGCCAGTGTGCTGAGGGAGAAGCCCCGCCCCCTTTTCGGCGGACTTTCTCCCGCTTTTTCTGTAATACTGGCAGGGGTAATTTTACATCTATATAGCCTCTGGGACTATATATGATGTATATTTGCCAGCCAAGGTGTTATTTATTGCCCTCAGGGCGCCCCCCCCCCCCCCAGCGCCCTGCACCCATCAGTGACCGAAGTGTGAGGTGTACATGAGGAGCAATGGCGCACAGCTGCAGTGCGGTGCGCTACCTTGGTGAAGACCGAAGTCTTCTGCCGCCGATTTTCCGGACCGCTTCGTGCTTCTGGCTCTGTAAGGGGGACGACGGCGCGGCTCCGGGAACGAACACCAAGGTCGGGTCCTGCGGTCGATCCCTCTGGAGCTAATGGTGTCCAGTAGCCCAAGAAGCCCAAACTACCACCTGTTAGGTAGGTTCGCTTCTTCTCCCCTTAGTCCCTCGCTGCAGTGAGTCTGTTGCCAGCAGATCTCACTGAAAATAAAAAACCTAAATATACTTTCTTTCTAGGAGCTCAGGGGAGCCCCTAGTGTGCATCCAGCTCAGCCGGGCACAAGAATCTAACTGAGGTCTGGAGGAGGGTCTTAGTGGGAGGAGCCAGTGCACACCAGGTAGTCCTAAAGCTTTCTTTAGTTGTGCCCAGTCTCCTGCGGAGCCGCTAATCCCCATGGTCCTTACGGAGTCCCCAGCATCCACTTAGGACGTTAGAGAAACAGTGTTATAACTGGAGATGCCCATCCTAGAACGTGCTAGTCTCCATGCAGCGCATGTTGAAGTTAGTATGTTTTCTCTGATGGAACTTGGAAAAGTAGAAGGACGCATATGTAACAGACTGACAAGCGAGATTTCAGGGCAAAAGGCGTTCCAAGCCAGTGCTGGCGAAGTATTCCGTCGCACATATCCAATCTATTGTGTATCTGTAATTTGCGGCCAAAATGTACCTCCTAAGGCAGGGTAGAGTGACACCCCCCAATTTTGGCGACTGACTCAGTTTAAATAGGGGAATCCTGGGTTTTTTTTTTATTTGCCCAGATGAACCCACTAAAAGCCTTGGCCAAAACCTTAAGCTCTGACTCTGACAACAATACAGGCAACATCTGAATAGGATATAATAATCTCAGGAAGATAATCATTTTAGTCAATTGGCACCTTCCCAGGTATGAAAGAGGTGAGTGTTTCCAAGCCTGAAAATTATCTAAGGTATGAGAAATAATTTTGGGGAAGTTGTTTATATATAAATCAAATGGATTAACGGGGATTTGAAGCCCTAGGTATGTAATTTTCTGCAAAGCCAATGCTTCCGTTTTTTATTTATTAATCAAAAACCCCCAGATAGATTCAAAGGTTGCCAACAGCTGTAACAGACCAGGAAAAGCTATATGAGGGTTCGAAAAAATACAACAAGGCATCAGCATATGCCGAGACTTTGAGATTATAAGATCTAATGAGTGGGTTTAAGGCTAGGTTGAAAAGTAGTGGGGGCCTTGTCTGGTGTCCCTGTGTAAATTAAAGGCGTCGGTATTCATCCCATTCACCGTAAGGAATGCAGAGGACGAGGCGTATAAAGTACGGAAAAACTTGACAAAACCCATACCAAATTGTTGCCAGTGAAGTACTCTCAGCAGATGAGACCAAGACACTCGGTCGAATGCCTTGTCAGCATCGCAGCTCACCAGCAGAGATGTGCCATGTGGAAATTGGCTCGATTTGGTCAGAGCTGCTACTAATTGTCGTATATTATGTACCGATGTTCTCCCATTCACAAAACCTGTTTGGGATGGGTAGTTCTGCATGTTTTTTTAGAACTGCCACATCTATGCAGCTTTTGCTCTCAACTCAGAGGGAGTTGAACATCCAGCTAGAAGGTGCAATTTTGTACTTCGGCAAAACCATGTTGTGCAGGTGAGGGGGTGTTAAAATTAAAATGTGTAGACAGATACAGAGGAGAGGGGCTAATTCTGAGTCGCACACATAGTGGCTGTAGTTGCGGGTAGCCACAGAAGCCTAATTTACTACTTTATGCTAATGGAAGTGCCTGTTCAACTAATGCAAACCAGTGCCACCCACCGCAACCGTATCAGAACCTGCTCCAGCACTATGCTAGGTGCAAGAGATCTGTCAGAGGCTTCCTTTTCCCGCACGCAGGACTCAGAGTCACACTGACCATGTACACCCTTGACACTCCCACAAATGCACTTCCCCTGTATGTAAAAGCTTGCCATTTACATCTAAGAAGAGAGATCCATGCAGCTCAGAATCTGCCCAATAGTTGGGAAGAGGGCGCGCCATAGCTCGGTGGTATATTCACATGAAGTAGCAAATAATTATGTACAGTAGAAATAATGATGTACATTTTAGTGGACAGACATATTTATTCCACCATTACGACAAAGCACAGCTATAGCCACAACAGTACAGTGTTTTGGCTCTTTCAACATCATGCATCTAGTATGACCCGTTTGAGAAGAACATTTATCTGATCTTTATATCAGCAGCTGTTTATTTGACAAAAATTCTCTATTAATATTTTAATAAGATTTTACTCACCGGTAAATCTATTTCTCGTAGTCCGTAGTGGATGCTGGGAACTCCGTAAGGACCATGGGGAATAGACGGGCTCCGCAGGAGACTGGGCACTCTAAAAGAAAGATTAGGTACTATCTGGTGTGCACTGGCTCCTCCCACTATGACCCTCCTCCAGACCTCAGTTAGGATACTGTGCCCAGAAGAGCTGACACAATAAGGAAGGATTTTGAATCCCGGGTAAGACTCATACCAGCCACACCAATCACACCGTATAACTCGTGATACTATACCCAGTTAACAGCATGAAATATAACTGAGCCTCTCAACAGATGGCTCAAAAATAACCCTTAGTTAGGCAATAACTACATACAAGTATTGCAGACAATCCGCACTTGGGATGGGCGCCCAGCATCCACTACGGACTACGAGAAATAGATTTACCGGTGAGTAAAATCTTATTTTCTCTGACGTCCTAGTGGATGCTGGGAACTCCGTAAGGACCATGGGGATTATACCAAAGCTCCCAAACGGGCGGGAGAGTGCGGATGACTCTGCAGCACCGAATGAGAGAACTCAAGGTCCTCCTCAGCCAGGGTATCAAATTTGTAGAATTTAGCAAACGTGTTTGCCCCTGACCAAGTTGCAGCTCGGCAAAGTTGTAAAGCCGAGACCCCTCTCGGGCAGCCGCCCAAGATGAGCCCACTTTCCTCGTGGAATGGGTTTTTACCGATTTAGGATGCGGCAATCCAGCCGCAGAATGCTCCAGCTGAATTGTGCTACAAATTCAGCGAGCAATAGTCTGCTTAGAAGCAGAAGCACCTATTTTGTTGGGTGCCTACAGGATAAAAAGCGAGTCAGTTTTCCTGACTCCAGCCGTCCTGGAAATATAATTTTTTAAGGCCCTGACTACGTCCAGTAACTTGGAATCTTCCAAGTCCCTAGTAGCCGCAGGCACTACAATAGGTTGGTTCAAGTGAAAAGCTGATACCACCTTAGGGAGAAACTGGGGACGAGTCCTCAATTCTGCCCTATCCATATGGAAAATCAGATAAGGGCTTTTACATGACAAAGCCGCCAATTCTGACACACGCCTGGCCGAAGCCAAGGCCAATAACATGACCACTTTCCACGTGAGATATTTCAAATCCACAGTTTTAAGTGGCTCAAACCAATGTGATTTTAAGAAACTCAACACCACGTTGAGATCCCAAGGTGCCACAGGAGGCACAAAAGGGGGCTGAATATGTAGCCCTCCCTTTACAAATGTCTGAACTCCAGGCAGTGAAGCCAATTCTTTCTGGAAGAAAAACGACAGAGCCGAAATCTGGACCTTAATGGAACCCAAGTTTAGGCCCATAGTCACCCCTGACTGTAGGAAGTGCAGAAAACGACCCAGCTGAAATTCCTCTGTTGGGGCCTTCCTGGCCTCACACCACGCAACATATTTTCGCCAAATACGGTGATAATGGTTTGCGGTTACTTCTTTCCTGGCTTTTATCAGCGTAGGAATGACTTCCTCCGGAATGCCCTTTTCCTTTAGGATCCGGAATTCAACCGCCATGCCGTCAAACGCAGCCGCGGTAAGTCTTGGAACAGACAGGGCCCCTGCTGTAGCAGATCCTGTCTGAGCGGTAGAGGCCATGGGTCCTCTGATATCATTTCTTGAAGTTCTGGGTACCAAGCTCTTCTTGGCCCATCCGGAACCAGGAGTATCGTTCTTACTCCTCGTTTTCTTATTATTCTCAGTACCTTTGGTATGAGAGGCAGAGGAGGGAATACCTAAACCGACTGGTACACCCACGGTGTCACTAGAGCGTCCACAGCTATTGCCTGAGGGTCCCTTGACCTGGCGCAATATCTATTTTTTTGTTTAGGCGGGACGCCATCATGTCCACCTGTGGCCTTTCCCAACGGTTTACCAACAGTTGGAAGACTTCTGGATGAAGTCCCCACTCTCCCGGGTGTAGGTCGTGTCTGCTGAGGAAGTCTGCTTCCCAGTTGTCCACTCCCGGAATGAACACTGCTGACAGTGCTAAGACGTGATTTTCCGCCCATCGGAGAATCCTTGTGGCTTCTGCCATCGCCATCCTGCTTCTTGTGCCGCCCTGTCGGTTTACATGGGCGACTGCCGTGATGTTGTCTGATTGGATCAGTACCGGCTGGTTTTGAAGCAGAGGCCTTGCCAGACTTAGGGCATTGTAAATGGCACTCAGTTCCAGAATATTCATGTGTAGGGACGACTCCTGACTTGACCAAAGTCCTTGGAAATTTCTTCCCTGTGTGACTGCCCCCCAGCCTCGAAGGCTGGCATCCGTGGTTACCAGGACCCAGTCCTGTATGCCGAATCTGCGGCCCTCTTGAAGATGAGCACTCTGCAGCCACCACAGTAGAGATACCCTGGTCCTTGGAGACAGGGTTATCAGCCGATGCATCTGAAGATGCGATCCCGACCACTTGTCCAAGAGGTCCCACTGAAAGGTTCTTGCATGGAACCTGCCGAATGGAATTTAGCTTCGTAAGAAGCTACCATTTTTCCCAGGACTCGTGTGCAGTGATGCACCGATACCTGTTTTGGTTTCAGGAGGTCTCTGACTAGAGATGATAGCTCCTTGGCTTTCTCCTGCGGGAGAAACACTTTTTTCTGTTCTGTGTCCAGAACCATCCCCAGGAACAGTAGGCGTGTGGTAGGAACCAGCTGTGACTTTGGAATGTATAGAATCCATCCGTGCTGTTGTAGCACTTCCCGAGATAGTGCTACTCCGACCAACAACTGCTCCTTGGACCTCGCCTTTATAAGGAGATCGTCCAAGTACGGGATAATTAAAACTCCCTTTTTTCGAAGGCGTATCATCATTTTTGCCATTACCTTGGTAAAGATCCTCGGTGCCGTGGACAGTCCAAACGGCAGTGTTTGGAATTGGTAATGGCAATCCTGTACCACAAATCTGAGGTACTCCTGGTGAGGATGGTAAATGGGGACATGTAGGTAAGCATCCTTGATGTCCAGGGATACCATGTAATCCCCCTCCTCCAGGCTTGCAATAACCGCCCTGAGCGATTCCATCTTGAACTTGAATTTTTTTTATGTATGTGTTCAAGGATTTAAAATTTAAAATGGGTCTCACCGAACCGTCCGGTTTCGGTACCACAAACAGTGTGGAATAGTAACCCCGTCCTTGTTGAAGTAGGGGCACCTTGACTATCACCTGCTGGGAATACAGCTTGTGAATTGCCTCTAGCACAGCCTCCCTGCCTGAGGGAGTTGTCGGCAAGGCAGATTTGAGGAAACGGCGGGGGGGAGACGCCTCGAATTCCAGCTTGTACCCCTGAGATACTACTTGAAGGATCCAGGGATCCACCTGTTAGCGAGCCCACTGATCGCTGACATTTTTGAGGCGGCCCCCCACCGTACCTGGCTACGCCTGTGGAGCCCCCGCATCATGCGGTGGACTCAGAGGAAGCGGGGGAAGAATTTTGATTCTGGGAACTGGCTGACTGGTGCAGCTTTTTCCCTCTTCCCTCGTCTCTGTGCAGAAAGGAAGCGCCTTTGACCCGCTTGCTTTTCTGAAGCCGAAAGGACTGTACCTGATAATACAGTGCTTTCTTAGGCTGT
The DNA here is from genome assembly GCF_028390025.1 of Pseudophryne corroboree. Taxonomy (NCBI): domain Eukaryota; kingdom Metazoa; phylum Chordata; class Amphibia; order Anura; family Myobatrachidae; genus Pseudophryne; species Pseudophryne corroboree. The sequence continues at coordinate 544,392,451 of NC_086446.1, read as the reverse complement.
GAGGAAACCTGAGGTGAAAAAAAATTTCTTCCCAGCTGTTGCTGTGGATACGAGGTCCAAGAGACCATCCCCAAACAATTCCTCACCCTTTTAAGGCTCTATGTGCCTTTTAAAGTCAGCATCACCTGTCCAGTGTCGGGTCTCTAATACCCTCCTGACAGAATGGACATTGCATTAATTCTGGATGCCAGCCGGCAAAATATCCCTCTGTGCATCCCTCATATATAAGACGACGTCTTATGTTCGCAAAATAGTATCCCTGTTTGACAGGGTTACAGACCACGCTGCAGCAGCACTATCTGCAGGTCTCAGTCTAGTACCCGAGTGTGTAAATACAGACTTTAGGATAGCCTCCTGCTTTTTATCAGCAGGTACCTTCAAGTGTCCGTATCCTAAGACGGTAGTGCCACCTTTTTTGACAAACGTGTGAGCGCCTTATCCACCCTAGGGGATATCTCCCAGCATAACTTATCCTCTGGCGGGAAAGGGTACGCCATCAGTAACTTTTTAGAAATTACCAGTTTCTTATCGGGGGAACCCACGCTTTTTCACACTTCATTCACTCATTTGATGGGGGAACAAAACACTGCCTGCTTTTTCTCCCCAAACATAAAACCCTTTTTTAGTGGTACTTGGGTTAATGTCAGAAATGTGTAACACATTTTTTATTGCCGGGATCATGTAACGGATGTTCCTAGTGGATTGTGTATATGTCTCAACCTTGTCGACACTGGAGTCAGACTCCGTGTCGACATCTGTGTCTGCCATCTGAGGGAGCGGGCGTTTTTGAGCCCTTGATGGCCTTTGAGACGCCTGGGCAGGCGCGGGCTGAGAAGCCGGCTGTCCCACAGCTGTTACGTCATCCAGCCTTTTATGTAAGGAGTTGACACTGTCGGTTTATACCTTCCACCTATCCATCCACTCTGGTGTCGGCCCCACAGGGGGCGACATCACATTTACCGGCATCTGCTCTGCCATCACATAAGCCTCCTCATCAAACGTGTCGACACAGCCGTACCGACACACCGCACACACACAGGGAATGCTCTGACTGAGGACAGGACCCCACACAGCCCTTTGGGGAGACAGAGAGAGAGAGTATGCCAGCACACACCAGAGCACTATATAATTTAGGGATTAACACTATATTGAGTGAATTTTTCCAAATAGCTGCTTGTATATACAATATTGCGCCTAAATTTAGTGCCCCCCCCTCTCTTTTTAACCCTTTGAGCCTGCAAACTACAGGGGAGAGCCTGGGGAGCTGTCTTCCAGCTGCACTGTGAAGAGAAAATGGCGCCAGTGTGCTGAGGGAGATGGCTCCGCCCCTTTTTCGCAGACTTTTCTCCCGCTTTTTTATGGATTCTGGCAGGGGGATTTATCACATATATAGCCTCTGGGGCTATATATTGTGATTATTTTGCCAGCCAAGGTGTTTTTATTGCTGCTCAGGGCGCCCCCCCCCCCCAGCGCCCTGCACCCATCAGTGACCGGAGTGTGAGGTGTACATGAGGAGCAATGGCGCACAGCTGCAGTGCTGTGCGCTACCTTGGTGAAAACTGAAGTCTTCTGCCGCCGATTTTCCGGACCATCTTCGTGCTTCTGGCTCTGTAAGGGGGACGGCGGCGCGGCTCCGGGAACGAACACCAAGGACGGGTCCTGCGGTCGATCCCTCTGGAGCTAATGGTGTCCCGTAGCCTAAGAAGCCCAAGCTAGCTGCAAGCAGGTAGGTTCGCTTCTTCTCCCCTTAGTCCCTCGATGCAGTGAGCCTGTTGCCAGCAGGTCTCACTGTAAAATAAAAAACCTAAAATAAACTTTCTTTCTAGGAGCTCAGGAGAGCCCCTAGTGTGCATCCAGCTCGGCCGGGCACAGAAATCTAACGGAGGTCTGGAGGAGGGTCATAGTGGGAGGAGCCAGTGCACACCAGATAGTACCTAATCTTTCTTTTAGAGTGCCCAGTCTCCTGCGGAGCCCGTCTATTCCCCATGGTCCTTACGGAGTTCCCAGCATCCACTAGGACGTCAGAGAAAACTTATTTATACTGAACTAAATTAGTGAATATTTTACATATAACAATGTAGCTATGTAGTACAGCAGGGTTCTCAACCCTAATCCTTAAATACCACCATAAAGGCCATGGTTTGAGGATGTCTTTAATCATTAACAGCGGAGATAAGGTAACTAGCTGGGTCATTAGTTATCCCACCTGTCTCCACAGATGATATCCACCAAACATGACATGTAAAGTTGAAAACCGCTGCAGTAAAGCAATACTTCCGGTCAGCAATTATGATAGACTTAATTGTTTCAGGATTATATGATGTCAGAGCACAACATTTTTTATTTTCTTTGTTTCTCTAACGTCCTAAGTGGATGCTGGGGACTCCGTAAGGACCATGGGGAATAGCGGCTCCGCAGGAGACTGGGCACATCTAAAGAAAGCTTTAGGACTAACTGGTGTGCACTGGCTCCTCCCCCTATGACCCTCCTCCAAGCCTCAGTTAGATTTCTGTGCCCGACGAGAAGGGTGCACACTAGGGGCTCTCCTGAGCTTCTTAGTGAAAGTTTTAGTTTAGGTTTGTTATTTTCAGTGAGACCTGCTGGCAACAGGCTCACTGCATCGAGGGACTAAGGGGAGAAGAAGCGAACTCACCTGCGTGCAGAGTGGATTGGGCTTCTTGGCTACTGGACATTAGCTCCAGAGGGACGATCACAGGTTCAGCCTGGATGGGTCCCGGAGCCGCGCCGCCGGCCCCCTTACAGAGCCAGAAGAGCGAAGAGGTCCGGAAAAATCGGCGGCAGAAGACGTTCCTGTCTTCAATAAGGTAGCGCACAGCACTGCAGCTGTGCGCAATTGCTCTCAGCACACTTCATACTCCGGTCACTGAGGGTGCAGGGCGCTGGGGGGGGGGGGCGCCCTGAGACGCAATAAAACACGATAAAAATACCTTACATGGCAAAAAATGCATCACATATAGCTCCTGGGCTATATGGATGCATTTAACCCCTGCCAGAATATACAGAAAAACGGGTGATAAGGCCGCCGAAAAGGGGGCGGAGCCTATCTCCTCAGCACACTGGCGCCATTTTCCCTCACAGCTCAGTTGGAGGGAAGCTCCCTGGCTCTTCCCTGCACTACAGAAAGGGTTAAAAAAAGAGAGGGGGGCACTAATTAGGCGCAGTATTAAAACATACAGCAGCTATAAGGGGAAAAACACTTATATAAGGTTATCCCTGTATATATATATAGCGCTCTGGTGTGTGCTGGCATACTCTCCCTCTGTCTCCCTAAAGGGCTAGTGGGGTCCTGTCCTCTATCAGAGCATTCCCTGTGTGTGTGCTGTGTGTCGGTACGTTTGTGTCGACATGTATGAGGAGAAAAATGATGTGGAGACGGAGCAGAGTGTCTGTAACAGTGATGTCACCACCTAGGGGGTCGACACCTGAGTGGATGTACTGTTGAAAATTACGTGACAGTGTCAGCTCTGTATAAAAAAACAGTGGTTGAGACAGCCGGCTACTCAGCTTGTGCCTGTCCAGACGTCTCATAGGCCGTCAGGGGCTCTAAAGCGCCCGTTACCTCAGATGGCAGATACAGACGCCGACACGGATACTGACTCCTGTGTCGACGGTGAAGAGACAACCGTGATTTCCAGTAGGGCCACACGTTACATGATTGAGACAATGGAAAATGTTTTATACATTTCTGATAATACGAGTACCACCAAAAAGGGGTATTATGTTCGGTGAGGGAAAAACTACCTGTAGTTTTCCTGAATCTGAAAAATAAAAATGAGGTGTGTGATGATACGTGGGTTTCCCCCCGATAACAATTGATAATTTCTTAAAAAGTATTGGCTGTATACCCTTTCCCGCCAGAGGTTAGGGTGCGTTGGGAAACACCCCCTAGGGGGGATAAGGCGCTCACACGCTTGTAAGAACAAGGGCTCTACCTTCTCATGAGATGACCGCCCTTAAGGATCCTGCTGATAGAAAGCAGGAGGGTATCCAAAAATGTATTCACACACATACTGGTGTTATACTGCGACCAGCAATCGCCTCAGCCTGGAGGTGCAGTGCTGGGTTGGCATGGTCGGATTCCCTGACTGGAAATATTGATATCCTAGATAAGGATAGTATATTATTGCCTATAGAGCATTTAAAAGATGCATTTCTATATATGCATGATGCACAGCGGAATATTTGCCGACTGGCATCAAGTATAAGTGCGTTGTCCAATTCTACCAGTAAAATGGTCAGGTGATGCGGATTCCAAACGGCATTTGGAAGTATTGCCTTTAAAAGGGGACATTTGGGGTCGGTCTTTTAGACCTGGTGGCCACGGCAACAACTGGGAAATCCACGTTTGTACCCCAGGTCGCCTCTCAAAATAAGACGCCGTATTATCAGGCGCAGTCCTTTGTTGGCAAGCGGACAAAAGGTTCCTCTTTTCTGCTCGTGACAGAGGTTGAGGAAAAAGGCTGAAGAGATTACCCAGTTCCCAGGAACAGAAATCCTTTCCCGCCTCTGCAAAAGCCCTCAGTATGACGCTAGGGCCTTACAAACTCAGGCACGGTGGGGGCCGTTCTCAATGAATTTCAGTGCGCAGTGGGCTCACTCGCAAGTAGACCCCTGGATCCTTCAGGTAATATCTCAAGGGTACATATTGAAATTCGAGACGTCTCCCCCTCGCCGTTTCCAAAAGTCGGCTTTACCGACGTCTCCCTCTGACAGGGAGGCAGTTTTGGAAGCCATTCACCCAGCAGGTGATAATCAAGGTACCCCTCCTGCAACAGGGAACGGGGTATTATTCCACACTATTGTGGTACCGAAGCCAGACGGCCCGGTGAAACCGATTCTAAATCTAAAATCTAAAATCTTTGAACACTTACATACAGAGGTTCAAATTCAAGATTGAGTCACTCAGAGCAGTGATTGCGAACCTGGAAGAAGGGGACTACATGATGTCTTGGGACATCAAGGATGCTTACCTTCATGTCAAAGTTTACCCTTCTCACCAAGGGTACCTCAGGTTATGGTACAGAACTGTCACTATCAGTTCAGACGCTGCCGTAGGGATGGTCCACGGCACCCCGGGTCTTTACCAAGGTAATGGCCGAAATGATATCCCTTCGAAGGAAGGGAATTTTAGTTATCCCTTACTTGGACGATTCCCTGATAAGGGTAAGATCCAGGGAACAGTTGGAAGTCGGTGTAGCACTATCTCAGGTAGTGTTGCGGCAGCACGATTGGATTCTCAATATTCCAAAATCGCAGCTGGTTCCGACGACTTGTCTTCTGTTTCCTAGGGATGTTCCTGGACACAGTCCAGAAAAAAGGTGTTTCTCCCGGAAGAGAAAACCAGGGAGTTATCCGAGCTAGTCAGGAACCTCCTAAAACCGAACCAAGTCTCAGTGCATCAATGCACAAGGGTTCTGGGTAAAAATGGTGGCTTCCTACGAAGCAATCCCATTCGGCAGATTCCACGCAAGAACTTTCCAGTGGAACCTACTGGACAAATGGTCCGGGTCGCATTTTCAGATGCATCAGCGGATAACCCTGTCACCAAGGACAAGGGTATCCATCATGTGGTGGTTGCAGAGTGCTCATCTTCTAGAGGGCCGCAGATTCGGCATTCAGGACTGGGTCCTGGTGACCACGGATGCCAGCCTGCGAGGCTGGGGAGCAGTCACACAGGGAAGGAATATCCAGGGCTTAGGGTCAAGCCTGGATACATCACTTCACATAAATATCCTGAAGCTAAGGGCCATTTACAATGCTCTAAGCTTAGCAAGACCTCTGCTTCAAGGTCAGCCGGTGTTGATCCAGTCGGACAACATCATGGCAGTCACCCACGTAAACAGACAGGGTGGCACAAGAAGCAGGAGGGCAATGGCAGAAGCTGCAGGGATTCTTCGCTGGGCGGAAAATCATGTGATAGCACTGTCAACAGTATTCATTCCGGGAGTGGACAACTGGGAAGCAGACTTCCTCAGCACGACCTCCACCCGGGAGAGTGGGGACTTCATCCAGAAGTCGTCCACATGATTAAAAAACTCGACAGGTATTGCGCCAGGTCAAGAGACCCTCAGGCAATAGTTGTAGACGCTCTGGTAACACCGTGGGTGTACCAGTCAGTGTATGTGTTCCCTCCTCTGCCTCTCATACCCAAGGTACTGAGATTGATAAGATGGAGAGGAGAAAGCACTATATTCGTGGCTCCGGATTGGCCAAGAAGGACTTAGTAACCGGAACTTCAAGAAATGCTCACGGAGGATCCGTGGCCTCTACCTCTAAGAAGGGACCTGCTCCAGCAAGGACCCTGTCTGTTCCAAGACTTACCGCGGCTGCGTTTGACGGCATGGCGGTTGAACGCCGGATCCTGAAGGAAAAAAGGCTTTCCGGATGAAGTCATCCCTATCCTGATCAAAGCCAGGAAGGATGCAACCGCAAAAACATTATCACCGCAATTGGCGAAAATATGTTGCGTGGTGCGAGGCCAGTAAGGCCCGACGGAGGAAATTCAACTGGGTCGATTCCTACATTTCCTGCAAACAGGAGTGTCTATGGGCCTGAAATTGGGGTCCATTAAGGTTCAAATTTGCGGCCCTGTCAATTTTCTTCCAAAAAGAACTAGCTTCAGTCCCTGAAGTTCAGACGTTTTTAAAAGGGGTACTGCATATACAGCCTCCTTTTGTGCCTCCAGTGGCACTTTGGGATCTCAATGTAGTTTTGGGTTCCAAAAGTCACATTGGTTTGAACCACTTAAATCTGTGGAGTTAAAATATCTCACATGGAAAGTGGTCATGCTGTTGGCCCTGGCCTGGGCCAGGCGCGTGTCAGAATTGGCGGCTTTATCCTAAAAAAAAGCCCTTATCTGATTTTCCATTCGGACAGGGCGGAATTGAGGACTCGTCCTCAGTTTCTCCCCAAGGTGGTTTCAGCGTCTCACCTGAACCAACCTATTGGTGGTGCCTGCGGCTACAAGGGACTTGGAGGCCTCCAAGTTGCTAGACGTTGTCAGTGCCCTGAAAATATATGTTTCCAGGACGGCTGGAGTCAGGAAATCTGACTCGCTGTTTATCCTGTGTGCACCCAACAAGCTGGGTGCTCCTGCTTCTAAGCAGACTATTGCTCGTTGGATTTGTAGTACAATTCAGCTTGCACATTCTGTGGCAGGCCTGCCACAACCAAAAATCTGTAAATGCCCACTCCACAAGGAAGGTGGGCTCATCTTGGGCGGCTGCCCGAGGGGTCTCGGCTTTACAACCTTGCCGAGCAGCTACTTGGTCAGGAGCAAATACGTTTGTAAAATTCTACAAAATTAATATCCTGGCTGAGGAGGACCTGGAGTTCTCTCATTTGGTGCTGCAGAGTCATCCGCACTCTCCCGCCCGTTTGGGAGCTTTGGTATAATCCCCATGGTCCTTACGGAGTCCCCAGCATCCACTTAGGACGTTAGAGAAAATAAGAATTTACTTACCGATAATTCTATTTCTCATAGTCCGTAGTGGATGCTGGGCGCCCATCCCAAGTGCGGATTGTCTGCAATACTTGTACATAGTTATTGTTACAAAAATCGGGTTATTATTGTTGTGAGCCATCTTTCAGAGGCTCCTCTGTTATCATACTGTTAACTGGGTTCAGATCACAGGTTATACGGTGTGATTGGTGTGGCTGGTATGAGTCTTACCCGGGATTCAAAATCCTTCCTTATTGTGTACGCTCGTCCGGGCACAGTATCCTAACTGAGGCTTGGAGGAGGGTCATAGGGGGAGGAGCCAGTGCACACCAGTTAGTCCTAAAGCTTTCTTTAGATGTGCCCAGTCTCCTGCGGAGCCGCTATTCCCCATGGTCCTTACGGAGTCCCCAGCATCCACTACAGACTATGAGAAATAGAATTATCGGTAAGTAAATTCTTATTTTTGACCATATGATATATATGAACCAAATGTAATCCTATATAATAAATGGCTAACGCTGCTCCTCGCCTGTATGGGGGAAAAGTCTTGTGCGTGCCAGCAGTTTAATTATATAAAAACATATTTAGAGTAATAAATCCTTAACATATAAATAGAGAAATAGCCAAATGCTTCATAGTGACATGTTATGGAGCGCACTTCACTTCTACATTTGCTAATAATCAGCATATGATGTGGTGTTGCCATGGTATTTGTACAGATGGGAGCATAACACAATGTGCCTCTCACCAGCTAACATGTTTATGTGTGGTAAGGTCTCCAGAGAGGAAACATGATATAAGGACTCTCACCAATGCACAATAGGGAACATTTATTAGCAAAAACCAAATCTTTCGCTAGCATAGTAAACTATCTTATTTAAACGTACTGTACTGTACAAAATACACTTATTGCCAGCACTGCTGTGAAACGTCAGCTCTTCAGTGTGGTACAATGAGGCCTAAATGTTCTGGGAATGTCCCTAAAAACCACCAAAGACGTGCAACACACAGAAACGGATGCAGACGTAGTTGCAATTGTGCCCCAAAGTGCAGGTGCAATTAGCATGTGTATACTATTACACATTAATAGAACAGTAATCAGAAACAAATCTCCATCTTGTGAAAGAGAAAAAAGAAAGAAAAGATTTGCTTGTCACCCTCAGCCCATCACTCTCTCCCTGTCACCGTCTGCCTGCCCATCACCCTCTGCCAGAAGGCCCATTTGTGGAGTCTCCGAGCAGCACTGCTGACATCAGACAGTGGTGAGTTTAAAGGGGACACAGATTATTATTTAATTAAAGGGGTCACATATTATTAGTAGGCAATGGAATGCTGTCTGTATTGTTTGGCAGTCATGTGGCGCGCTACCGTGTGCCATATTATGAACTCCGCACAGGGCCTAGAATGGAGGGGTATACTTTTTGCACCTGGGCACACCACTCGCAAGTTCCGCCACTCCATGTGCCAGATTAGGAGCATATGTATGCACCCACTTTTTTGGGCATACACAGAGAGATTTCAGAGTAGTGGCATACTACTTACTCTCAATCAGGCCCAGTACATATAACAGTAACACCTATACTATAGTATAATATAGAAAGACATCTACAAAGCAGACAAAAAAAAGGAACTGTACAGTAATGCATTTTTCATTGTTATAATAATTTGGAATCGCTTTGTTTAGTTGAACTGTGTTTCGACAAAAGCCCAGCCTTGTACTAAACAATGGATATTGGTTTTCCTTTATGGCGACGTCAGGGCATGAAATGACAGGATGCATTTAGCATCCTGGCAGTCATGTAACTGACACCTTGCACTGGAACAGCCAGGGTGTTTAGGGTTAGGCACTAGTTGGGGGGAGGAAGGGTAGCTACAGCCGCCTCCCCCCAATTCTTAGCCCTAGCCGCCTCCCCAGGTAGGTTAGGGGAGGGATCAAATAATTACCCCATCCCCTGTCAGCATTCTCAGTGTCGGGATGCCGGTGTCTGTCATGACCGCTGGCATCCCAATAACGAAATAACAAGCTGCCACCTTTCAATGATAGGACAAATAATTTAGTGGAATCAAAATTCACTTGCTGTCTGGAGAACAGAGCAAGCATTGTGCTGGTGGGTATGAAGCCAAAATAGCGGGCAGTATGGATGGCAGGGACAAGTACACTTCAGCTAAAAGGGGTTGGCTTTTGTTTAAACAAAAACATTGTAATTGGAGTACATAATTGTATAGCAAATTATCTTCCCATTTTATCAGTTGTTAAGTAGGAAACCCAGAGGGAGTGCCTGCCAAGCGTAATCAGGTGCTGCAGCCTTAATCACAGGTGGTTAGCTATAAATGAGAAGTGCTGTGGTTTATGCAATAATGCTATACACCAGGCTTTTTCAACCAGTGTGCCATGGCACACAAGTGTGCCGCGACCAGTTGAAAGGTGTGCCACGGAGCCAGAGCAGCTTCCTGTACCTTCAGAGTGAACTGTTGGCCCAGGCTCTTCTTAGAGGATCAGTCATGCTCCGCCAGTGACCTATGCCTTGATGACGCGGCAGTGTGATATCATAGGTCACGGCCACCGCATCTCACAACCCAGCCAGCCCACCCGCCTGTATACACATCTTCCAGTTCCCGCCCGCATCCATTGCTTTCCTTGCCCACCCACATCCACATCTGCCCCCCACCCGCTGCTCAGTATTCGCAGCACTCCACTATGAACAACCCCCACCACTGAGGGACAGGGAGGAGGACAGCTAACCGGTAGGGGCTAATATTTGTTATGTTATTTCTCCTGTGGGGAGCAATAGGATTTATGGGGGGAACAATGTGAATAACTCATATGGGGAGCAATAGGATTTATGTAGGGAGAAATGTGATTGATTTATGTGTGAGCGTCATGATTTATGAGAGGAACAATGTGATTGATTTATGTGGGGAGCAATGGGATTTATGTAGGGAGCAACATGATTTATGTGGGGAGCAATGTGATTGTTTTCCTGTGTAGGCCAATGTATGTGTGAATTCTTGTTTTTACTGTGAGGGCCAATGTGTTTTTTTTGTTTTTTTCTCAGGGGTACTGATGGTGTGCCTTGGCAATTTTAAAATATTGTTAGGTGTGCCGTGAGTAAAAAAAAGGTTGAAAATCACTGCTATACACTGACATATACTATATTCAGTATTCTCACCATACATTATTAGAATATATTCGGGTAAATCAAATTTTAATGAAAGTGGCATTAATAGGAAAATAGGTTTTCACCCTTGTCACGTCTGCAGACATCTATCACTTACCAACAGCCTTTAAGATGTCACTAGGGATATTGTTCCCGGACAGCTCCATCTTCAGAAGGCCTTTATTGTTCTGCAGACATTCCAGCATGGCTCGTCCGCCCAGCAGACCAATGTTATTCCATCGCAAGTCTGGAGCAGACCGAAAGACATAGAATTCATAATCGTATATGAACAATGATCTACTAACATCTGCAATTTCACCTTGGAAAGTGTAACTGTGCCGCCCCAACAGAACCAGCCCTATCTAGTAGTCAGGCCTGCGGGACTTCTGTGTATACCTAATTCCTGCAGAGAAAAGTTTATTTTCAGAGCCATGGACAGCTCTTCTGCTCCTTTATGGTTGATCTGGTTATTGCGCAGATCCAGCTTTTGCATAGTCTGGTTACAGCTAAGTCCATCACAGAAGAGAGAGAATCCATCTTCCCACATCCCCAGGTTGTTCCACTCTAGAGTCAGGCTGAAAAGAGAAAAACACAAAGCAGACGGATTATGTTTCCGGTGAATACACTGTACATTTCTAAAAAGAAAAGAAATAAAACATACCTATAAAGTTTTAGCAAAATCAATAATTACCTATTATAACAACATCACTTTATCAGTGATATAAAATAGCATACATAGTAACCAGCTAAAGGTAAAACACACAAAGGTGTGAACACAAATACAACTTTACAAATCAATATTATTTGAGGACAGATAGAACCAGTATATCACACACCTGATGAGAGCAGAGTTGTGTCTCAAGAGCTTTCCCAAAGCCTCTGCACCATCACCGCGCAGATTATTACCCTGTAAGCATATGGACAGTTTTACACCTAGTGCTTACAAACAACTTATCAGGATTCCATTATGATCCCACTCACCTTCAAATCTAGATACTTTACCACTGAGTTAGTGTGGAGGCCTTGCAGAATATGCTTGAGACCTGTGAAAACAGAACATGATTTCCCATTACGTATACACTGTACGAACTTCACATTATCAGTTGAAGATACGCATGAAGGAAATCAACTAAACATTTAGAATATAATGGGGTGGCATAAGATAGCCTACACCTCTATATAGTATGCACTATTTTTCTATGTAATTATTGGTTTATTTTTCATACTTCTAGAACCATGGGCCTGATTGAGGGGTGGGCGCTAATCTTGTCACTGTTGTGTCTTGGAGCACAGCGGATCTGAGAAGATGTGCAAATGTCGAAGGCACTGTCTTTTATACACAGACGCACACTCAGATCAGCCATTTGCGTACAATGACGCAGCATCAGACAAATATTGGTCGCACCATCGGACATCTATGCAACCCTATGAATGTCTGTCAAAAGTAAGACATTGGGGCAGAACTGCGTAAGAAGACGCAGTCGCTTGCTGCAACACTCTCCCAAAATGGTCATGACATGCCTGTATTTGAGTCACCAAACCCTCATTACCTCCTGTTCACTATCAGTCAAACACTCTGCATATTAATACACACTACAAGCACCGTCAATCATTGCAGCACATGCACAGTAGTAAAAACATCAGCTAACTGCGCAAAAATTAGTCTCCTCTCTATCTGGCACACCGTAGCTCTGGGCACTAGGATCACTAGGCGACCCTAGCGCTGTCCCAGAGTCTAGTGTGCATGCACAAAATAGCACGGCAAGCACAGTGCCTTCCTTACTGCGCATTCACAAAACACCAGGAAAATGGCACTGCATAATTTTCCTTGTGAGATTTGCAGTGCTGCCGCCGCCGATGCAGGACTCTGGTGGGTATGTATTGAAAAAAAATGGGTGCACAGTGTACGCTGAGGGTCCCCCTGGACCCCAGCGGACCGTGTACCTTCCTAAATTTTAAATAAGCCATATCTTTGAGCCACCCTGATATAAGCTTTTAATTACAGATAACAGGAAACACATGATTACTGACCAGCAAATTAATGCTGCGTTGGATCTCGTCATTTGATTGACTAAGGGGGTCATTCCGACCCGATTGCTCGCTGTAGTTTATCGCAACGCAGCGATCGGGTCGGAACTGCGCATGCGCCGGCGCATGCCAGACGGCCGAGGGCCGTCATTGCCTAGCGATCGCCTCTGAGGCGGTCGCAGGGCGGGAGGGGGCTGGACAGCGGCATTAAGCCGCCGTTTAGGGGGCGTGGTCCAGCCAATGCAGGCGTAGACGGACCGTTGGGGGGGGCAGGCCGCAGTGGCTGCGTGACATCACACGCAGCTGTTGCGACCCAGTGCAGCTAAGAGGTTCTCCCGGCCAGCCGCAGAAGCTGCGCTGGCCGGGAGTGACTCCTGAGATGCAAAACCATAGCCGCTGTGCAATGCTTTCTCATTTCTGCGGGGGGGCCAGCGCTGCCATGCGGGGCGGACTAGCCCTGTGCTGGGCGTCCCCCCGCATGTCTGAGTGCCTGATCGTAGCTGTGCTAAATTTAGCACAGCTACAATCAACTCGGAATGACCCCTAAAACGGTAAACTGTTTTTTTTTTTTTCCATTTTAGTTTAATGCTTCAATAATTTCCCTAATACGTATGTGGGTCTCATAGGTCTATAGTGTATTTATCAAAGCTTGACAGAAGCTGATTAGTTGGTACTATATCTCTCTCCACTTTATTTCTCTTCCAATGTCTGATAAATCCCCCGCTCTTATGAGTGGCCCTCAAGGTAGCAATTTTTTCAGCAGCAGGCTGGGAAATACTTGTCTGACTATGTCAATCAGCGCCACCTGCAGTGTGCCTCACGTGAGAGTGACTTCATCTTCATCTCAGATGAGTCCTGAGTGCTGCCTGACTGGGAGTGACGGATACTGCTGACACTAGATTAGACGGACATATAGTATGAGTGCATAGGGGTCCAAAAAAAAAAGTATCTAAATTGTAAGTGTATAAACTGGTATGCAGTTACAAGATACATTTAATTTTAACTGTACAAGGGGAATGGTGTGTTTGATGACCTCTGTTCCAAGTTATAGGAAAAGAAACATTTCATAAGATGAGTGCATAAATAAACCACTCTATCAATCTGTGTTCAGGCCTATTTGTAATGACAGTGCATATATATATATATATATATATATATATATATATATATATATATATATATATATATATATATGGTTTAGGTAGCAGGGAAGGTTGGGGTAAGGCACCCACAAGGGCGGGTTAGGGTACTTACTGGGGGGCTGTCGGGATGCCACTGTTGGTATTATGACTGCTGGTATCCCATCCGTCAGTATATCATACCGAATCCCCGTTTAACTGACCCACTGCAGGTGCTAAGGAAGGCTTTAGCCTTTCAGCTGTCTTGCTGTAGCATTGTGCCAGTTATCTTTAGGATCGTGTTCACTACTGGATACAGAGACAGGACAACTGTTTCCTATAATTGGCGTCAGGTTCCCGTGGAAACCGAAGGAGATGTTTGTACCCTTACTTGTGGTCAGTGCAATACGTTCTTCTGTTTGCACTTTAGCATGTTTAATGTGTGCTTACTACCATTTAGACAAACTCTAAGATTATTATTAGCTTATCTTTGTTGGATAAGCATATGTATATTCAATGCAGTTATTTTATGACAACTGCCAAGTCCACTGGAATCCTAATAGCTTGTTCTCGCTTTTACTAACCTCTCTGGCACAACATTTAGTAATGCACTTTTTGGGTAGATTTACTACAGCTTGTAATATAGGCAAGTAGTCACGTTGCCCATATCAGTTTTATCCCTTAGTTTATTACTCTTACCTGTACTGCACTGATTAATTAGACTCAATCAGTCTTTACAGAATCTAATCTGTGCTTTGGTGCAGGTCTTCTACATTGCATGCCACAAGACTCCCACTTCTCTTCCATATCTCCATACAGTTGCGGTAATTGTAGAACTGACACAGGGGCACTTACCTTCCTCACTGAGCATACAGTCGCTGAGGATCACATGTGAGAAGGTTACATCATCCTGAAGGAGGAGACCCAAAACCTGGCAGGACTCCATGGAAAGACTCTGAGTAGACAAATCCAGTTTCCCTTTCCCAGATGTCTCTCTCATCTCCTGCAGTTCCCTTAGCACTGCTTCCTGAGGGTCTGATCCTTTCTCCTGACACATCCTGATATACAATCGTTTCAGTTCATCCATCATGAGTCCGAGTTTACCAAAGTCCCTCTGAGTAGTCCAACTCTAATGCTATTACTCACATATAAAATGACCTGTGGTAAATGGTGTCTGGAACAATCAGAGGCATACAGGTAATATGGTTAATGCTGGAGCATGTACTTACAAACAACAAAGCAATACTGATCTGAACTGTAATTTAGGACAAGTAGAGTGATCTGGTGCCTGTTCTAGCAACATGTTTTATAACAGGTATAAGGCAGCCCTGTGCAAGATGAACAAGTTGTATAACAGTAGCAGATAACATACATTTCTAACTAGATCTATGAGAACGCATGCAGCAAATAGCATCTGTAGTCAGTTCAGAACTTGTACTGGATTGCCACAATTTAAAACAGCAAGAAATGGCATTATCATAGAATTCAGCTTGGTGATATGGATTCAATCTTTGGGTATACAATAATTATGTCTAACAAAGCTCTATAAACACAAATGGTTAGAAAGTAGATGAAATGAAGAAAATTTGCAACAGCTTTGGTACGCTTGGAAAGTTGAAAACCTCCAATCAAATACACTGGAATATTTTTACAGTGTAAAAGTCACATACAGTATACAAGTCTATCCTCAGACAGAGAAACACAGCAAGCAGGACAGGAAAAGGGATAGGATAATTGTAAAGTGGTGTGTGTGTGTGTGTGTGTGTGTGTGTGTGTGTGTACTATTAAATACTATACACACAAAATAGTGAACAGGCTAAGCATTACTATTGTTTATTTACAATATGCTGGCGTCTAAAGAGTATATAACGGAAACAATGCATCACTTATGGCAGCAGTATGATTAGTGTGCGGCACTGCGGACACCCTGTGGCGCCCCGTAAATACAATAATAATAATAGGGGGACACAGTGCACAGAGTAGGTCTGGGATTTTCTGCGAAGTGCATAATAAAGGGAAGCTGGACATCTCAGTGTCTAGTCCCTAAGGCCACTCACCATTGCCCGTTGTCTCTCCATGTAATACACAGCCGGTAACCAGGAAGAGACATGGGAAAAGCTGTCACAGGAGTACGCTAGGCACATACTTGACTTTTGTGGGTCTCATTACACGCGCCATTTTTGCGCCGTCGTAATATTAGCTTCATCGATACTTTACATTCGGTAAAATGGCTGCCTGTAAGGGATGACCGTACAGTAGCTGGAGACATATATACGTTACAGTTCTCACTCTTGTGGTAAGCATTTTGTGCTCGGTTATTGGACAGTGGGGTAGTTGCGACAGAATTCAGTGACGGACAGTTCTATCCTCCAATCATCTCTCTGCACAGCGCCACCTACTGTCTGAGGGTGGGAGTCGACGGAGGTTGCAAGTTTGCGGACACTTGGCGGCAGATCGTAGTGATGGAGCGGGAAGAGGAGTCTGTGGGGTTCCGCAAGGCGAGTAGTGCTGGATCCCGGCGTTCACTCTATACCCGTGCCGTGGTGGGAGAATAGGGAGGGACTACTCTGTATTTAATATGCTTATCCAGTGGCCTCCCAGCAGGGGGCGTGATATGGTTACGTTACTGCAGTGGTTCTCAAACTCGGTCCTCAGGACCCCACACAGTGCATGTTTTGCAGGTAACCCAGCAAGTGCACAGGTGTATTAATTACTCACTGACACATTTTAAAAGGTCCACAGGTGGAGCTAATTATTTCACTTGTGATTCTGTGAGGAGACCTGCAAAACATGCACTGTGTGGGGTCCTGAGGACCGAGTTTGAGAACCTGTGCGTTACTGTATTTCGTTGTGAGCGCTGTTATATTTCTCTAACGTCCTAGTGGATGCTGGGAACTCCGTAAGGACCATGGGGAATAGCGGGCTCCGAAGGAGGCTGGGCACTCTAGAAAGATCTTAGACTACCTGGTGTGCACTGGCTCCTCCCACTATGACCCTCCTCCAAGCCTCAGTTAGATTTCGTGCCCGGCCGAGGTTGGATGCACACTAGGGGCTCTCCTGAGCTCTTAGAAAGTTATAGTCTTAGAATTTGTTCTTTTCAGTGAGACCTGCTGGCAACAGGCTCACTGCAGCGAGGGACTAAGGGGAGAAGAGGCGAACTCGCCTGCTTGCAGCCGGATTGGGCTTCTTAGGCTACTGGACACCATTAGCTCCAGAGGGATCGACCGCAGGCCCAGCCTTGATGTTCGGTCCCGGAGCCGCGCCGCCGTCCCCCTTACAGAGCCAGAAGCAAGAAGATGGTCAGGAAAATCGGCGGCATGAAGACTCAGTCTTCACCAAGGTAGCGCACAGCACTGCAGCTGTGCGCCATTGCTCCTCTCACACACTTCATACTCCGGTCACTGAGGGTGCAGGGCGCTGGGGGGGGGCGCCCTGAGGCAGCAATAAAAACACCTTGGCTGGCAAAAATACCTCAATATATAGCCCCAGGGGCTATATATGAGGTAAATACCCCTGCCAGAAGTCCATAAAAAACGTGAGAATAGGCCGCGAAAAAGGGGCGGAGCCTATCTCCTCAGCACACTGGCGCCATTTTCCCTCACAGCTCCGTTGGAGGGAAGCTCCCTGGCTCTCCCCTGCAGTCTACAAGGGTTAAAAAAAAAGAGAGAGGGGGCACTAAATTTAGGCGCAGTATACATTATATATATATAGATATAAAGCTATAGGGGACATAACTCAGTTAGTCCCTGCAGTATATAGCGCTCTGGTGTGTGCTGGCATACTCTCACTCTGTCCCCCCAAAGGGCTTTTGTGGGTCCTGTCCTCGTTTAGAGCATTCCCTGTGTGTCTGCGGTGTGTCGGTACGGCTGTGTCGACATGTTGAATGAGGAGGCTTATATGGTGACGGAACAGAGGCCGATATATGTGATGTCGCCCCCTGTGGGGCCGACACCAGAGTGGATAGAGAGGTAAAAGGTATTAACCGACAGTGTCAACTCCTTACATAAAAGGGTGGATGACGTAACAGCTGTGGGACAGCCGGCTTCGCAGCCCGCGCCTGCCCAGGCGTCTCAAAGGCCATCAGGGGCTCAAAAACGCCCGCTCTCTCAGACACAGATGTCGACACGGAGTCTGACTCCAGTGTCGACAAGGTGGAGACATATACACAATCCAATCCGTGACTTGATCCCGGCAATAAAAAATGTGTTATACATTTCTGACTTTAACCTCTATAAATGGGTTTTAGGTTTGGGGAGAAAAAACAGGCAGTGTTTTGTTCCCCCATCAGATGAATAAATGAAGTGTGTGAAAACCGTGGGTTCCCCCGTTAAGAAACTGGTAATTTATAAAAAGTTACTGATGGCGTACCCTTTCCCGCCAGGAGGATAAGTTACGCTGGGAGATATCCCCTAGGGTGGATAAGGCGCTCACACGTTTGTCAAAAAAGGTGGCACTGCCGTCTTAGGATACGGCCACTTTAATAGGTACCTGTTGATAAAAAACAGGAGGCTATCCTGAAGTCTGTATTTACACACTCAGGTACTAGACTGAGACCTGCAGATAGTGCTGCTGCAGCGTGGTTGGTGACCCTGTCAAACAGGGATAATAGTTGGCAAACATAAAAACATATTAAAGACGTTGTCTTATATATGGGGGATGCACAGAGGGATATTTTGCCGGCTGGCATCCAAAATAAATGTAATGTCCATTCTGTCAGGAGGGTATTAGAGACCTGTCACTGGACAGGTGATGCTGACTTAAAAAGCGCATAGAGAGCCTTATAAGGGTGAGGAATTATTTGGGGATGGTCTCTGGGACCTCGTATCCACAGCAACTGCTGGGAAGAAATAATTTTACCTCAGGTTTCCTCACAGAAAAAGGTACAGTCCTTTCGGCTTCAGAAAAGCAAGCGGGTCAAATGGCGCTTCCTTTCTGTACAGAGACAAGGGTAGAGGGAAAAAGCTGCACCAGTCAGCCTGTTCCCAGAATCAAGATTCTTCCCCCGCCTCCTGTGAGTACACACCATGACGCGGGTGCTCCACAGGTGTAGCCAGGTACGGTGGGGGGCCGCCTCAAAAATTTCAGCAATTAGTGGGCTCGCTCACAGGTGGATCCCTGTTTCTTCCAAGTAGTATTTCAGGGGTACAAGCTGGAATTAGAGATGTCTCCCCCCAGCCGTTTCCTAAAATATGCCTTGCTGACAACTCCCTCAGGCAGGGAGGCTGTGCTAGAGGCAATTAATAAGCGGTATTCCCAGCAGGTAATACTCAAGGTGCCCCTACTTCAACAAGGACGGGGTTACTATTCCACACGGGTTGGGGTACCAAAACCGCATGGTTCGGTGTGACCCATTTTATATTTAAAATCCTTGAACATAAAAAAATTCAAGTTCAAGATGGAATCGCTCAGGGCGGTTATTGCAAGCCTGGACGAGGGGGATTACATGGTATCCCGGGACATCAAGGATGCTTACCTGCATGTCCCCATTTACCATCCTCGCCAGGAGTACCTCAGATTTGTGGTACAGGATTACCATTACCAAGTCCAGACACTGCCGTTTGGACTGTACATGGCACCGAGGGTGTTTTATCAAGGTAATGGCCGAAATGATGATACTCCTTCAAAAAAAGGGAGTTGTAATTATCCCGTACTTGGACAATCTCGTTATAAGGGCGAGGTCCAAGGAGCAGTTGGTAGTCGGGGTAGCACTATTTTGGAAAGTGCTACAACAGCATAGGTGGATTCTAAACAGTCCAAAGTCACAGCTGGTTCCTATGACACGTCTACTGTTCCTGGGGATGGTTCTGGACATAAACCAGAAATAGTGTTTCTCCCGGAGGAGAAAGCCAAGGAGTTGTCATCTCTAGTCAGAGACCTCCTGAAACCAAAATAGGTAGCGGTGCATCATTGCACGCGAGTCCTGGGAAAAATGGTAGCTTCTTACGAAGCAATCCCATTAGGCAGGTTCCATACAAGAACTTTTCAGAGGGACCTGTTGGACAAGTGGTCCGGATCGCATCTTCCGATGCATTGGCTGATAACCCTGTCTCCAAGGACCAGGGTATCTCTACTGTGGTGGCTGCAGAGTGCCCATCTTCAAGAGGGCCGCAGGTTCGGCATACAGGACTAGGTCCTAGTGACCATGGATTCCAGCCTTTGAGGCTGGGGGGCAGTCACATAGGGAAGAAACTTCCAGGGACTTTGGTCAAGTCAGGTTATTTCCCTACACATAAATATTCTGGATCTGAGGGCCATTTACAATGCCCTGAGGCCAGCAAGGCCTCTGCTTCAAAACCAGCCGGTACTGATCCAATCAGACAACATCACGGCAGTCGCCCATGTAATCAACAGGGCGGCACAAAAAGCAGGATGGCGATGGCAGAAGCCACAAGGATTCTCCGATAGGCGGAAAATCATGTGTTAGCACTGTCAGCAGTGTTCATTCCCGGAGTGGACAACTGGGAAGCAGATCTTCTCAACAGACACGACCTCCACCCGGGAGAATGGGGACTTCCTCCAGAAGTCTTCCAATAGGATTGTACACCATTGGGAAAGGACACAGGTGGACATGATGGCGTCCCGCCTTAACAAAAAGCTATAAAAGATATTGCTCCAGGTCAAGGGACCCTCAGGCGATAACTATGGACGCTCTGGTAACACCGTGGGTGTACCAGTCGGTTTAGGTGTTCTCCCCTCTGCCTCTCATACCAAAGGTACTGAGAATAATAAGAAGGCGAGGAGTAAGAACGATACTCGTGGATGGCCAAGAAGAGCTTGGTACCCAGAACTTCAAGAATTTATATCAGAGGACCCATGGCCTCTGCCACTCAGTCAGGACCTGCGGCAGCAGGGGCCCTGTCTGTTCCAAGACTTACCGCGCCTGCGTTTGACGGCATGGCGGTTGAACGCCGGATCCTGAAGGAAAAGGGCATTCCGGAGGAAGCAATTCCTACGCTTACTAAAGCCAGGAAAGAGGTTACAGCAACTCATTATCACCGCATATGGCGAAAATATGTTGCATGGTGTGAGGCCGAAAGGGCCCCAACAGAGGAATTTCAACTAGGTCGATTTCTGCATTTCCTGCAAGCAGGAGTGACTATGGGCCTTAAATTGGGTTCCATTAAGGTACAGATCTCGGCTCTGTCGATTTTCTTTCAAAAAAGAACTAGCTTCAGTACCTGAAGTTCAGACATTTATAAAAGGAGTGCTGCATAGTCAGCCCCCGTTTGTGCCTCCTGTGGCACCTTGGGATCTCAACGTGGTGTTGAGTTTTCTTAAAATCACATTGGTTTGAACCACTAAAAACCGTGGATCTGAAATATCTCACATGGAAGGTGGTTATGTTGTTGGCCTTGGCTTCTGCCAGGCGAGTATCAGAATTGGCGGCTTTGTCTTGTAAAAGCCCTTATTTGATTTTCCATATGGATAGGGCAGAATTGAGGACTCGTCCCCAGTTTCTCCCTAAGGTGGTGTCAGCGTTTCACCTGAACCAGCCTATTGTGGTGCCTGCGGCTACTAAGGATTTGGAGGACTCCAAGTTGCTAGACGTTGGCAGGGCCCTGAAAATATATGTTTCCAGGACGGCTGGAGTCAGAAAATCTGACTCGCTGTTTATCCTATATGCACCCAACAAGCTGGGTGCTCCTGTTTCTAAGCAGACTATTGCTCGTTGGATTTGTAGTACAATTCAGCTTGCACATACTGTGGCAGGCCTGCCACAGCCAAAATCTGTCAATGCCCATTCCACAAGGAAGGTGGGCTCATCTTGGGCGGCTGCCCGAGGGGTCTCGGCTTTACAACTTTGCCGAGCAGCTACTTGGTCAGGGGCAAACACGTTTGCAAAATTCTACAAATTTGATACCCTGGCTGAGGAGGACCTGGAGTTCTCTCATTCGGTGCTGCAGAGTCATCCGCACTCTCCCGCCCGTTTGGGAGCTTTGGTATAATCCCCATGGTCCTTACGGAGTTCCCAGCATCCACTAGGACGTTAGAGAAAATAAGAATTTACTCACCGGTAATTCTATTTCTCGTAGTCCGTAGTGGATGCTGGGCGCCCATCCCAAGTGCGGTTTATCTGCATTACTTGTACATAGTTATTGTTAACTAAATCGGGTTATTGTTGAGCCATCTGTTGAGAGGCTCTATTGTTTCATACTGTTAACTGTGTTTCATATCACGAGTTGTACGGTGTGATTGGTGTGGCTGGTATGAGTCTTACCCGGGATTCAAAATCCTTCCTTATTGTGTACGCTCGTCCGGGCACAGTACCTAACTGAGGCTTGGAGGAGGGTCATAGTGGGAGGAGCCAGTGCACACCAGGTAGTCTAAGATCTTTCTAGAGTGCCCAGCCTCCTTCGGAGCCCGCTATTCCCCATGGTCCTTACGGAGTTCCCAGCATCCACTACGGACTACGAGAAATAGAATTACCGGTGAGTAAATTCTTATTATTACATTTATTTCTCTAACGTCCTAAGTGGATGCTGGGACTCCGTAAGGACCATGGGGGATTAGCGGCTCCGCAGGAGACTAGGCACAACTAAAGAAAGCTTTAGGACTACCTGGTGTGCACTGGCTCCTCCCACTAAGACCCTCCTCCAGACCTCAGTTAGATTCTTGTGCCCGGCTGAGCTGGATGCACACTAGGGGCTCTCCTGAGCACCTAGAAAGAAAGTATATTTAGGTTTTTTATTTTCAGTGAAATCTGCTGGCAACAGACTCACTGCAGCGAGGGACTAAGGGGAGAAGAAGCGAACCTACCTAACAGGTGGTAGTTTGGGCTTCTTAGGCTACTGGACACCATTAGCTCCAGAGGGATCGACCGCAGGACCCGACCTTGGTGTTCGTTCCCGGAGCCGCGCCGCCGTCCCCCTTACAGAGCCAGAAGCACGAAGAAGGTCCGGAAAATCGGCGGCAGAAGACTTCGGTCTTCACCAAGGTAGCGCACAGCACTGCAGCTGTGCGCCATTGCTCCTCATGTACATCTCACACTTCGGTCACTGATGGGTGCAGGGCGCTGGGGGGCGCCCTGAGGGCAATAAATAACACCTTGGCTGGCAAAATATACATCATATATAGTCCCAGAGGCTATATAGATGTAAAATTACCCCTGCCAGTATCACAGAAAAAGCGGGAGAAAGTCAGTCGAAAAGGGGGCGGGGCTTCTCCCTCAGCACACTGGCGCCATTTTCTCTTCACAGTGCAGCTGGAAGACAGCTCCCCAGGCTCTCCCCTGTAGTTTTCAGGCTCAAAGGGTTAAAAAGAGAGGGGGCACTAAATTTAGGCGCAATATATGTATACAAGCAGCTATTTGGGGAAAAATCACTCAGTTATAGTGTTAATCCCTGCATTATATAGCGCTCTGGTGTGTGCTGGCATACTCTCTCTCGGTCTCCCCAAAGGACTTTGTGGGGTCCTGTCCTCAGTCAGAGCATTCCCTGTGTGTGTGCGGTGTGTCGGTACGGCTGTGTCGACATGTTGGATGAGGAAGGTTACGTGGAGGCGGAGCAGAGGCCGATAAATGGGATGTCGCCCCCTGTGGGGCCGACACCAGAGTGGATGGATAGGTGGAAGGTATTAACCGACAGTGTCAACTCCTTACATAAAAGGCTGGTTGACGTAACAGCTGTGGGACAGCCGGCTTCTCAGCCCGCGTCTGCCCAGGCGTCTCAAAGGCCATCAGGGGCTCAAACAACGCCCGTTACCTCAGATGGCAGACACAGATGTCGACACGGAGTCTGACTCCAGTGTCGACAAGGTTGAGACATATACACAATCCACTAGGAACATCCGTTACATGATCTCGGCAATGAAAAATGTGTTACGCATTTTCTGACATGAACCCAAGTACCACATAAAAGGGGTTTTATTTTTGGGGAGAAAAAACAACCACTGTTTTGTTCCCCCATCAGATGAATGAATGAAGTGTGTAAAGAAGCGTGGTTTCCCCCGATAAGAAACTGGTAATTTCTAAAAAGTTACTGATGGCGTACCCTTTCCCGCCAGAGGATAGGTCACGTTGGGAGATATCCCTTAGGGTGGATAAGGCGCTCACACGTTTGTCATAAGGTGGCACTGCCGTCTTAGGATACGGCCACCTTGAAGGAACCTGCTGATAAAAAGCAGGAGGCGATCCTGAAGTCTGTATTTACACACTCAGGTTATATACTGAAACCTGCAATTGCCTCAGCATAAATAGTGCTGCTGCAGCGTGGTTTGACACCCTGTCAGATAATATTAATACGCTAAGACAGGGATAATAATATTTGCTAACATTGAGCATATTTAAGACGTTGTCTTATATATAAAGGATGCACAGAGGGATATTTGCCGGCTGGCATCCAGAATTAATGCAATGTCCATTCTGCCAGGAGGGTAGTAGAAACCCGGCAGTGGACAGGTGATGCTGCATTTAAAAGGCACATGGAGATTCTGCCTTATAAGGGTGAGGAATTGTTTGGGGATGGTCTCTGGGACCTCGTATCCACAGCAACAGCTGGGAAGAAATTTTTTTTACCTCAGGTTTCCTCACAAAAGCCTAAAGAAAGCACCGTATTTTCAGGTACAGTCCTTTCGGCTTCAGAAAAGCAAGCGGGTCAAAGGCGCTTCCTTTCTGCACAGACAAGGGAAGAAGGAAAAAGCTGCACCAGTCAGCCAGTTCCAGGATCAAATATCTTCCCTCGCTTCCTCTGAGTCCACCGCATGACGCTGGGGCTCCACAGGTGGAGACAGGTGCGGTGGGGGCGCGTCTCGGGAACTGCAGGGATCAGTGGGCTTGCCCACAGGTGGATCCCTAGGTTCTGCAAGTAGTATCACAGGGATACAGGCTGGAGTTCGAGACGACTCCCCCTCGCCGTTGCCTCACATCAGCCTTGCCTGCTGCCCTCGGAGAAAGGTAGTACTGGCGGCAATTCACAAGCTGTACT
Organism: Pseudophryne corroboree; assembly: GCF_028390025.1. Taxonomy (NCBI): domain Eukaryota; kingdom Metazoa; phylum Chordata; class Amphibia; order Anura; family Myobatrachidae; genus Pseudophryne; species Pseudophryne corroboree. Next base: position 544,367,763 of record NC_086446.1, on the reverse strand, counting down.
TCCAGTAGGTGAAATCAAGGTACCCCTCTTTCAACAAGGCCGGGGTTACTATTCCAAAATGTTGTGGTACCGAAACCAGACGGTTCGGTGAGACCCATTCTAAAATTGAAATCCTTGAACACTTATATACGAAGGTTCAAGTTCAAAATGGAATCGCTCAGGGCGATTATTGCAAGCCTGGAAAATTTCAGGGTATCACTGGACATCAAGGATACTTACCTGCATGTCCCTATTTACCCTCGTCACCAGGTGTACCTCAAAATTGTGGTACAGGATTGTCATTACCAATTCCAGACGTTGCCGTTGGTCTGTCCCCGGCACCGAGGGTATTTACCAAGGTAATGGCCGAAGTACTTATCCCGTACTTGGACGATCTCCTTATAAAGGCGAGGTCCAGGGAGCAGTTGTTCGTCGGAGTAGCACTATCTCGGGAAGTGCTACAACAGCACGGCTGGATTCTGAATATTCCAAAGTCACAGCTGGTTCCTACGACGCGTCTACTGTTCCTGGGTATGGTTCTGGACACAGAACAGGATAAAAAGGGTTTCTCCCGGAGGAGAAGTCCAAGGAGTTGGCGTCTCTAGACGGAGACCTCCTAATACAAATACAGGTATCGGTGCATCTATGCACGCGAGCCTTGGGAAAGATGGTAGCTTCTTACGAAGAATTTCCATTCGCCAAGTCCCATGCAAGGATCTTCCAGTGGGATCTGTTGGACAAGTGGTCCGGGTCGCATTCTCAGATGCATCGGCGGATAACCCTGTCTCCAAGGGCCAGGGTGTCGCTGTGGTGGTGACTGCACATCTTCTAGGGGGCCGCAGATTCGGCATACAGGACTGGGTCCTGGTGACCACGGATGCCAGCCTTCAAGGCTGGGGGGCAGTCACACAGGGAAGAAACTTCCAAGGCCTATGGAAAAGTCAGGAGACTTCCCTACACATAAATGTTCTGGAACTTTGGGCCATTTACAATGCCCTAAGTCAGGCTAGACCCTGCTTCAACACCGGCCGGTGCTGATCCAGTCAGACAACATCACGGCGGTCGCTCATGTAAACCGACAGGGCGGCACAAGAAGCAGGATGGCGATGGCAGAAGCCACAAGGGTTCTCCGATGGGCGGAAAATCATGTGTTAGCACTGTCAGCAGTGTTCATTCCCGGAGTGGACAACTGAGAAGCAGACTTTCTCAGCAGACACGACCTCCACCCGAGAGAGTGGGGACTTCATCCAGAAGTCTTCCAAATGATTGTACACCGTGGGGAAAGGCCACAGATGGACAGGATGGCGTCCCGCCTCAACAAAAAGCTACAAAGATATTGCGCCAGGTCAAGGGACCCTCAGGCGATAGCTGTGGACGCTCTGGTAACACCGTGGGTGTACCAGTCGGTGTATGTGTTCCCTTCTCTGCCTCTCATACCCAGGGTAATGAGAATAATAAGAAGGAGAGGAGTAAGAACTATACTCATTGTTCCGGGTGGCCAAGAAGAGCTTGGTACCCAGAACTCCAAGAAATGATCTCAGAGGACCCATGGCCTCTGCCGCTCAGACAGGACCTGCTGCAGCAGGGGGCCTTTCTGTTCCAAGACGTACCGCGGCTGCGTTTGACGGCATGGCGGTTGAACGCCGGATCCTGATGGAAAAGGGCATTCCGGAGGAAGTTATCCCTACGCTATTTAAAGCTAGGAAAGAAGTGAACGCAGACCATTATCACCGCATATGGCGGAAATATGTTGCGTGCTGTGAGGCCAGTAAGGCCCCAAAGGAGGAATTTCAGCTAGGTCGCTTTCTGCACTTCATACAAGTCAGAGGTGACTATGGGCCTAAAATTGGGTTCCATTAAGGTCCAGATTTCGGCTCTATCGATTTTCTTCCAAAATAGAACTGGCTTCACTGCCTGAAGTTCTGACTTTTGTTAAGGGAGTGCTGCATAGTGAACCCCCGTTTGTGCCTCCAGTGGCACCGTGGGATCTCAACGTAGTGTTGGATTTCCTGAAGTCGCATTGAGTTGAGCCACTTAAATCCGTGGAGCTACAATACCTCACGTGGAAAGTGGTCATGCTGTGGGCCGTGGCGTCGGCCAGGCGTGTATCAGAATTGGCAGCTTTGTCATACAAATGCCCTTATCTGTATTTCTCTATCGTCCTAGTGGATGCTGGGGTTCCTGAAAGGACCATGGGGAATAGCGGCTCCGCAGGAGACAGGGCACAAAAAGTAAAGCTTTACGATCAGGTGGTGTGTACTGGCTCCTCCCCCTATGACCCTCCTCCAAGCCTCAGTTAGATTTTTGTGCCCGGCCGAGAAGGGTGCAATCTAGGTGGCTCTCCTAAAGAGCTGCTTAGAAAAGTTTAGCTTAGGTTTTTTTATTTTACAGTGAGTCCTGCTGGCAACAGGATCACTGCAACGAGGGACTTAGAGGAGAAGAAGTGAACTCACCTGCGTGCAGGATGGATTGGCTTCTTGGCTACTGGACATCAGCTCCAGAGGGACGATCACAGGTACAGCCTGGATGGTCACCGGAGCCTTGCCGCCGGCCCCCTTGCAGATGCTGAAGTAAGAAGAGGTCCAGAATCGGCGGCAGAAGACTCCTCAGTCTTCTAAAGGTAGCGCACAGCACTGCAGCTGTGCGCCATTTTCCTCTCAGCACACTTCACACGGCAGTCACTGAGGGTGCAGGGCGCTGGGAGGGGGGCGCCCTGGGAGGCAAATGAAAACCTATTTTGGCTAAAAATACCTCACATATAGCCTCCGGAGGCTATATGGAGATATTTAACCCCTGCCAGAATCCGTTAAGAGCGGGAGACGAGGCCGCCGAAAAAGGGGCGGGGCCTATCTCCTCAGCACACAGCGCCATTTTCCCTCACAGAAAGGCTGGAGGGAAGGCTCCCAGGCTCTCCCCTGCACTGCACTACAGAAACAGGGTTAAAACAGAGAGGGGGGGCACTAATTTGGCGTTAGAAATATATAAAAAAGATGCTATAAGGGAAAACACTTATATAAGGTTGTCCCTATATAATTATAGCGTTTTTGGTGTGTGCTGGCAAACTCTCCCTCTGTCTCTCCAAAGGGCTAGTGGGTCCTGTCCTCTATCAGAGCATTCCCTGTGTGTGTGCTGTGTGTCGGTACGTGTGTGTCGACATGTATGAGGACGATGTTGGTGAGGAGGCGGAGCAATTGCCTGTAATGGTGATGTCACTCTCTAGGGAGTCGACACCGGAATGGATGGCTTATTTAGGGAATTACGTGATAATGTCAACACGCTGCAAGGTCGGTTGACGACATGAGACGGCCGACAAACAATTAGTACCGGTCCAGACGTCTCAAAAACACCGTCAGGGGTTTTAAAACGCCCGTTTACTTTAGTCGGTCGACACAGACACAGACAGGGACACTGAATCCAGTGTCGACGGTGAATAAACAAACGTATTCCTTATTAGGGCCACACGTTAAAGGCAATGAAGGAGGTGTTACATATTTCTGATACTACAAGTACCACAAAAGAGGGTATTATGTGGGATGTGAAAAAACTACCGTAGTTTTTCCTGAATCAGATAAATTAAATAAAGTGTGTGATGATGCGTGGGTTCCCCCCGATAGAAAATTATGGGCGGTATACCCTTTCCCGCCAGAAGTTAGGGCGCGTTGGGAAACACCCCTTAGGGTGGATAAGGCGCTCACACGCTTATCAAAACAAGTGGCGGTACCGTCTATAGATAGGGCTGTCCTCAAGGACCAGCTGACAGGAGGCTGGAAAATATCATAAAAAGTATATACACACATACTGGTGTTATACTGCGACCAGCGATCGCCTCAGCCTGGATGTGCAGAGCTGGGGTGGCTTGGTCGGATTCCCTGACTAAAAATATTGATACCCTTGACAGGGACAGTATTTTATTGACTATAGAGCATTTAAAGGATGCATTTCTATATATGCGAGATGCACAGAGGGATATTTGCACTCTGGCATCAAGAGTAAATGCGATGTCCATATCTGCCAGAAGATGTTATGGACACGACAGTGGTCAGGTGATGCAGATTCCAAACGGCACAAAGGTGTATTGCCGTATAAAGGAAGAGGAGTTATTTGGGGTCGGTCCATCGGACCTGGTGGCCACGGCAACTGCTGGAAAATCCACCGTTTTTACCCTAAGTCACATCTCTGCAGAAAAAGACACCGTCTTTTCAGCCTCAGTCCTTTCGTCCCTATAAGATCATATCTGCCCAGGGATAGAGGAAAGGGAAGAAGACTGCAGCAGGCAGCCCATTCCCAGGAACAGAAGCGTTCCACCGCTTCTGACAAGTTCTCAGCATGGCGCTGAGACTGTACAGGACCCCTGGATCCTACAAGTAGTATCCCAGGGGTACAGATTGGAATGTCGAGACGTTTCCCCTTCGCAGGCTCCTGAAGTCTGCTTTACCAAGGTCTCCCTCCGACAAGGAGGCAGTATGGGAAAAAATTCACAAGCTGTATTCCCAGCAGGTGATAATTAAATTACCCCTCCTACTACAAGAAAAGGGGTATTATTCCACACTATATTGTGGTACTGAAGCCAGAAGGCTAGGTGAGACTTATTCTAAAAAAAATTTTGAACACTTACAAAGGTTCAAATCTAGATGGAGTCACTCAGAGCAGTGATAACGAACCAGGAAGAAGGGGACTATATAGTGTCCCGGGACATCAGGGATGCTTACCTATATGTCCCAAATTTGCCCTTCTCACTAAGGGTACCTCAGGTTCGTGGTGCAGAACTGTCACTATCAGTTTCAGACGCTGCCGTTTGGATTGTCCACGGCACCCCGGGTCTTTACCAAGGTAATGGCTGAAATGATGATTCTTCTTCGAAGAAAAGGCGTCTTAATTATCCCTTACTTGGACGATCTCCTGATAAGGGCATAGTCCAGGGTACAGTTGGAGGTCGGAGTAGCACTATCTCGGATACTGCTACAACAGCACGGGTGGATTCTAAATATTCCAAAATCGCAGCTGATCCCGACGACACGTCTGCTGTGCCTAGGGATGATTCTGGACACAGTCCAGAAAAAGGTGTTTCTCCCGGAAGAGAAAGCCAGGGAGTTATCCGAGCTAGTCAGGAACCTCCTAAAAACAGTGCATCATTGCACAAGGGTCCTGGTAAAAATGGTGGCTTCCTACGAAGCAATTACATTCGGCAGATTTCACGCAAGAACTTTTCAGTGGGATCTGCTGGACAAATGGTCCGGATCGCATCTTCAGATGCATCAGCGGATAACCCTATATCCAAGGACAAGGGTGTCTCTCCTGTGGTGGTTATAGAGTGCTCATCTTCTAGAGGGCCGCAGATTCGGCATTCAGGATTGGATGCTGGTGACCACGGAGCCCAGCCCGAGAGGCTGGGGAGCAGTCACACAAGGAAAAAATTTCCAGGGAGTGTGATCAAGTCTGGAGACTTTTCTCCACATAAATATACTGGAGCGAAGGGTAAATTTATAATGCTCTAAGCTTAGCAAGACCTCTGCTTCAAGGTCAGCCGGTATTGATCCAGTGGGAAAAACATCACGGCAGTCGCCCACGTAAACAGACAGGGCGACACAAGAAGCAGGAGGGCAATGGCAAAAACTGCAAGGACTTTTCGCTGGGCGGAAAATCATGTGATAGCACTGTCAGCAGTGTTTCATCCCGGGAATGGAAACTGGGAAGCAGACTTCCTCAGCAGGCACGACCTCCACCCGGGAGAGTGGAAACTTCATCGGGAAGTTTTTTCCACATGATTGTAAACCGTTGGGAAATACCAAAGGTGGACATGATGGCGTCCCGTCTGAACAAAAAACGGGACAGGTATTGCGCCAGGTCAAGAGACCCTCAGGCAATAGCTGTGGACGTTCTGGTAACACCGTGGGTGTACCAGTCGGTGTATGTGTTCCCTCCTCTGCTTCTCATACCTAAGGTGCTGAGAATTATAAGACGTAGAGGAGTAAGAACTATACTCATGGCTCCGGATTGGCCAAGAAGGACTTGGTACCCGGAACTTCAAGAGATGCTTACAGAGGTCTTATGGCCTCTGCCGCTAAGAAGGGACTTGCTTCAGCAAGTACCATGTCTGTTCCAAGACTTACCGCAGCTGCGTTTGTCGGCATGGCGGTGGAACGCCGGATCCTAAGGGAAAAAGGCATTCCGGAAGAGGTCATTCCTACCCTGGTCAAATCCAGAAAGGAGGTGACCGCACAACATTATCACCACATGTGGCGAAAATATGTTGCGTGGTGTGAGGCCAGGAAGGCCCCACAAAGAAATTTCAACTCGGTCGTTTCCTGCATTTCCTGCAAACAGGAGTGTCTATGGGCCTCAAATTGGGGTCCATTAAGGTTCAAATTTCGGCCCTGTCGATTTTCTTCCAGAAAGAATTGGCTTCAGTTCCTGAAGTCCAGAAGTTTGTCAAGGGAGTATTGCATATACAACCCCCTTTTGTGCCTCCAGTGGCACTGTGGGATCTCAACGTAGTTCTGGGATTCCTCAAATCACATTGGTTTAAAACCAGTCAAATCTGTGGATTTGAAGCATCTCACATGAAAAGTGACCATGCTCTTGGCCCTGGCCTGGACCAGGCGAGTGTCAAATTGGTGTTTTTTTCTCAAAAAAAGCCCATATCTGTTTGTCCATTCGGACAGGGCAGAGCTGCGGACTCGTCCCCAGTTCTCTCCCTAAGGTGGTGTCAGTGTTTCACCTGAACCAGCTTATTGTGGTGCCTTGCACCTACTAGGGACTTGGAGGACTCCAAGTTGCTAGATGTGGTCAGGGCCCTGAAAATATGTTCCAGGACGGCTGGAGTCAGGAAAACTGACTTGCTGTTATCCTGTATGCACCCAACAAACTGGGTGCTCTTGCTTCTAAGCAGACTATTGCTAGTTGGATGTGTAATACAATTCAGCTTGCACATTCTGTGGCAGGCCTGCCACAGCCAAAATATGTAAATGCCCATTCCACAAGGAAGGTGGGCTCATCTTGGGAGGCTGCCCGAGGGGTCTCGGCTTTACAACTTTGCCGAGCGGTTATTTAGTCAGGGGCAAACACGTTTGTAAAATCCTACAAATTTGATACCCTGGCTAAGGAGGACCTGGAGTTCTCTCATTCGGTGCTGCAGAGTCATCCGCACTCTCCCGCCCGTTTGGGAGCTTTGGTATTATCCCCATGGTCCTTTCAGGAACCCCAGCATCCACTAGGACGATAGAGAAAATAAGAATTTACTTACCGATAATTCTATTTCTCGGAGTCCGTAGTGGATGCTGGGCGCCCATCCCAAGTGCAGATTGTCTGCAATACTTGTACATAGTTACAAAAATCGGGTTATTATTGTTGTGAGCCATCTTTTCAGAGGCTCCGCTGTTATCATACTGTTAACTGGGTTCAGATCACAGGTTGTACAGTGTGATTGGTGTGGCTGGTATGAGTCTTACCCGGGATTCAAAATCCTTCCTTATTGTGTACGCTCGTCCGGGCACAGTACCTAACTGAGGCTTGGAGGAGGGTCATAGGGGGAGGAGCCAGTACACACCACCTGATCGTAAAGCTTTACTTTTTGTGCCCTGTCTCCTGCGGAGCCGCTATTCCCCATGGTCCTTTCAGGAACCCCAGCATCCACTACGGACTCCGAGAAATAGAATTATCGGTAAGTAAATTCTTATTTTTATATGGATAAGGCGGAATTGAGGACTCGTTCCCAATTCCTTCCTAAGGTGGTATCAGTTTTTCATGTGAACCAACCTAATGTGGTGCCTGCGGCTACGTGGGACTTGGAGGATTCCAAGTTTTCTGGACGTAGTCAGGGCCCTGAAAAGTATATGTTTCCAGGACGGCTGGAGTCAGGAAAACTGACTCGCTATTTATCCTGTATGCACCCAACAAGCTGGGTGCTCCTGCTTCTAAGCAGACTATTGCTCGCTGGATCTGTAGCACGATTCAACTTGCACATTCTGCGGCTGGAAGCCGCACCCTAAATCTGTGAAAGCCCATTCCACGAGGAAAGTGGGCTCTTTTTGGGCGGCTGCCCGAGGGGTCTCGGCTTTACAAATTTGCCGAGCTGTTACTTGGTCGGGTTAAAACACTCTTGCAAGAGTCTACAAGTTTGATACCCTGGCTGAGGAGGACCTAGAGTTTGCTCATTCGGTGCTGCAGAGTCATCCGCACTCTCCTGCCCGTTTGGGAGCTTTGGTATAATCCCCATGGTCCTTACGGAGTTCCCAGCATCCACTAGGACGTCAGAGAAAATAAGATTTTACTCACCGGTAAATCTATTTCTCGTAGTCCGTAGTGGATGCTGGGCGCCCGTCCCAAGTGCGGACTGTCTGCAATACTTGTATATAGTTATTGCCTAACTAAAGGGTTATTGTTGAGCCATCTGTTGAGAGGCTCAGTTGTTATCATACTGTTAACTGGGTATAGTATCACGAGTTATACGGTGTGATTGGTGTGGCTGGTATGAGTCTTACCCGGGATTCAAAATCCTTCCTTATTGTGTCAGCTCTTCCGGGCACAGTATCCTAACTGAGGTCTGGAGGAGGGTCTTAGTGGGAGGAGCCAGTGCACACCAGGTAGTCCTAAAGCTTTCTTTAGTTGTGCCCAGTCTCCTGCGGAGCCGCTAATCCCCCATGGTCCTTACGGAGTCCCAGCATCCACTACGGACTACGAGAAATAGATTTACCGGTGAGTAAAATCTTATTTTAAGTGATTATCGGGTCTATTCATGAAGCAGTGAAAGGTGTGGAGAATTGAGCCACTGGAGAAGTTGCCCCTGGCAACCAATCAGCTGCTAAGTATAATTTTAGATAATGCATATTAATGTTACCTCATCACTGATCGGTTGTTATGGACAACTTCTCCACTCAGGGCCGGTGCAAGGTATCTCGGCACCCTAGGCAAAACTTCAGCCTAACCCACCCCCACCCCAAAAAAAAAAAAAAACACTTGCTCTCCCTGGTGTCTGAATGCCTGTGTCTCTCACCTTTACTTACTCCTCGCATTTTGCCTGCTACCCCTTTGGCTCCTTCTTCCCTCTCAACCCCTGCCCCCCTCCCTCATTCCCCGCACCTCTCATTGCTTGTTTCACTCCCTGCCTGCATCCTTGCCCCACTGCCTACCTGATTCCTTCTTTCAGCCCCACACCTCTCACTAGCTTTCTTTTCTTTAACCCCTAGCCCCTCTCCCCAATGCAATTTCTCATCCAATGCAGCTCCTTTCCCAACATAGACATCTCAAATCAGGAGCACCACGGCAGATATGGTGGCAATTTAAACTTAGCACAGTCACTCACACAGGAGTCACCCACTGTCGCACACATTCACACACAGCAGTCACCCAATGTCACCCACACACAGCAGTCATTCACTGGCACCCATATACAGCATTCACCCAATGTAACCCACAATGTCACCCACACACAAACAATGCACCCAGTAGTGCTCACCTAGTGCCACCTTGCACTGCGCAGCTGGCTGGGAGGAGCCCGGGAGGCAGCTGTCATCCGCAGCCGCTATGTGTCTAGCCAGATAACTGGAAAAGTGTGGTACAGTAGCTGCAGCTGGTGTGACAGCTGATCAGCGGCTCAGGGCAGCTCAATGTCAGGATCAGCCACACAGCAGCAACAGCCGGGGGCGGGAGGGCGCATGGTCATTGAGGATGTCCCGGGTCCTAATGTTGCTGTGTTTTTAGTGCAAAGGGGAGGTCTTGACCCTCCTCAGCCTGGCCCTGGCAGCACAAGATGCAGGAGGTGGGGAGGTAGCGGGTAATATTTGGGAGCACAATCGCGGGAGGGGGGGCTGGTAATGATGCAGAGAGGAGGAAGTAACATTCAGGAGCATAATTGCGCGGAGGGGGGAGATCGCGGTGAGCGAAAAAGCTTGTGGGTCCCAGTGACCCATTACTTAAAAAAAAAAATGGGGTCCTATTCCACTGTTTCTGGGTCCCATCTCTATATGCCGCACCTACACCTTCTCTATATACCGCACCTACACCATCTCTGTATACCACACCTACACCATCACTATATACCGCACATACACCATCACTATATACCGCACCTACACCTTCTCTATATACCGCACCTACACCATCACTATATGCCGCACCTACACCTTCTCTATATGCCGCACCTACACCTTCTCTATATGCCGCACCTACACCATCCCTATATGCCGCACCTACACCATCCCTATATGCCGCACCTACACCATCCCTATATGCCGCACCTACACCATCTCTATATACCGCTCCTACACCATCCCTATATGCCGCACCTACACCATCCCTATATACCGAACCTACACGATCTCTATATACCGCACCTACACCTTCTCTATATACCACACCTACACCTTCTCTATATGCCGCACCTACACCTTCTCTATATGCCGCACCTACACCATCTCTATATGCCGCACCTACACCATCTCTATATGCCGCACCTACACCATCTCTATATGCCGCACCTACACCATCCCTATATGCCGCACCTACACCATCCCTATATACCGCACCTACACCATCTCTATATACCGCACCTACACCATCTCTATATACCGCACCTACACCATCTCTATATACCACACCTACACCTTCTCTATATACCGCACCTACACCTCTATATGCCGCACCTACACCTTCTCTATATGCCGCACCTACACCTTCTCTATATGCCGCACCTACACCTTCTCTATATGCCGCACCTACACCTTCTCTATATGCCGCACCTACACCATCTCTATATGCCGCACCTACACCATCTCTATATGCCGCTCCTACACCATCCCTATATGCCGCACCTACACCATCCCTATATGCCGCACCTACACCATCTCTATATGCCGCACCTACACCATCTCTATATGCCGCACCTACACTATCTCTATATGCCGCACCTACACCTTCTCTATATGCCGCACCTACACCATCTCTATATACCGCACCTACACAATCTCTATATACCGCACCTACACCATCTCTATATGCCGCACCTACACCATCTCTATATGCCGCACCTACACCTTCTCTATATGCCGACCTACACCATCACTATATACCGCACCTACACCATCTCTATATGCCGCACCTACACCATCTCTATATGCCGCACCTACACCATCTCTATATGCCGCACCTACACCTTCTCTATATGCCGCACCTACACCTTCTCTATATGCCGCACCTACACCTTCTCTATATGCCGCACCTACACCTACACCTTCTCTATATGCCGCACCTACACCTTCTCTATATGCCGCACCTACACCTTCTCTATATGCCGCACCTACACCTTCTCTATATGCCGCACCTACACCATCCCTATATACCGCACCTACACCTTCTCTATATGCCGCACCTACACCATCCCTATATACCGCACCTACACCTTCTCTATATGCCGCACCTACACCATCTCTATATGCCGCACCTACACCATCCCTATATACCGCACCTACACCATCTCTATATGCCGCACCTACACCATCTCTATATGCCGCACCTACACCATCCCTATATACCGCACCTACACCTTCTCTGCATGATGCTCCTGAATAGAACTTTCTGTGTATTGTGAACCTTTCTAAACCAATAGCAGAAACCAGAACTACATGGCTGAAGTTTCTCTGCAAATTGAGATTGTCCTGGGGGATAAGTTGTTAACAGTCACAGATTCCCATGTAGGGGTGGGGGGCAGTGTAGCACATTCCAAGAAGCTGTGGCAGACACTACTGTGTACTATGCATTGCTTCAGTCAGTGTTTCTGTACAGGGAGCAGTGACCGGTCAGCCGGAGCTGGAGACGGAGCGCTGCCTGGTGCTTCAGCCTGTATGTGAGTCTGTCACAGCAGAGCCAGTGTGAGTTACCTTACATCGTTCTGCACTGCACATTTCCTCTGTGTGCTGTGCTGGAACAGCATCGTAGGTAACCACTGTTGGAGGGTGATGTGAAGAACGTCGGCGCTGTTGTTCCTTAGTTCCGGGGGAGGAGGGAAGAGAGAGGGAGGGAGGGCTGTACAAACTCCCCTGGGACGCGCTGCACTGATATTGGTTTATTTTAATGATTGCTGTCCCCCTCGCAGGCTGGCTCCTCCTCCACTTCTGCAGTCGGGCAAGGGAGACTTCAATCATTAAAACAAACCAATATCCATGCAGCGCACCCACCCACCCTGGCACGTATTTGCGAACACTGGAGGTAACATTCGGGAGCGGGTGGACGGGGGCGGGGGATGACCCACTCACGTTGAACTCATGTTGAACAATTGTCAGCAGGGTGATAAAGCGTTGTCTGATTCATTCAGTGTGCAGTGCCGCCCTCCAGTGGTCGCCGCCCATAGGCAGCTGCCTAAAGCTGACCACTATATTATAAGTGACCACTATATTATAAGTGAAAGGTAACTCACTTGGCTCCAACATGTGGAGGGAGCTGTGCTTTCTTAAAAGCTACTACAGAGGTTCCCAAACGCAGTCCTCCAGCCAGGCACCCCAATGACCCAGGTTTTAGGTCTAGCCATGGTTTAGCACAGATGGTTAAATCAAATTGACTGAGGTGCTAACTTATTCAAGCAATATGGGTAGGTGCTAACTTATACCCCTTTTAGACCACCAGCTTTTAACATGGGTTATTGCACATGAGCGCGCATAACCCTTGTTGCTGTGCGGTCTGATAGGGCTCAGTTGAAATAATCTGGGGCGAGCGACCTGGTATTCCCACTCGGGAAGCAAGCAGGCACTGTGCTGTGTGAACGGGAAGCTGGGTCAATGCGCCCGGTTTCCTGTTCACTCTGTGTGGATGCGTGACGCTTGGATATCATGTGATTTCTAAGCGCCGCCATGTCACCAAGCTGGTAATATGCCAGGTTGGGGGACAGCGGCGAGGGGCCTGAGGCGGGTTGCATGCGGGAAGTACCCGTGTCAGGCTCCTGGGTGTGACCCGCCTCAGGCAGTGTGAAAGGTAACTTTCCTGTGGCCAAGTATAGATAAACATAAAACTTGGACTTTCGGGGTGCCTTGGGGACCGTGTTTGAGAACCTCTGGCCTACAAGGTCAAAGCATGCTGGTGCATGTAGTCCACCAGATAGGTAGCTTTTTATCTCTCTACTTCTGCCTTAGTGGGTAAACATGCACCTCAATATATGCTGAATCATTAGGTAAACCAGTGTCACCCACACCTAACCTTATGTTTAATAAATACCCTTCCTAAATATTCTGGAATTTTGTTTAATGAAGTGCGCAGGAATCGCGCAGCCCTTTCCAACAGACTTAGGGATGACCATCGATGTTCCTGAATCATTGATGGTGTGGACCAAGTATTTGATAGTTTTATCATCGATGGTTGAAGTTCAAATGGTTTCAAGCCATCGATGGTGGGAGCCAATGGCGATGTTGTTTTTTTTATTATGAGAGCATTGGCATTGAACTGCAGCGCAGTTTACAGACTTCTTCTGGGCAAGTTACGTCAATTAATAATCGTAATACTCTGTGTGTTGAGTCGAGCAGCTGCTGCCATGCAAGCTGTTAGTCAGAGCTAAAACAACCCGCCCTATCCTGCCTCTCCCCGCCCACTTTATCTCTCCTTAAGTTCATAGGCAGGCACGGAGGCTCTGTACTTGCATTGTATCATCTTGTCCTGCATAAAATGTAATGTGTGGGGGCATGTGGTCTCAGCGGCAGCATTTAGGTGGGACTTGGAGATTCGTTATTTACATTGACTAGTCTGTCGATCCTCTGAGCCTCCTGACCCACCTCTGTCAGCTGCTGTCCCAATGGTGGGGTGGTTATTGGTGGTGCTGCTAAAATGACGAGTGGATGTATGGATGATTTGCTTGCTAGCTATGCCTGCCCCGCTGTACTCTGCTGCTGACGAGCGAGGTGCGCATGTGCAAGCATAGGCACAGCATTCATTGCAGCAGTGCAGTGCAGTGCAAATAATACAATTGGCCGTCAGGGGAGTCACATGCGCAGAGGAAGGTTTGCCAAGGCGCTGACTTTCTGCAGCAACGTCTGTACTGTGCATGCGCAGGTATTCGATAGCCTGAACCGTCAATCTTATAATACTTTCTAACCATCGACGGTTCATGCTAAAATATCCATCGATGGCAACCATCAATGGGAGATGTACCGATGGCCATCCCTAAACAGACTTGGAGATGGTACCGCCCTCATCATCTGATCTCTAGTATGTTGTTGCCAGCACATGATCCTAGTTGTTTTTATTTTGTCATTTGTTTAGAAAGTGAAGGCAGTCTGCTTTCTGTGGCTTTTCTTCACCTATTACTAGTGATTGTGAATAATTTGCCTTAAAAGCCTCACAGTAATGTATCCTCTGCAACATGTGTTCTCAAAGTCCGACATCAGGACCCCAAACAGTCCGATATCCAGGACTCCTAAATTAAATAATTGACTACACCTGCGACTCTTTTAAAATGTGTCAGTGAGTAATGCTAGGTGACATGGAAATCATGAACTGTTTTGCGTGCTGTGGACAGCGTTTGCTCTACAGCAGTGGTTTTTAATCATTTTACATCTGGGTACTAGCAGCCTAAGCATCCCTGGGGGTGCCTAAACCTGCCACCCCCTCCCCGCAGCCTACACCTAATACTCCCCAGGCCGCAGCCTAGACCTAACACCCCCACCCCTGCGGCTTACCTCTCTGGCGGCCTGTCGGATGCTCGTTTGGGATCCCGGTGGTCAGGATTTCTGCCCCGGGCTGGTGAACCTATACGGGATGTTGTTGTCGGCATTACGAGTAGTGGCAGGATTCTGACTGCCAGGGTCCCAAAGTGATGTACCCACACTAAACCATAACATGAAATCCAGTTGTAAAACAAAGTATGCTGCTGCTATGTCAATCATTGATAATAATTACTTAAAAGCAGTGTTTTATCAAATATTTTCCTAAGAATTTTCTGCACATTGTTAGATATTACCAGTTCAATAAACAATGCAGTACAAATTAAGCACTGAACAATATTGCACATTTATTATTCAAGTTAATACTCTGGGGCAGATTTATTAAGCTCAGTGAAGTGATAAATTGGAAGGTGATAAAGGACCAGCCAGTCAGCTCCTAACTGTCATTTCTCTATCGTCCTAAGTGGATGCTGGGGTTCCTGAAAGGACCATGGGGAATAGCGGCTCCGCAGGAGACAGGGCACAAAAAAGTAAAGCTTTACTAGGTCAGGTGGTGTGCACTGGCTCCTCCCCCTATGACCCTCCTCCAGACTCCAGTTAGATTTTGTGCCCGAACGAGAAGGGTGCAATCTAGGTGGCTCTCCTAAAGAGCTGCTTAGAGAAAGTTTAGTTTAGGTTTTTTTCTTTACAGTGAGTCCTGCTGGCAACAGGATCACTGCAACGTGGGACTTAGGGGGAAAGTAGTAAACTCACCTGCATGCAGAGTGGATTTGCTGCTTGGCTACTGGACACCATTAGCTCCAGAGGGATCGAACACAGGCCCAGCCGTGGAGTCCGGTCCCGGAGCCGCGCCGCCGACCCCCTTGCAGATGCTGAAGCGTGAAGAGGTCCGGAAACCGGCGGCTGAAGACTCCTCAGTCTTCATAAGGTAGCGCACAGCACTGCAGCTGTGCGCCATTTTCCTCTCAGCACACTTCACTGGGCAGTCACTGAGGGTGCAGAGCGCTGGGGGGGGGCGCTCTGAGAGGCAAATATAAACCTTATACAAGGCTAAAAATACCTCACATATAGCCCATAGGGGCTATATGGAGATATTTAACCCCTGCCTGACTGGAAAAATAGCGGGAGAAGAACCCGCCGAAAAAGGGGCGGGGCCTATCTCCTCAGCACACGGCGCCATTTTCTGTCACAGCTCCGCTGGTCAGAACGGCTCCCAGGTCTCTCCCCTGCACTGCACTACAGAAACAGGGTAAAACAGAGAGGGGGGGCACATTAATGGCTATATATATATATATTAAAGCAGCTATAAGGGAGCACTTAATATAAGGATATCCCTTGTATATATAGCGCTTTGTGGTGTGTGCTGGCAGACTCTCCCTCTGTCTCCCCAAAAGGGCTAGTGGGTCCTGTCTTCATTAGAGCATTCCCTGTGAGTTTGCGGTGTGTGTCGGTACGTGGTGTCGACATGTATGAGGACGATATTGGTGTGGAGGCGGAGCAATTGCCAAATATGCAGATGTCACCCCCCAGGGGGTCGACACCAGAATGGATGCCTTTATTTGTGGAATTACGTGATGGTTTATCTTCCCTTAAACAGTCAGTTGAGGACATGAGGCGGCCGGACAATCAATTAATGCCTGTCCAGGCGCCTCAAACACCGTCAGGGGCTGTAAAACGCCCTTTGCCTCAGTCGGTCGACACAGACCCAGACACGGGCACTGATTCCAGTGACGACGGTAGAAATTCAAACGTATTTTCCAGTAGGGCCACACGTTATATGATTTTGGCAATGAAGGAGACGTTACATTTAGCTGATACTACAGATACCGTAAAACAGGGTATTATGTATGGTGTGAAAAAACTACAAACAGTTTTTCCTGAATCAGAAGAATTAAATGACGTGTGTGATGAAGCGTGGGTTGCTCCTGATAAAAAGTTGATAATTTCAAAAAAGTTATTGGCATTATACCCTTTCCCGCCAGAGGTTAGGGCGCGCTGGGAAACACCCCCTAAGGTGGACAAGGCGCTCACACGCTTATCCAAACAAGTGGCGTTACCCTCTCCTGAGACGGCCGCACTTAAGGATCCATCAGATAGAAAGATGGAAGTTATTCAAAAGAATATATACACACATGCAGGTGTTATACTACGACCAGCTATAGCAACTGCCTGGATGTGCAGTGCTGGAGTAGTTTGGTCAGAATCCCTGATTGAAAATATTGATACCCTAGATAGGGACAATGTTTTACTGTCGTTAGAACAAATAAAGGATGCATTTATCTATATGCGTGATGCACAGAGGGATATTTGCACACTGGCATCTCGGGTGAGTGCTATGTCCATTTCAGCCAGAAGAGCCTTATGGACACGACAGTGGACAGGCGATGCGGATTCAAAACGTCACATGGAGGTTTTGCCGTATAAAGGGGAGGAGTTATTTGGAGTTGGTCTATCAGACTTGGTGGCCACGGCTACTGCCGGGAAATCCACTTTTTTACCTCAAGTCACTCCCCAACAGAGAAAGGCACCGACCTTTCAACCGCAGCCTTTTCGCTCCTACAAAAACAGTGGGGGGCCGTCTCAAAAATTACAGCGCGCAGTGGGCTCACTCGCAGGTAGACCCCTGGATCCTGCAGATAATATCTCAGGGGTACAGGTTGGAATTAGAGACGGATCCTCCTCATCGTTTCCTGAAGTCTGCCTTACCAACCGTCTCTTCCGAAAGGGAGAGGGTGTTGGAAGCCATTCACAAGCTGTACGCTCAGCAGGTGATAGTCAAAGTACCCCTATTACAACAAGGAAAGGGGTATTATTCCACTCTATTTGTGGTACCGAAGCCGGATGGCTCGGTAAGGCCTATTCTAAATCTGAAGTCCTTGAACCTCTACATAAAAAAGTTCAAGTTCAAGATGGAGTCACTCAGAGCAGTGATAGCGAACCTGGAAGAAGGGGACTTTATGGTATCCTTGGACATCAAGGATGCGTATCTACACGTTCCGATTTACCCCGCACACCAGGGGTACCTCAGGTTCATTGTTCAAAACTGTCACTATCAGTTTCAGACGCTGCCGTTCGGATTGTCCACGGCGCCTCGGGTCTTTACCAAGGTAATGGCCGAGATGATGATTCTTCTTCGAAGAAAAGGCGTATTAGTTATCCCATACTTGGACGATCTCCTAATAAGGGCAAGGTCCAGAGAACAGCTGGAGACAGCTTTAGCACTATCTCAAGAGGTGCTAAGACAACACGGGTGGATTCTGAATATTCCAAAATCCCATTTAATCCCGACAACTCGTCTGCTGTTCCTAGGAATGATTCTGGACACGGTTCAGAAAAAGGTTTTCCTTCCAGAGGAAAAAGCCAAGGAGTTATCCGATCTGGTCAGGAACCTCCTAAAACCAGGAAAAGTGTCAGTACATCAATGCACAAGAGTCCTGGGAAAAATGGTGGCTTCTTACGAAGCAATTCCATTCGGCAGATTCCATGCAAGAATATTCCAAAGGGATCTGTTGGACAAATGGTCAGGGTCGCATCTGCAGATGCACCTGCGAATAACCCTGTCACCAAAGACAAGGGTGTCACTTCTGTGGTGGTTGCAGAAGGCTCACCTATTAGAAGGCCGCAGATTCGGCATTCAGGATTGGATCCTGGTGACCACGGACGCCAGCCTGAGAGGCTGGGGAGCAGTCACACAAGGAAGAAACTTCCAGGGAGTATGGACGAGTCTGGAAAAGTCTCTTCACATAAACATTCTGGAACTAAGAGCAATCTACAATGCTCTAAGCCAGGCGGAACTTCTCCTGCAAGGAAAGCCGGTGTTGATTCAGTCGGACAACATCACGGCGGTCGCCCATGTAAACAGGCAGGGCGGCACAAGAAGCAGGAGTGCAATGGCAGAAGCTGCCAAGATTCTTCGCTGGGCGGAGAATCACGTGATAGCACTGTCAGCAGTGTTCATCCCGGGCGTGGACAACTGGGAAGCAGACTTCCTCAGCAGACACGATCTTCATCCGGGAGAGTGGGGTCTACATCCAGAAGTCTTCAACATGTTAATAGACCGTTGGGAAAGACCAATTGTAGACATGATGGCGTCTCGCCTCATCAAGAAACTGGACAAATATTGCGCCAGGTCAAGAGATCCACAGGCAATAGCTGTGGACGCACTGGTAACTCCTTGGGTGTACCAGTCAGTGTATGTGTTTCCTCCTCTGCCGCTCATACCAAAGGTATTGAAGATCATACGGCAAAGAAGAGTAAGAACAATACTAGTGGTTCCGGATTGGCCGAGAAGGACTTGGTATCCGGAACTTCAAGAGATGCTCACGGACGAACCGTGGCCTCTACCTCTGAGAAGGGACCTGCTACAGCAGGGTCCCTGTCTTTTTCAAGACTTACCGCGGCTGCGTTTGACGGCATGGCGGTTGAACGCCAGATCCTAAAAGGGAAAGGCATTCCAGAAGAAGTCATTCCTACCTTGATTAAGGCACGGAAGGAAGTCACCGTGAAACATTATCACCGCATTTGGCGAAAATATGTAGCGTGGTGCGAGGATCGGAGGGTTCCGACGGAGGAATTCCAACTGGGTCGTTTCCTACATTTCCTGCAATCAGGATTATCTATGGGTCTCAAATTGGGATCCATTAAGGTTCAAATTTCGGCCCTGTCAATATTCTTCCAAAAAGAATTGGCCTCTGTCCCTGAGGTCCAGACTTTTGTCAAGGGAGTACTGCATATACAGCCTCCTGTGGTGCCTCCGGTGGCACCGTGGGATCTAAATGTAGTTTTAGATTTCCTCAAATCCCATTGGTTTGAACCATTGAAAAAGGTGGATTTGAAATATCTCACATTGAAAGTGACTATGTTACTAGCCCTGGCCTCTGCCAGGAGAGTATCTGAATTGGCGGCTTTATCTTATAAAAGTCCTTATCTAATCTTCCATTCGGATAGGGCAGAACTGCGGACTCGTCCGCATTTTCTCCCTAAAGTGGTATCAGCATTTCATCTGAACCAACCTATTGTGGTGCCTGCGGCCACTAGCGACTTGGAGGACTCCAAGTTGTTGGACGTTGTCAGAGCCTTAAAAAATACATTGCAAGGACGGCTGGAGTCAGAAAATCTGACTCGCTGTTTATATTGTATGCACCCAACAAGTTGGGCGCACCTGCTTCTAAGCAGTCGATTGCTCGTTGGATTTGTAACACAATTCAACTTGCACATTCTGTGGCAGGCCTGCCACAGCCTAAAACTGTAAAAGCCCACTCCACAAGGAAGGTGGGCTCATCTTGGGCGGCTGCCCGAGGGGTCTCGGCATTACAACTCTGCCGAGCAGCTACGTGGTCGGGGGAGAACACGTTTGTAAAATTTTACAAATTTGATACCCTGGCAAAGGAGGACCTGGAGTTCTCTCATTCGGTGCTGCAGAGTCATCCGCACTCTCCCGCCCGTTTGGGAGCTTTGGTATAATCCCCATGGTCCTTTCAGGAACCCCAGCATCCACTTAGGACGATAGAGAAAATAAGAATTTACTTACCGATAATTCTATTTCTCGGAGTCCGTAGTGGATGCTGGGCGCCCATCCCAAGTGCGGATTATCTGCAATACTTGTACATAGTTATTGTTAACTAATTCGGGTTATTGTTAAGGAGCCATCTTTAAGAGGCCCTTTCTGTTGTCATACTGTTAACTGGGTTTAGATCACAAGTTGTACGGTGTGATTGGTGTGGCTGGTATGAGTCTTACCCGGGATTCAAAATGCCTCCCTTATTGTGTATGCTCGTCCGGGCACAGTACCTAACTGGAGTCTGGAGGAGGGTCATAGGGGGAGGAGCCAGTGCACACCACCTGACCTAGTAAAGCTTTACTTTTTTGTGCCCTGTCTCCTGCGGAGCCGCTATTCCCCATGGTCCTTTCAGGAACCCCAGCATCCACTACGGACTCCGAGAAATAGAATTATCGGTAAGTAAATTCTTATTTTTTCAAACCCAGCCTGTGACATGATAGCTAGGATCTGATTGGCTGGTCCTTTATCACCTTCCACTTTACCACTTCACCGAGCTTAATAAATCTGCCCCTGTATTTCTTGATTGCAGAAAAAACAATGACATTAACAACAGGCACACTGTCTCTCAATCAGAGGTTTTAAACCTGAAGCTAGTGATTCCATAGGCTGCTAGCCAGTGTGCAGAATTGTATAGAGTAGAGGAACTAAAGGGAGGTCAAATAGAATAGTTCCAAACTGAGCCGGTTCTAAACCAAGTGGAGCCCAAGGTGAGAATTTTCTATGGCGCACTGCCTCCATAGCCACATACACTGCCCCCCCCCCCCCCCCCCACACAGATAACACATGTTCCCCATACAAATCATGCCGCCATCAAACACCCCCCTCACAAAGATCACACTGCCTCCTCACAGCCCCCCCTCACAGATCACCTTGCCTTCTTACAGCCACCTTCAGATCACACAGCCTGGTAACGCTGCTTCCACACCACCCTCCCTCACAGATCACCCTGCCTCCTTACAGTCCCCTCAGATCACACAGCCCCTCCCCCTCACAGATCATATGCCTCCACACAGCCCCCCCTTACAAATAAAAATAACACTGCCTCCACACAGCCCCCCTCCCCCATCAGATCACAAAGTCTCCACAGCCCCCCTCCTCACAGATCACACTGCCTCCACACAACCCCCCTCCTCACAGATTACACTGCTTTCACAGACACAGATCACACCGCCCCCTCACAGTCCCCGTTTAAGTCACATGGGGGTCTATTCATGAAGCAGTGAAAATAATGGAGAAAAAGGACCAGTGGAGAAGTTGCCCATGGCAACCAATCGGCTTTAAAGGACGCCTTTATCACGTTCATTCTATAAAATGTAAGGGAGATGCTGATTGGTTGCAATGGGCAACTTCTCCACCGAACTGTTTCTCCACTGTTTTCACAGGGGGGCGGGGTCACTGTCCTTGCGATATAGTACACTGAATAATTGGCATCTAAACTGTGGCAGGAAATGCTGTGCATGTAAACTCCTGGATCAGAACGCAAGGTAGACCTGTAATAGTTGAGCACAGATTGCTTCAGAGTTTAAAGTTCCCCCTTAAATAGAGGGAATTGTTGACATGACAAATAGCTGATAGAGTCCACTGCAGATAAATCACCTCGCATTGCGGCCGTACCATGGCTTCTTAAACCAAGCAGTCCTCCATGTCAGAAGCAGGTTGCCGGAACTGCCCAGCAAGGTACCCTGAGAGCTGCTGGTAATAAAGGCTGCATGAGGCTTCGGGCACTCCAGCATGTTTTTTAAGAAGGTTACTATAATTGATTGTGCAAGTACATGTATGCTCTAGTATTAATATTTCCCATCACTGGAGCTAAGGAACCCCAGCCAAACCATGAGCCCCAGACCACTATTACTGTTCCATAAATTATATAGTTGGCTGTAAGCATTTGGGCAAGAAACCTCTTCCTTGCATCTGCCAACCCCAGCTTGTCTGTCAGACTTTCAAATGGTGACACATAGTTTATGAATGTGGAGAACACATCTCATTCTCTACTGCTCCAGAGTCTGGTGGTGGTGTTCCTTACACTGCTCCAGCTGACGTGTGGCGTGGCACATGGTGGTCTGAGCCCTGTATGTGGCTGCTTGGCCATGAAAACCCAATCCTTGAGATTTCCGACAAACAGTTCTTGTGCCAACCTTGCTTCCTATGCTGATCTTTGCTGTCCCATTCTGTGAGCATGTGTGGGCTTTCGCTTTGTGGCTGAGCTGTTCCTAAAATTTTCTCTTCACAATAACAGCACTAAGGTGGGCAGATGGCATCCTACAGTGTCATGTTGAAAGTCAGTGAGCTCTTCAGTACAACCCATACTACTGCTACTTGTTATGGAGTTTTCTCTGGCTGGGTCCACAGGATAACATTGGGATATGGTTGAGCGACAGCGGAAATGGCACCAACACGGTCACAAGCTTTCTGGCCCCCCAGGATGCATCGGGGCCTTCACCATATAGTCCCGCCCACTGACTCAGTCAAATCAGTTTTTTGCTTGGTGCGGCAGGAAGCTGCATGGTCACAGGGCTGCTGTGAATAAAGCAGCCTCAAGCTTTTATTATTTTATTTTCTCTTACGTCCTAGAGGATGCTGGGGACTCCGTAAGGACCATGGGGTATAGACGGGTTCCGCAGGAGACATGGGCACCTAAAAGAACTTTCTAGTATGGTGTGCACTGGCTCCTCCCTCTATGCCCTTCCTACAGACCTCAGTTAGATCTTGTGCCCAGAGGAGATAGGGTGCATTACAGGGAGAAATCCTGATTTTTCTGTAAAAAGAATTTTGTTAGGTTTTTTATTTTCAGGGAGCTTTGCTGGCAACAGACTCCCTGCATCGTGGGACTGAGGGGAGAGAAGCAGACCCACTTCTTAAGAGTTTAAGGGCTCTGCTTCTTAGGCTACTGGACACCATTAGCTCCAAAGGGAGTCGGAACACAGGTCTCACCCTGGGGTTCGTCCCGGAGCCGCGCCGCCATCCTCCTCACAGATGCCGGAAAAAAGAAGCTGGGTGAGTATGAAAGACATATGAAGACGTCAGGCGGCAGAAGATTTCAGATCTTCATGAGGTAAGCGCGCAGCAGGAAGCTGCGTGCCAATGCTCCCACACTTACACACACACACTGGGCACTGATGGGTGCAGGGCGCAGGGGGGCGACCTGGGCAGCAATAAACCTCGTTTTGGGCATTAAAGCATGTAGTTAGGCTGCGGAGGCAGTAAACTACAGATCCCCGCCATTTTTTCAAATTTACGAGCGGGACCGAAGCCCGCCGCGCGTGAGGGGGCGGAGCTTGATCCCTCAGCACTAACCAGCGCCATTTTCTCCACAGAGGCTGCAGAGAACGCTGGCTCCCCGGACTCTCCCCTGCTGAGCATCAGAGGGCTGGAAAAAAAGAGAGGGGAGCACATATTTGGCGCAGTGAGTGGGGGAAATAAATATATATATATATATATATATATATATATATATATATATATATATAGGGATACAAATCAGCCGGCACTCATTCATGTATCCAACAGCTAGCCCCGGTGCCGTAATCCAGTAAATACATGTAAATCCAAATGCGGAAAAAAGGCACTCCAGAGGCGTAATGAAATCAGCAAAGTTGTATTAAAGTGACGTTTCGGGGATAACCCCTTCCTCAAGACATAACCAACAAGAAAACATAGTGAACTTACCAGTATAAGTACCCCTGGACTAGCGGCATCCTCCTCCGTCTCTTCCGCCGCTTCTTCCGTCTCAGACCGCAATCGTGATGCACTTCCGGGCTGTGGCTCTGCCTAGGTAGGCATAGCAACCCAGGCCGCTTGCGTTTCATCCCGGGAGGCTCGTGTTGCAGTCCGGACTCAAGAGCGCTGCGGGTGGTTGGAGGCTAGTAATACCGCATAAGTCCTTACAACATCTATAGAAGAAAACATATACATAAAATCAAATGGCAATGGAGCAACATTAATATGGTTTGAGGGCATCTCTGTCCCGACTAAAAACAAGCTGGGACAGTAATAAACTGATCATATCATAATACATAATAAGGATACAGTAATGGCATTCAAACCTCCAGATCAAAAATTAAGGATATGAGCTCGCTACATCAAACTATTCCAGTTGATTTTGTCATTAAGCCCATTGGGCCACATAGTGT
This sequence comes from Pseudophryne corroboree, assembly GCF_028390025.1. Lineage (NCBI taxonomy): Eukaryota > Metazoa > Chordata > Amphibia > Anura > Myobatrachidae > Pseudophryne > Pseudophryne corroboree. The sequence continues at coordinate 544,343,455 of NC_086446.1, read as the reverse complement.
TGAGTCTGAATATCCATCTAGATTCCGCCAGAAGTAAAGCTTTCTGGCGATCACCACCTCGAATAGACAGTGGAATATGGTCAATCATGAAATATTTTAACATGGATCATGAATGACCCATGGATTTAAAATGGCGGGCCACTGGCTGATCTAAATTCTTGCCAGCTAAACTTATTGCAGAACGATGTAAAGCCATTCTATCCCTAAATGGCCTTGTGGTCTGTCCAACATAATAAAGCCCGCAAGGGCAACAAATTACATACACCACAAATTCAGTTCTGCAGGTAAGGACATGCCTAATCTCAAAGGATTTCTCACAATGTGGATGGGAGAATTTTTTACAGGGCTGCATGTATTTACAGGTAGTACAGTTGAAGCAACTATAGCATCCCGGAGGTTTATAATATACATTAGGTAAAACCTCCTTGTCTAGCCCCGAGATATCAGATCTAACCAGCCTGTCTCGGAGATTGCGACCCCTTTTAAATGCTGCCATGGGCCTGGTTTCTCTAAAGCAGGGTAATTCTTTATCTGATTTGACAATTGGCCACAATGCTTGAGTGGCTTTGTTAATAATTGGGGGATAACCCCTTCCTCAAGACATAACCAACAAGAAAACATAGTGAACTTACCAGTATAAGTACCCCTGGACTAGCGGCATCCTCCTCCGTCTCTTCCGCCGCTTCTTCCGTCTCAGACCGCAATCGTGATGCACTTCCGGGCTGTGGCTCTGCCTAGGTAGGCATAGCAACCCAGGCCGCTTGCGTTTCATCCCGGGAGGCTCGTGTTGCAGTCCGGACTCAAGAGCGCTGCGGGTGGTTGGAGGCTAGTAATACCGCATAAGTCCTTACAACATCTATAGAAGAAAACATATACATAAAATCAAATGGCAATGGAGCAACATTAATATGGTTTGAGGGCATCTCTGTCCCGACTAAAAACAAGCTGGGACAGTAATAAACTGATCATATCATAATACATTATAAGGATACAGTAATGGCATTCAAACCTCCAGATCAAAAATTAAGGATATGAGCTCGCTACATCAAACTATTCCAGTTGATTTTGTCATTAAGCCCATTGGGCCACATAGTGTTGAGTCTGAATATCCATCTAGATTCCGCCAGAAGTAAAGCTTTCTGGCGATCACCACCTCGAATAGACAGTGGAATATGGTCAATCATGAAATATTTTAACATGGATAATGAATGACCCATGGATTTAAAATGGCGGGCCACTGGCTGATCTAAATTCTTGCCAGCTAAACTTATTGCAGAACGATGTAAAGCCATTCTATCCCTAAATGGCCTTGTGGTCTGTCCAACATAATAAAGCCCTTTCTAAGGGCTGACAGTCATCACCCACCAGCACTCAAACGGGGTTTACCCCTGTCTCAGATGATGCGAATAGCCAGAATAGTGAGTGATCATACTACTCTTCCTGAGCGTTTAGATGATCTTATTTTGAAATTCATCTCGCGTGGGTATGATCCTAAAATTTTGAGTCAGCAAAAAACTATGGTTTTGGATATGCCTAGGTCTCAATTGTTACAAAATATAAAGTACGAGAGCTCGATACACGTATCCCCTGGGTCAGCCAATTTACCACTGCCAGCCCAATTATTAACAAAGCCACTCAAGCATTGTGGCCAATTGTCAAATCAGATAAAGAATTACCCTGCTTTAGAGAAACCAGGCCCATGGCAGCATTTAAAAGGGGTCGCAATCTCCGAGACAGGCTGGTTAGATCTGATATCTCGGGGCTAGACAAGGAGGTTTTACCTAATGTATATTATAAACCTCCGGGATGCTATAGTTGCTTCAACTGTACTACCTGTAAATACATGCAGCCCTGTAAAAAATTCTCCCATCCACATTGTGAGAAATCCTTTGAGATTAGGCATGTCCTTACCTGCAGAACTGAATTTGTGGTGTATGTAATTTGTTGCCCTTGCGGGCTTTATTATGTTGGACAGACCACAAGGCCATTTAGGGATAGAATGGCTTTACATCGTTCTGCAATAAGTTTAGCTGGCAAGAATTTAGATCAGCCAGTGGCCCGCCATTTTAAATCCATGGGTCATTCATTATCCATGTTAAAATATTTCATGATTGACCATATTCCACTGTCTATTCGAGGTGGTGATCGCCAGAAAGCTTTACTTCTGGCGGAATCTAGATGGATATTCAGACTCAACACTATGTGGCCCAATGGGCTTAATGACAAAATCAACTGGAATAGTTTGATGTAGCGAGCTCATATCCTTAATTTTTGATCTGGAGGTTTGAATGCCATTACTGTATCCTTATAATGTATTATGATATGATCAGTTTATTACTGTCCCAGCTTGTTTTTAGTCGGGACAGAGATGCCCTCAAACCATATTAATGTTGCTCCATTGCCATTTGATTTTATGTATATGTTTTCTTCTATAGATGTTGTAAGGACTTATGCGGTATTACTAGCCTCCAACCACCCGCAGCGCTCTTGAGTCCGGACTGCAACACGAGCCTCCCGGGATGAAACGCAAGCGGCCTGGGTTGCTATGCCTACCTAGGCAGAGCCACAGCCCGGAAGTGCATCACGATTGCGGTCTGAGACGGAAGAAGCGGCGGAAGAGACGGAGGAGGATGCCGCTAGTCCAGGGGTACTTATACTGGTAAGTTCACTATGTTTTCTTGTTGGTTATGTCTTGAGGAAGGGGTTATCCCCGAAACGTCACTTTAATACAACTTTGCTGATTTCATTACGCCTCTGGAGTGCCTTTTTTCCGCATTTGGATTATATATATATATATATATATATATATATATATATATATATATATATATATATATATATATATATATATATATATATATATATATATATATATATATAAAATCAACCAGTCAGGTGGCACTCCATAAATCTCCGAATACTTCAGGTAAACTGCCGGTGCCTTCCCAATGGGAGAGGAATACACCTCCCTCAGAAATATCACGTCTGTACGGGCGGCACTCTCGGCGAATAAAGCAAGACAAAACTCCAAGGATACTATCAACGTTTCAATGTAAATAATTACATTTTCATCAGGACAAATAAACATACATACCTATATAGCCCCCTCTGATTGTGCATGATGCCAGCCGCGTCCGCCCGTCACTTCCCGCCCGGTCCAATGACGTCATTTGCAGGCGCCGGCGTCATGACAACCTGGACGAAGCACACCATTAGTAACCAAAAGTGACCAAGTGCTTAACACATATAAAGTGCAAAAGAAGAAACATATGTTACAATCCTGTAAAGAGAATAAGAGCTGTTATACATAACAAAACACTGTAAGATCTATGCTGTAACAGTACATGAAGTTCAAGATAGTCTCATACGGAGTAAGAGAACGATAAGGTTATGACAGACTTAGTAAAATACATAATGATAGCAGCTCAAAAGGACAATATCCTATGGGTAATGGCTAGCATAAGGAAATAGCTCAACTATCAACATATGTTTCTTCTTTTGCACTTTATATGTGTTAAGCACTTGGTCACTTTTGGTTACTAATGGTGTGCTTCGTCCAGGTTGTCATGACGCCGGCGCCTGCGAATGACGTCATTGGACCGGGCGGGAAGTGACGGGCGGACGCGGCTGGCATCATGCACAATCAGAGGGGGCTATATAGGTATGTATGTTTGTATGTTTATTTGTCCTGATGAAAATGTAATTATTTACATTGAAACGTTGACAGTATCCTTGGAGTTTTGTCTTGCTTTATTCGCCGAGAGTGCCGCCCGTACAGACGTGATATATATATATATATATATATATATATATCACGTCTGTACGGGCGGCACTCTCGGCGAATAAAGCAAGACAAAACTCCAAGGATACTGTCAACGTTTCAATGTAAATAATTACATTTTCATCAGGACAAATAAACATACAAACATACATACCTATATAGCCCCCTCTGATTGTGCATGATGCCAGCCGCGTCCGCCCGTCACTTCCCGCCCGGTCCAATGACGTCATTCGCAGGCGCCGGCGTCATGACAACCTGGACGAAGCACACCATTAGTAACCAAAAGTGACCAAGTGCTTAACACATATAAAGTGCAAAAGAAGAAACATATGTTGATAGTTGAGCTATTTCCTTATGCTAGCCATTACCCATAGGATATTGTCCTTTTGAGCTGCTATCATTATGTATTTTACTAAGTCTGTCATAACCTTATCGTTCTCTTACTCCGTATGAGACTATCTTGAACTTCATGTACTGTTACAGCATAGATCTTACAGTGTTTTGTTATGAATAACAGCTCTTATTCTCGTTACAGGATTGTAACATATGTTTCTTCTTTTGCACTTTATATGTGTTAAGCACTTGGTCACTTTTGGTTACTAATGGTGTGCTTCGTCCAGGTTGTCATGACGCCGGCGCCTGCAAATGACGTCATTGGACCGGGCGGGAAGTGACGGGCGGACGCGGCTGGCATCATGCACAATCAGAGGGGGCTATATAGGTATGTATGTTTGTATGTTTATTTGTCCTGATGAAAATGTAATTATTTACATTGAAACGTTGATAGTATCCTTGGAGTTTTGTCTTGCTTTATTCGCTGAGAGTGCCGCCCGTACAGACGTGATATATATATATATATATATATATATAATGTATAAAAGCGCTATCTGGGTTTCTCTGACGTCCTAGTGGATGCTGGGGACTCCGTAAGGGCCATGGGGAATAGACGGCCCCGCAGGAGACTGGGCACATCTAAAGAAAGATTTAGGACTATCTGGTGTGCACTGGCTCCTCCCCCTATGACCCTCCTCCAAGCCTCAGTTAGATTTCTGTGCCCGGCTGAGCTGGATGCACACTAGGGGCTCTCCTGAGCTCCTAGGAAGAAAGTGTTTGTTAGGTTTTTTATTTTCAGTGAGACCTGCTGGCAACAGGCTCACTGCATCGAGGGACTAAGGGGAGAAGAAGCGAACCTACCTAAGTGGTGGTAGCTTGGGCTTCTTAGGCTACTGGACACCATTAGCTCCAGAGGGATCGAACACAGGACCCAACCTCGTCGTCCGTTCCCGGAGCCGCGCCGCCGTCCCCCTTACAGAGCCAGAAGCAAGAAGGTGGTCCGGAAAATCGGCAGCTGAAGACTTCGGTCTTCTCCAAGGTAGCGCACAGCACTGCAGCTGTGCGCCATTGCTCCTCATGCACACCACACACTTCGGTCACTGATGGGTGCAGGGCACTGGGGGGGGGCGCCCTGAGCAGCAATACTGACACCTTGGCTGGCAAACTGGCACCATATATAGCCCCAGAGGCTATATAGGTGCTTTTTAACCCCTGCCAGAATCCATAAAAATGCGGGAGAAAGTCCGCGAAAAAGGGGCGGAGCTATCTCCTTCAGCACACTGGCGCCATTTTTCCCTCACAGCTCCGTTGGAGGGAAGCTCCCTGGCTCTCCCCTGCAGTCAATACACTACAGAAAGGGTTAAAAAGAGAGGGGGGGCACAATTTAGGCGCAGTATACAATATATATAGGCAGCTATAAGGGAAAACACTCTTATAGGTGATATCCCTGTGATATATAGCGCCCTGATGTGTGCTGGCATACTCGCCCTCTGTCTCCCCAAAGGGCTTTGTGGGGTCCTGTCCTCTGTCAGAGCATTCCCTGTGTGTGTGCTGTGTGTCGGTACGGCTGTGTCGACATGTATGAGGAGGATAATGATGTGAAGGCGGAGCGAATGCCTGTAAATGTGATGTCACCCCCTGCGGGATCGACACCGGTGTGGTTGGACTTATGGAAGGATTACGTGAAAGTGTCGACTCCTTACACAAAAGGTCGACGACACAGAACAGCCGGCTACTCAGCTTGTGCCTGTTCCAGCGTCTCAAATGTCATGGGGGGCTCTAAAAACGCCTGCTACCTCAGATGGCAGAAACAGATGTCGACACGGATACCGACTCCAGTGTCGACGACGATGAGACTAGTGTACCCTCCAAATAGGTCCACCCGTTACATGATTGAGGCAATGAAAAATGTATTACACATTTATGATAATACCCCAGGTACCACATAAAAGGGTATTATGTTTGGTGAGAGAAAACTACCAGTAGTTTTTCCTGCATCTGAGAAATTAAATGAGGTGTGTGAGGAAGCGTGGTCTTCCCCCGGTAAGAAATTGATAATTTCTAAACGGTAATTGGCAGCGTACCCTTTCCCGCCAGAGGATAGGTCACGTTGGGAAACACCCCATAGGGTAGATACAGCGCTTACACGCTTATCAGAAAAGGTGGCAGTACCGTCTCCGGATACGGCCGCCCTGAAGGAACCTGCTGATAAAAAGCAGGGGGTTACCCTAAAAGATATAGTCACACACTCGGGCATTATATTGCGACCAGCCATTGCTTCGGCATGGATGTGCAGTGCTCCCGCTGCGTGGTCAGATTCCCTGTCGGAAAATTACTATGGATAGGGACAATATTTTGCTGACAATAGAGCATATAAAAGACGTGGTCTTATACATGCGTGATGCACAGAGGGATATGTGCCGGCTGGCATCAAAAATAAGCGCTAGGTCCATTGCCGCCAGACGGGGGTTATGGACTCGGCAATGGTCAGGCGATGCCGACTCGAATCGGCACATGGAAGTTTTGCCCTATAAGGGGGTAAAACTGTTTGGGGATGGTCTTTCAGACCTCGTTTCCACAGCTACTGCTGGGAAATCGACTTTTTTGCCACAGGCTACCCCACAACAAAAGAAAGCACCGTATCATCAAGTACAGTCCTTTCGGCCCCAGAAAAGCAAGAGGGCTAGAGGCTCATCCTTTCTGCCGAGAGGCAAAGGTAGAGGAAAAAGCTGCAGCACACAGCTAGTTCCCAAGAGCAGAAGTCCTCCCTGCGTCCGGTAAGTCCACAGCATAACGCTGGGGCTGCTCAGGCGGACCCGGGTACGGTGGGGGCCCGTCTCAGAAATTTCAGCGCCCAGTGTGCTCTCTCACATGGATCCCTGGGTCCTTCAAGTAGTATCTCAGGGGTACAGGCTGGAGTTCGAGACGTTCTTCCCCCCGCCGTTTCCTAAAATCTGCCTTACCGGCACCTCCCTCTGCCAGGGAGGCGGTGTTGGTGGCTATTCAACACTATAATCACAACAAGTGATTGTCAAGGTGCCCCTCCTTCAGCAAGGAAGGGGTTACTATTCCACAATGGTTGTGGTACCGAAACAGAACGGTTCGGTGAGACCCATCTTAAAATTAAAATACTTGAACTTTTATATCAGAAGATTCAAGTTCGAGATGGAATCGCTCAGGGCGGTTATTATGAGCCTGGACGAGGGGGATTACAGGGTCTCCCTGGACATCAAGGATGCGTACCTGCATGTCCCCATTTAGCCTCCTCACCAGGAGTACCTCAGATGTGTGGTACAGGACTGTCACTATCAGTTCCAGACGCTGCCGTTGGAGTTGTCCACGGCACCGAAGGTCTTTACCAAGGTAATGGCCGAAATGATGATACTTCTTCGCAAGAAGGAAGTTTTTATTATCCCGTACTTGGACGATCTCCTGATAAAGGCGAGGTCCAAAGAACAGTTGGTAGTGGGGGTAGCACTCTCTCAGGAAGTGCTACAACAGCACGACTGGATTCTCAATATTCCAAAGTCACAGCTGGTCCCGACGACACGTCTTCTGTTCCTGGGAATGATTCTGGACTCAGACCAGAAAAGAGTGTTTCTTCCAGTGGAAGCACACGAGTCCTGAAAAAAAATGGTAGCTTCGTACGAAGCATAATTCCATTCGGAAGGTTCCACGCAAGGACGTTCCAGTGGGACCTGTGGGACAAATGGTCCGGGTCCCATCTACAGATACAACAGCGGATAACCCTGTCGGCAAGAAACAGGGTGTCGCTGCTGTGGTGGCTGCAGAGGGCTCATCTACTAGAGGGCCGCAGATTCGGAATACAGGACTGGGTCCTGGTGACCACGGAGGCCAGCCTTCGGGGCTGGAGTGCAGTCACACAGGGAAGAAATTTCCAAGGAGATTTCGCTTCACATAATTATTCTGGAGCTAAGGGCCATTTACAATGCCCTAAGCCAAGCAAGGCCCCTGCTTCAGAACCAGCCGGTACTGATCCAATCGGACAACATCACGGCGGTCGCCCATGTAAACAGACAGGGCGGCACAAGAAGCAGGATGGCGATGGCAGAAGCCACAAGGATTCTCCGATGGGCGACCTACACCCGGGAGAATGGGGACTTCTTCCAGAAGTTTTCCAAATGCGGGTAAACCGTTGGGAATGACCACGGGTGGACATGATGGCGTCCCGCCTCAACAAAAAGTTGAAAAGATATTGCGCCAGGTCAAGGGACCCTCAGGCGATCGCTGTGGACGCTCTAGTGACACCGTGGGTGTACCAGTCGGTTTATGTGTTTCCTCCTCTACCTCTCATACCCAGGGTACTGAGAATAATAAGAATGCGAGGAGTGAAAACCATACTCGTGGTTCCGGATTGGCCAAGAAGAGCTTGGTACCCGGAACTTCAAGAGATGCGGGCAGAGGACCCTTGGTCTCTGCCGCTCAGACAAGACCTGCTGCAGCAGGGACCCTGTCTGTTCCAAGTCTTACCGCGGCTGCGTTTGATGGCATGGCGGTTGAACACCGGATCCTAAAGGAAAAGGGTATTCCGGAGGAAGTCATCCCTACCCTGATCAAAGCCAGGAAGGATGTCACCGCAAGACATTATTACCGCATTTGGCGGAAATATGTTGCTTGGTGTGAGGCCATGAAGGCCCCGAAGGAGGAATTTCAACTGGGTCGATTCCTGCATTTCCTGCAAGCAGGGGTGACGTTGGGCCTCAAATTGGGGTCCATCAAGGTCCAGATTTCGGCTCTGTCGATTTTCTTCCAGAAAGAACTGGCTTCACTGCCTGAAGTTCAGACTTTTGTCAAATGAGTTCTGCATATTCAGCCGCCTTTTGTGCCCCAGTGGCACCTTGGGATCTCAATGTGGTTTTGGCATTCCTGAAATCACATTGGTTCGAACCACTTAAGACTGTGAAATTAAAATATCTCACGTGGAAAGTGGTCATAAGATGGATAGGGCAGAATTGAGGACTCGTCCTCCGTTTCTCCCGAAGGTGGTCTCAGCTTTTCACTTGAACCAACCTATTGTGATGCCTGCGGCTACTAGGGACTTGGAGGATTCCAAGTTGCTGGACGTAGTCAGGGCCCTGAAAATTTATGTTTCCAGGACGGCTGGAGTCAGAAAAACTGACTCGCTGTTTATCTTGTATGCACCCAACAAGCTGGGTGCTCCTGCTTCTAAGCAGTCTATTGCGCGCTGGATTTATAGCACTATTCAGCTGGCGCATTCTGCGGTAGGATTACCGCAGCCTAAATCAATAAAAGCCCATTCCACAAGGAAGGTGGGCTCATCTTGGGCGGCTGCCCGAGGGGTCTCGGCTTTACAACTTTGCCGAGCACCTACTTGGTCAGGGGCAAACACGTTTGCTAAATTCTACAAATTTGATTCCCTGGCTGAGGAGGACCTGGAGTTCTCTCATTCGGTGCTGCAGAGTCATCTGCACTCTCCCGCCCGTTTGGGAGCTTTGGTATAATCCCCATGGTCCTTACGGAGTCCCCAGCATCCACTAGGTCGTCAGAGAAAATAAGATTTTACTCACCGGTAAATCTATTTCTCGTAGTCCGTAGTGGATGCTGGGCGCCCATCCCAAGTGCGGATTGTCTGCAATACTTGTACATAGTTATTGTTACAAAAATCGGGTTTTGTTGTGAGCCATCTCTTCAGAGGCTCCAATTGTTATCATACTGTTAACCGGGGTTCCTATCACGTGTTATATAGTGTGACTGGTATGAGTCTTACCCGGGATTCAAAATCCTTCCTTATTGTGTCAGCTCTTCCGGGCACAGTTCCTAACTGAGGCTTGGAGGAGGGTCATAGGGGGAGGAGCCAGTGCACACCAGATAGTCCTAAATCTTTCTTTAGATGTGCCCAGTCTCCTGCGGAGCCGTCTATTCCCCATGGTCCTTACGGAGTCCCCAGCATCCACTACGGACTACGAGAAATAGATTTACCGGTGAGTAAAATCTTATTTTTTTTTCCCTGGGTCAGTTTGGCGCTAGTGTGTGCTGGCATACTCTCTCTCTGTCTCTCCAAAGGGCCTGCTTTAGGGAATTGTCCCCTCATAGCTATATCCCTGTGTGTGTGGGGTGTCGGTACGTGTGTCGGCATGTCTGAAACGGAAGGCTTATCCAAAGAGGAGGTGGAACAGATGAGTGGTGTGTCTCAATCGGCGGTGCCGACTCAGGATTGGATGGATATGTGGCATATGTTAAATGCTAGTGTAGCTTCACTGCATAAAAGGCGGGACAAAGCAGAGTTCAGTGCGTCGGCAGGTAATCAATCTACGGATTGTACCGACTCACAGGACCCGTCGGGGTCTCAGAAACGTCCCTTCTCACAAATAAGGGACACAGATACCGACACGGACTCTGATTCCAGTGTCGGCTATGATGAAGCAAAATTGCACCCCAGGGTGACAAAAAGTATTCAGTGCATGATTATTGCAATAAAAGATGTCTTACATATCACTGATGAGCCCTCGGTGCCCGACACGAGGATACACATGTTTAAGGGAAAGAAACAGGTTATAAACTTTCCTCCTTCACATGAAATTAATGAGTTATGTGAAAAAGCATGGGAAACTCCAGATAAGAAGCTGCAGATTCCCAAAAGGGTTCTTATGGCGTACCCTTTCCCTACACAGGACAGGGTACGTTGGGAATCCTCTCCCACAGTGGACGAAGCCTTAACACGCCTTTCCAAGAAGGTGGCGCTACCGTCCCCTGACACAGCGGCCCTCAAGGATCCTGCGGACCGCAGGCAAGAGACTACATTAAAGTCTATCTACACTCATACTGGTACTTTGCTTAGACCGGCAATTGCGTCAGCATGGGTATGTAGTGCAGTAGCAGCTTGGACAGATACACTGTCAGCTGACCTTGATACCCTAGATAGGGATACAATTTTGTTAACATTAGCTCATATTAAGTATGCAGTCTTATGTATGAGGGACGCTCAAAGAGACATTGGATTACTGGGTTCAAGAGCCAATGCTATGGCTATTTCGGCAAGAAGAGCCTTATGGATCCGCCAATGGACGGGGGATGCAGACTCAAAAAGGCATATGGAGGTTTTACCTTACAAAGGTGATGTATTATTTGGGGACGGCCTCGCGGACCTGGTTTCTACAGCTACCGCGGGTAAGTCGACCTTTTTACCTTTTGTTCCCCAACAGCAAAAGAAACCCCCACAATATCAGATGCAGTCCTTTCGGTCGCATAGATCCAGAAGAGGTCGGAGCTCCTCTTTCCTCGCCAGAGATAAGGGTAGAGGCATGAGGACACCTGCTGCGGCAGGTTCCCAAGAGCAGAAGTCCTCCCCGGCTTCCGCTAAGTCTACCGCATGACGCTGGGGCTCCCCTGCGGGAGTCCGCACAGGTGGGGGCACGCCTTCGACTATTCAGCCAAGTCTGGGTTCAGTCAGACGTGGACCCTTGGTTTATAGAAATAGTCTCCCAGGGCTACAAGCTGGAATTCGAAGAGGTGCCCCCTCGCCGATTTTTCAAGTCGGCCTTACCAGCTTCTACCCCAGAGCGGGAAGTAGTGCTAGCGGCAATTCAAACGCTGTGTCAACAGCAAGTGATTATCAGGGTTCCCCTGAGCCAACAGGGAAAATGGTATTATTCAACCCTATTTGTGGTTCCGAAGCCAGATGGTTCGGTCAGGCCCATTTTAAACCTAAAATCCCTGAACCTGTACCTGAAAAGATTCAAATTCAAGATGGAATCTCTCCAAGCGGTGATAGCCTGCCTGGAAGGGGGGGATTTTATGGTGTCACTGGACATAAAGGATGCTTACCTTCATGTCCCCATATATCCCTCTCATCAGGAGTTCCTGAGATTCGCGGTACAGGGTTGTCATTATCAGTTTCAGACGTTGGCGTTTGGGCTGTCCACGGCCCCGAGGATTTTCACCAAGTTAATGGCGGAAATTATGGTGATCCTGCGCAAGCAAGGAGTCCAAATTATCCCATACTTGGACGATCTCCTGATAAAAGCGAGATCAAGAGAGCAATTACTGGAGAACGTGTCACTCTCTCAGAGAGTGCTTCAGCAACATGGGTGGATTCTCAATCTACCAAAGTCACAGTTGGTTCCGACAACTCGACTAGCGTTCCTAGGCATGATACTGGACACGTTGGAAAAAGTCCAGGACCTCCAGCACATGGTCCAAGAACTACTAAAGCCTAAAAGAGTGTCAGCTCATCAATGCACTCGGGTTCTGGGGAAAATGGTGGCAACTTACGAGGCCATTCCCTTCGGCAGGTTCCATGCAAGGACGTTTCAATGGGATCTTCTGGACAAATGGTCCGGGTCCCATCTACAATTACATCAAAAAATAACACTGTCCCCCAGGGCCAGGGTGTCTCTTCTATGGTGGCTGCAGAGTGCTCACCTTCTATATGGTCGCAGGTTCGGCATTCAGGACTGGATCCTGGTAACCACGGACGCGAGCCTCGAGAATGGGGAGCAGTCACCCATGGAAGAAATTTTCCGTAGCTTAGACGCTGTGGTTGTGTACACTAGAGATCTCGCCTAGACCGAGTCGCAGGCCTTAGCGTCTGCATACACGTGGAAGTCGCTGAGCTTCCGTGTCCGTTATCAGTTACAGCAGCGGTAGTGTACATCAGTAGCGTCTGAATCCACTCGGCGTCTTACGAGCGTATTTTCTTGGATATGGAAGTGTGGTGAGTCTCCCTGTATCCCGCTGTCCAGAGGAAGGGTATACAGTACTAAAAATTCTCTCTACTTGTTAGTATGAATTGTTAATTTTTAGTACCTATTGCATATGAGATCTGTATATTACTGTGTTTTCTGCATGATATGCTGAAAAAGAACCAGTTAAAAACAGAAGTACAATTTTCCTACTTATTTATAAGTTGTAATGGGGTTTGTATTCTCATATGACAATGTCTAATGCGACTGACATGTGACATGCGACATGTGACTGACTGCTAGTATGAGTGCTGACTTTTCTGTGTAATGTCAGTCCTGTTCTGACACTCAATTCAGGTGCACTGTGGTCAGATTGATTTCACTTCTATATACTCATATATAGGTGATTTTCAGTCACAAATTGTGTAGTCTTTAACAGATTATTACCATGTCTGTGAGCGGCAAAAGTGACGAGGAGAATTTATCAAGCACTCCTACATCCCTAACATGCTTATCTTGTAAGACAGGGTTTATTGGTATGGACCAATTGGTCACTTATGAGGGCTTGTGTGCGAACTGTTTTGCTTTTCAGCAAAGTAATAAACAGGAGTTGGTTCAACCACCAACAGAGCCACCATGGAATATGTTCGCAAAGACTTTATCTTCAATAGCGGACAGGTTAACTCCAGTAGCACCACCTCAAGGGTTAGGTTACACTATTAACCCATACATGCAGCTCCCTTCCTACAGCTTGGTTCCAGTAGCCTCTACAAGCAACCAAGTGACAGGTAAGACTAAGATACGTCTATGTGGCAGACTACACAAGATGATAAAACAGATGATACAGTATATTCAAATACTCCGTATGATGATCAGTCGCAGAGTTTTAGTTCAGAAGATGTAGCTGAACTTATTAATGCTGTGAAGGCTGTTCTCTCTTTGGAAGAGCCAGCCAAGACGGTGTTAAAATCTAAAGCACCTGTGTTTAAACAAACAAAATCAGTGAAAACTGAATTCCCAGCGTCAGATGAGCTGACGGAAATGATGGATGGGTCTTGGGAGACGCCCAGTAAAAAATATAAGATTCCGAAAAGATGGAATTTCTATTATCCATTTCCAGCTGCGGATTGTTCGAAAAGAGAAGTTCCTCCAAAAGTAGATGCACATGTTCTGCGACTTGTGCATAAATCTGCTTTACCACTGTCATCTACCTCACTAAATGATGTCACAGACAGAAGGGTAGATAGCTTCCTGAAAAATGTATTTTCTCTTGTAGGAGCAGTGGTAAGACCTGCTATGGCTTCGGCCTGGGTAGCAAAGGCAATGGGCGAATGGATAGAGGAACTAGAGAGTGACATCTCTTCTCCTACTAGGGAGCAATAGTATCATTTAAGCCGTTTAAGACAATCTGCCCAATACTTGGAAGAAGCAGCAATTGATATGGGTACAGTTGCTTCTAAAGCTTCAGCCTTGACAGTAGCCGCTCGCAGAGCAGTTTGGCTACGTACCTGGAAGGCAGATGCGGAATCCAAGAAAGAATTGGAAGCATTGCCTTTCATTGGTAATATATTGTTTGGGAAACCATTATCGGATATCCTAGAATCAGAGGCTGAGTCAAAGGAGGTCAGATTTCCGGCTACTTATAACCCTAAGTCCAAGGGTTCAAAGTTTCACTCATTTAGTTGGCAAAGCGAAAGCTAAAGAGGAGTATAAGCAACCCCAGTTCAAAACCAGGGGTAGGAAGCAGTGGGCTAGCAAAAAGCCAGCTTCGAAGCCTGAACAGAAACCATCAGCCTGAAGAGACGGGCCTCCGCCTGGAGGATTCCAGGGTTGGGGGCCGACTCCTTCATTTTGCACACATATGGCAACAGTCAACAGATGCTTGGGTGCAGAAGGTGGTATCTCAGGGGTATGTGTTCCCATTCAGGAGGCAGCCTCCTCAAAGATTTTTTTGCACCAGCCCGTCTCGTATAGAGTCGAAGGCCAATGCCCTGCAAGAAGCAGTCCAAAAATTACTGCAGTCAGGTGTGATTGTCCCAGTACCTCCATCACAAAGGGGACAGGGGTTTTACTCCAATCTATTTCTGATCCAGAAGCCAAATGGGTCATATCGACCAATTCTCAATCTAAAAATGTTAAACAAATACATTTGGATCCCGAAGTTCCACATGGAGACGTTACGCTCCATAATGTTGGCTATGGAACCGGGAGATTACATGGTATCTCTGGATGTACGGGATGCTTACCTACATGTGCCTATAGCACTGTCTCATCAGTGTTACCTCAGGTTTTGCCATCCTCCAGGAACATTTTCAGTTCCAAGCTTTGCCCTTCGGGCTAGCAACAGCACCCAGGGTGTTTACCAATGTCAGAATGGAAATTTAATCTGGCGTATCTGTTCCCTCCAATATCTCGGTTACCCAGAGTAGTGAGAAAAATGAAGCAAGCAAAGGGAGCAATAATTCTAATAGCTCCAGCTTGGCCAAGAAGGCATTGGTACACAGATCTGCTAAGAATAACCGATACTGCTCCCTCAACGTCCAGATCTGCTGATGCAGGGTCCTTGTTGTCAGAGTCATCTGGATCGCCTGTCTTTGACGGCGTGGCTGTTGAAACCTCTATCTTAGAAGCGAGAGGATTTTCGAAACAAGTAATCCAAACTATGCTTAGAGCAAGAAAGCCTTCTTCAGCTTGTGTGTATCATAGAATATGGCAAGCCTATATTCATTGGTGTACTGGAAAAAATTTGAATCCAAGATCTTTTAAAGTATCCAGGATTTTGGATTTCCTTCAAGCAGGATTGGATAATGGCTTGAAAGTGGCTTCCTTGAGAGTTCAAGTATCAGCATTAACTGTATGGTTTCAGCGAAAGATTGCTCATTTACAGGATGTACGTACTTTCTGTCAGGGAGTTGTACATATTCAACCTCCATTTGTTCCTCCTGCAGCTCCCTGGGATTTGAATTTAGTCCTTAAATTCCTCCAGGGTCCTCCGTTTGAACTGCTTAAGAGAGCAGATCTTAAATGGTTAACGGCTAAAGTACTGTTTTTACTGGCAATGGCGTCAGCCAGAAGAGTGTCAGATTTAGGAGCGTTATCGTGTAAGTCTCCTTTCCTAAGTTTTTTTCCAGACAGAGCAGTTCTCAGAACGAGATCTGGTTATCTTCCAAAGGTGGTTTCAAAGTTTCACCTGAATGAAGAGATTGTAGTCCCATCTTTTCAGGTATCGGGACTATCTGCGGGAGAAGCGTCGCTGGACGTGGTCCGAGCTTTAAGAATCTACATAGATCGTACTAGTGCCATCAGGAAAACAGATTCTCTCTTCATCCTCTACGGATTTTATAGAAGAGGATGGCCTGCTAGTAAACAGACGCTGGCAAGATGGCTCCGAATGGTAATATCAGAAGCTTATTCTCATGCAGATCTCCCTACTCCGGCTAATGTCTCTGCACATTCTACACGTAAGGTAGGTCCTTCATGGGCAGCACAACAGGGTGCTTCAGCAGAACAGATATGTAAGGCAGCCACATGGTCTTCCATAAACACATTCATTAGACATTATGCCTTGGATACTTTTGCCTCTCATGACGCAGACTTCGGGCGAAAGGTCCTCCTGTGTAATCCTGTGTTGTCTTTGGGAATCCCAATGTTATCCTGTGGATAATCCTGTGGACCCAGCCAGAGAAATAGACGATATGGTAAGAACTTACCGTTGATAACGTGATTTCTCTTATGTCCACAGGTATGCACCTGATTTGAGGATCTTGACAATCACTAAACCTCTTCCTTCTTGTATGGAAGGGTGTGCATGTGTGTTCTTATCGCCTAAACAGGTCTCTACCTGATGCTCCTGCCTAAATCGCTGTGGAAAGAACTGATTTGACTGAGTCAGTGGGCGGGACTATATGGTGAAGGCCCCGATGCATCCTGGGAGGCCAGAAAGCTCGTGACCGTGTTGGTGCCATTTCCGCTGTCGCTCAACCATATCCCAATGTTATCCTGTGGATACCTGTGGACATAAGAGAAATCACGTTACCAACGGTAAGTTCTTACCATAACGTCTATTTCTCTTACGTCCTAGAGGATGCTGTGGTCCACATTAGTACCATGGGGTATAGACGGGTCCACTAGGAGCCATTGTTACTTTAAGAGTTTGAGACTGTGGGCTGGCTCCTCCCTCTAAGCCCCTCCTACCAGACTCAGTTTAGAAAATGTGCCCGGGGGAGCCGGTCACAGCTAGGGGAGCTCCAGAGTTTCTCTAGTAAAGTTGTTTTTTAGAGTTTATTATTTTACAAGGAGGCTGCTGGCAACAGCCTCCCTGCTTCGTGGGACTAAGGGGGGGGGGGAGGGGAGGGGAGGGGAGGAGTAGTGGCCGCCCTGCGGGGTCTGAGCCACTATCTCTGCTGACAGGACACTGAGCTCCTGAGGGGATCGAACGTTCCCTCTCACAGGGGAAAGCTCACCCCAGCAGCATGCCGCCACCCCCTTACAGAGCCAGAAGATCAGTGGCGAGTCAGTCACCGGCCCCCCTAACAAGCGGAAAGCCGGTGTGAAGATGGCGGCAACATGGTATGGAGCGCAGTGCTAACTGCACTCCGGGGCTCAGCGGTACATAGTGCGGCGCTGTGAGGGGCGCCCTGAGCCAGCGCCTACACCCTACACTGACCTCCAAGCTTGTCAGCGTCTCGGGATAGCTGCCAGCATAATTCCTCAGGCCAGTATAATCTCCAGAAGAGTGGAAAGATAGCGCCATTAAGGGGGCGGAGCTTCTCCTCAGAGTGGACCCAGCAACGTTCAGCTCCATTTTCCTGCCTGCAGAAGCACTGTCAGTGAGAGCTGTCCCTCCATTTCAACTCCAGCTATCTCCTACGGTACCAGGGGGTTGTAGAAGGGGGGGGAGGCTGTGTACAGACTGTGTAACCTATTAAGGTGCACAGTCAGCGCTGGTTGGGGTCTCCCTATACCTTGAATGCGCTGTGTGTGGGTTGGCTCCAATCTGTGTCTCTCTTGCCATTCTTGAGGGTGAAACTCTGTCCTCCCCTGTGTGTGTGTGGAGTGTCTGTGGTCTCCATTTAGCTATGTCTGGGGACTCTGTGACATATGCTACAGAGGACATGTCCTCTCAAGTTGATCCCATTCCATGTAATCAGGATTGCACTGTTTTAGCGCAGATATTAGCAAGGTAGCCTGACTAGTTATCCTCTATCATATCTATGATATCTCAGATTTCTACTAGGGTTGCTGAATGAATCTGCAACTCGGGTTTTACAGAACTCTATGGCAGTTTGGTCCGGTTCTGTTACCTCAGGTCCCCCCCCCCCCCCCCCCCACTGTAGGTTCCCATAAACGTGCTCTTGCCCAGATTATACAAGATGACACGGATACAGATTTTGACACGGCAGACTGTGATGGGGATGATACCGATTCTGATACTGTGGGGGTGTGTTGTGGGGGGCCGCATCTCTTGCTAAAGGGGTGCAGTTGATGATAGAGGCTATTAGAGATGTGTTGAATATTGCTGATACAACACCTGAGCAGGTTGAGGAGGCTTACTTCACTGACAATAAGAAAGCCTTGCTAACTTTCCCTGCGTCCAAAGAATGAAATGCTATTTCTACTGTGGGGTACACTGGGCTCCACAAGGAATAACATCGGGGTGTAGAGTAGGATCTTGATCCGAGGCACCAACAGGCTCAAAGCTTTGACTGTTCCCAAGATGCACAGCGCCGCCTCCTCTATAACCCCGCCTCTGTGCACAGGAGCTCAGTTTGTAAGTTGGTGCCATGCAGTAAGCAGGCATACAACAGGGGGGCTGCTCAGGCAGCCCTAAGAAAGCTATTTTCAGAAGGAAAGAAGACTTCAAGGGCTGCAGCAGTGTTAGATGTCAGTCAGACATCCCCTGCTGCAGCTCCATCACTCCCCCAGCGGCACTGTATACTCCCGCGCCCTGGTTGCTGGGTAACTACAGCGGAGGCTCCGATGTTCTTCTATGTCAGTCACACACTCGCCGCTGTCTCTTGGATCGCGTGGCCGCATACAGGTGGAGGTAAGGGGTCTTTTTATCCCGCTGTAATCGCGATCCGGTGGGAGGCGGGCCGCGCGCGCTGGCGTGGACACTGTAAGGGGCAGCCGCTCCACTAGTCATCGGGACACTGGGCACAGGTTGGTTTTCTCTCTAAAACCTTTTATTTACAGCCCGGTGGGGAAGCCAGCAAGGGGAATAAGGCCTGACCTGTAGCCCCTCCCCCAGCCCCAGGGCGCCATTTAGGCAATGTTCTCGCCCTGGAGCTGCATATCTCTCTCCCTCACTCCCTGTCATCCACCATTACAAAGAGCTGCGCTGTTCCTGGGACTGCTTGGGCAAATCCTCCTCTGTAAAGCCACCTGCACGTCGGCGCTGTGCATTTTACAGGACACTGAAGTATTCTACCTGTCAGTGGACAGTGTTAGTTAAGCAAGAGTGCATATAGTCAGGGTTGTGTGGTACTATTACCCTGTGATTTAAAACCAGTTTATCTGTGTTTTGCTATATCTCCTGTTTCTCATACGTCCTAGAGGATGCTGGGGTCCACTTCATGACCATGGGGTATAGACTGTTCCGCAGGAGCCATGGGCACTCTTAAGACTTTTCAATGGGTGTGAACTGGCTCCTCCCTCTATGCCCCTCCTCCAGACCTCAGTTTTAGAAATGTGCCCAGGCAGACTGGATGCACTCTGAGGAGCTCTACTGAGCTTCTCTGAAAAGACTTAGGTTTTTTATTTTCTGGGAGAACTGCTGGCAACAGTCTCCCTGCTTCGTGGGACTGAGGGGGCAGAAGTAGGAACCAAGTTCCTGAAGCGTTTCATGGCTCTGCTTCTGGCTGACAGGACACCATTAGCTCCTGAAGGGAACTGAACGCTAGCCGTGTCTAGATGCTCACTCCCACAGCACGCCGTCACCCACCTCACAGAGCCAGACGTCAGAAGACAGGTGGCGGGAGCGCAGCGCGCCATTGCTGCCCACACATACACAGGCACTGCAGGGTGCTGGGGGCGCCCTGGGCAGCAAATAACCTCGTAAACTGGATAAAAGGGGGCATAAGATGCCAAGGCACAGCCCCACCCCTGCCAGTATAAATAATATGTGAAAAATCTCTGAGGAGAAACGCGCCATTGCGGGGGCGGAGCTTCCTGCTCAGGCAGCCAGCACACTGTTCAGCGCCATTTTCTCTCATTCACAGACTGCAGAGAAGATGCTGGTCCTCCTCCACTTCTGAACAAGTATCAGGGTGACAAAAGGGGGGGCCTGGATGCTGAATCATATTGTTCATAATATAATAGCGCTTAAAGGTTTCTGTGTACGGAGTACGCGACACGGGGATTTTGTCTCTGTGTACAAAGTACACGTCACGGTGATTTTTTCTTTGGCGCTGGGTTTTGAACTGGCTGCTCCTAAACTGTGTCCCTCTGACAGATTTTACTGTGGGTCTGTCCCCTATAAGTCCCAGTGTGTCTGTGAGAGTGTGTTGTACATGTGTGTGACATGTCTGAGGCAGGGAGTTCCTCCCCGGAGGAAGGCATTTTAGGGACACAGAGTTGTAATGTGGTGGAGCTGCCGGCACACCAAGAGCCTGCATGGGTGAAAGAAATACGTGATAGTATGCATCATATCAATAGGAGATTAGATAAGTCTGAATCTCATGCTGAGTGCTGGAGAAAATCTGTGGAAGATGTGATTTTTCAGGGCTCTGTTCTTCCATCCGCAGGCGACCCCTCAGGGTCACATAAGAGACCATTTGCGAATATTGTGAATACTGATACGGACACTGATTCTTGTGTCGACGATAGTGACTCCAGAGAAATAGATCATAAATTGGCAAAAAAATATACAATATATGATTGTAGCTATAAGGGAAGTGCTGGAAGTCACGGAAGCCACCCCTGTACCTCAGGAGTAGGCTTATTTCTATAAAGAAAAGAAATCCAAAGTCACCTTCCCTCCTTCCCACGAGCTTAATACTCTCTTTGAAGGGATGTGGGTGAATCCCAAAAAGAAATTTTGTATTCCCAAGAGAATTCGGATAGCTTATCCTTTCCCGGTGGAGGACATGTTATTATTATTATTTTTATTATTACATTTTATTTATAAGGCGCCACATGTGTTTCGCAGCGCCGTACAAAGGACAGTACAGGGGACAAAACATTGCATTACAGTAAATAAATAACAGAAATAGAGTACAGGTAACAGAGCACCACACATTCTCAAGACATAGTACAGCTAAGATGTAAGTATTGAGGGAGTGATCATCGTACTACTAGAGGCTGGTGTTCATAGATGGAGATGAACCTTTACTAGCAGGATAAAAATGGTCGTTGAGTAGGGGAGAGCTGTGAGTGAAATGTGTTGAGACGAGGGCTTAGATAACAAGAGGAAAGAGGGCCCTGCTCTGAAGAGCTAACAATCTATTGGGGAGGGGCGACAGACAGATGACAAGAGGTGCAGGCAAGCGGGAGGTAGCCTGATGGCAGTATGCAAGCAAAGCTGAGATGTTCACGACATGAGGCAGGGGGTGGAGGCGCGGCTTCAGCTCTGGGTTATGCATTAGAAGGGTACGCTTTGATGAATAGGTGGGTTTTTAGAGCCCGTTTGAAGCTTTGCAAGGTTGGGGAGAGTCTAATGGAGCGGGGGAGTGCGTTCCACTGAAGGGGTGCAGCACGTGCAAAATCCTGAACTCGTGCATGGGAAGCAGTGACCAGGGCGGTGGAGAGGCGACGGTCATTAGTCGACCGTAGGGGGCGGGAGGGAGTATGAAGGGAAAGGAGGTTGGAGATGTAGGGAGCAGTGGAATTAGAGATGGCCTTGTATGTGAGGGTGAGGAGTTTGAAGAGGATTCTGTAGGGGAATGGGAGCCAGTGTAGATTTTGTTGAAGGGGAGTGGCAGATGTGGTGCGGCGGGAGAGGAAGATAAGCCTAGCTGCGGAGTTCAGGACAGATTGGAGGGGAGCAAGATGGGAGCATGCGAGGCCAGTGAGGAGGACATTGCAGTAATCAAGTCGTGAGATGACCAGTGAGTGAATGATGAGTTTAGTTGCACTCTGGGAGAGATATGGCCTGATACGAGCAATGTTGCGTAGCTGGAAACGACAGGATTGTGCCAGAGCTTGGATGTGGGGTGCAAAGGAGAGGGAGGAGTCAAGAGTGACGCCCAGGCAGCGGAGTTGGGGAACGGGGGAGATGGTGGTGTTGTCAACAATGATGGAGATATTGGTCGGGGGTGTTGCTCTGGATGGGGGGAAGATGATGAGTTCCGTTTTGTCCATGTTGAGCTTTAGAGAGCGTTCAGACATCCAGGAGGAGATTGCAGAGAGGCAGCTGGAAACCTGAGAGAGGACAGAGGGGGACAGATCAGGAGATGAGAGGTAGAGTTGTGTGTCATCAGCATAGAGGTGGTATTGAAGGCCAAATGAGTTAATGAGCGCACCCAGGGAAGAGGTATACAGGGAGAACAGAAGGGGTCCAAGGACAGAACCCTGAGGGACACCAACAGGAAGGATTGAAGGGTGTGAGGTGGTGCTTGAGGCAGACACAGAGAAGGAGCGGTTAGTGAGGTAAGAAGAAAACCAGTCAAGGACAGTGCTAGAGAGGCCAGCGTTTTGGAGTGTGCCGAGGAGGAGAGGATGATCTACGGTGTCAAAGGCAGCAGAGAGGTCCAGAAGGATGAGCAGAGAGAAGTGGCCCCTGGATTTGGCCGAAAGCAGGTCATTGGTGACTTTCACCAGGGCAGTCTCAGTTGAGTGGAGTGGGCGAAAGCCAGATTGTAGTGGATCGAGGATGGAGTTGTCAGAGAGGTAGCTTGTGAGACGGCTGTAGACTAGTCGTTCAAGTAATTTGGAGGCGAAAGGGAGAAGAGAGATGGGGCGGTAGTTAGTGGGTGATGAGGGGTCGAGGTTGGGTTTTTTGAGAATAGGTGAGACCAGAGCATGTTTGAATGGTGAGGGGAAGATGCCGGTGGAGAGGGACAGGTTAAAGAGGTGAGCAAGGTGGGAGCAGGCAGTGGGGGAGAGGGAGCGGAGAAGACGGGAGGGGAGGGGGTCCAGGGGGCAGGTGGTGGGGGGGGAGGATAAGATGAGGGAGTGGACTTCCTTTTCTGAAGTCGGATGGAAGGAGGACAGGGTGGGATAGATGGAGGGGAGGGATAGAGGGGGCAGGGGGGTAGCAGAGGGGTGACGGCGGGAGATGTCGTGTCGGATATCCTCAATTTTGGAGATGAAGAAGGAGGCAAAGTCAGTGGCAGTGAGGGAGGATGGGAGGGGAGGAGGAGGGGGGCGAAGGAGAGTGTTGAAAGTTTCAAAGAGACGGCGTGGACAGGAGGACTGAGAAGAGATGAGTGCTTGGAAAAAGGATTGCTTGGCGAGGGAAAGAGCAGAGCTGTAGGAGGAGAGAATAAACTTGAAATGGAGGAAGTCCGGCAGAGAGTGAGATTTCCTCCAGGAGCGTTCAGCGGAGCGTGAGCATTTTTGTAAGAAACGTGTTAGTTTGGTGTGCCAGGGTTGGGGTTTGCAGCGGCGGAGGGGGACAGAGGAGAGGGGGGCCACAGAGTCGAGAGCAGCGGTTAGGGAAGAGTTATAGAAGGTGGCTGCCTGGTTGGGACAAGTCATAGTGGAAAGAGGAGAGAGGAAAGTCTCGAGGGAGGACATGAAAGTGGGGTTGAGAGACCCAAGATTGCGTCTGGTGGTGGTGGGTCTGGGTGTGGAGAGGAGGAGGGAGGATGAGAGGGTGAAAGAAAGCAGATGGTGGTCAGAGAGAGGGAAGGGAGAGTTTGAGAAATCAGAGAGATCACATCGGTGGGTGAAGACAAGGTCGAGGGAGTGGCCGAGATTGTGAGTAGCGGTGGAGGTCCATTGAGAAAGTCCAGAGGAGGTGGAAAGGGCGAGAAGATTAGTGGAAGCGGCATTAGTGATGTCAATAGGGATGTTAAAGTCTCCGAGGATGACAGAGGGGAGGTCAGAGGAGAGAAAGTGGGGAAGCCAGGCAGCAAAGTTGTCAAGGAAAGGTGAACAGTGGCCAGGGGGGCGGTAGATCACTGCCACAAGGAGGTGAATGGGGTAGAAGAGGCGGATAGTGTGGACCTCAAAGGTGGAGAAGGTGAGAGAGGGCTCAGGTGGGATGACACATGCAGTTAGGGGAGAGAAGGACGCCCACGCCTCCACCCTGGCGACCATCAGTTCTGACTGTGTGGGTGAAGGATAGGCCTCCGTAGGAGAGGGCAGCAGGGGAGGTGGTGTCAGAGGAGGAGAGCCAGGTTTCAGTGATGGCAGTGCACTGCCCAGGTTGACAAAGAAGGTAATTTTCCCTGCACCTGGCACGGCTTCACTAAAAGAGCCGGCAGACCGAAAGATGGAAACTACATTGAAATCCATTTATGTTGCCAATGGTACGCTGCTCAGGCCCACTATTGCTTGCGTGTGGGTGAGTCGCGCTATTAAAAAATGGTCAGAAAGTGTGTCATCAGAAATTGACACGATTGATAAAGATGAGATACTCCTTAAGTTTGGGAATATCAAAGATGCTGCCGCATACATGCTAGAAGCGATGAAAGATATTGGACTCTTGAGTTCACAAGCCGCTACCATGGCAGTATCGGCTCGGCGGGCGTTGTGGATTCGCCAATGGAACGCGGATGCAGATTCCAAAATAAATATGGAGACCCTCCCATATAAAGGTGAGGCCTTATTTGGCGATGGACTGGATGCGTTAGTCTCGGCGGCTACCACAGGTAAGTCGACATTTTTGCCCTCTGCACCTGCACCGGCAAAAAAGACATATCACCCACACATGCAGTCCTTTTGGCCCAATAAATACAAAAAAGCAAGAGGTTCCCCCTTCTTTGCAGGAAGGGGAAAGGGAAAAGTCCACAGCGACTTCAGGTTCCCAGGAGCAGAAGTCTACCCCTACTTCTGCCAAATCTTCAGCATGATGCTGGGGCTCCTTTGCGGGAGGCCGCTCGGGTGGGGGCACGTCTCAAACTGTTCAGCCAAGGTTGGATTCTGTCTGACCTGGATCCTTGGGTGTTGCAAATAGTGTCCCAGGGATACAAGCTGGAGTTTCAAGACGTTCCCCCATGCCGATTTTTCAAATCGACCTTGCCAGCTTTTCTTCCGGAAAGGGAAGCAGTAACAGCGGCAATCCAAAAATTATGTCAGGATCAGGTCATAGTCCTGGTACCTTTGTCACAACAAGGAGAAGGGTTTTATTCAAGCCTTTTTGTAGTTCCGAAGCCGGACGGCTCGGTCAGACCGATCCTAAACCTAAAAAATCTGAATCTCTACTTGCAACGATTCAAGTTCAAAATGGAATCACTGAGGGCAGTGATTTCCAGTCTGGAGGAGGGGGACTACATGGTGTCTGTAGACATAAAGGATGCTTACCTGCATGTTCCCATTTATCCTCACCAGGCTTATCTAAGATTCGCAGTTCAGGATTGCCATTACCAATTCCAAATGTTACTTTTCGGTCTCTCCACGGCGCCGAGGGTATTCACCAAGGTGATGGCAGAGATGATGGTTCTCCTGCGTCAAAAAGGAGTCAATATAATTCCTTATCTGGACGATCTCCTGATAAAGGCGAGATCCAGGGAGCAGTTGTTACAAAACATCACACTCTCCCTGTCGATACTCCAACAACACGGGTGGATCATAAATTATCCAAAGTCACAGTTGGAACCGACGACAAGATTGTTTTTTCTCGGGATGATTCTGGACACAGAAGTTCAGAGAGTTTTTCTTCCGGTGGAAAAGGCACTGGAAATCCAGAAAATGGTAAAACAAATATTGAAACCATCAAGTGTGTCAATCCATCAGTGCATTCGGTTGTTGGTGAAGATGGTGGCGGCCTACGAGGCCATACGGTTTGGCAGGTTCTCTGCCAGAGTATTCCAGTGGGACCTGTTGGACAAGTGGTCGGAATCCCACCTTCACATGCACCTGAAGATAATCCTGTCGTCAAAAGCCAGGATTTTGCTCCTGTGGTGGCTACACAGTTCTCACCTACTAGAGGGACGCAGGTTCGGGATTCAGGACTGGCTCCTGGTAACCACGGATGCAAGTCTCCGAGGCTGGGGAGCTGTCACTCAGGGAGAAAGCTTCCAGGGAAAATGGTCAAGTCAGGAAGCCTGCCTTCACAGAAACGTGCTGGAATTGAGAGCCATTTACAACAGCCTTCAACAAGCGGTACATCTTCTTCAAGCAAGATCATCCCGTGCAGATCCAGTCGGACAATGTAACAGCAGTCGCGTACATAAACAGGCAGGGCAGAACGAAAAGCAGAGCGGCAATGGCAGAGGTGACGAAGATCCTCCTCTGGGCAGAAAGACCTGTAAAGGCTCTGTCGGCAATTTTCATTCTGGGAGTAGACAACTGGGAAGCAGACTTCCTCAGCAGACACTATCTCCATCCAGGAGAGCGGGGCCTACACCAAGAAGTCTTCACAGAGGTGACAAGTCTTTGGGGAGTTCCTCAAGTAGACATGATGGCATCTCGTCTCAACAAAAAGCTTCAGAAATATTGTTCCAGGTCGAGAGACCCTCAAGCAATAGCAGTGGATGCGCTGGTGGCCCAGTGGGTGTTCCGGTCGGTGTATGTCTTCCCTCCACTTCCGCTGATCCCAAAAGTGCTCATAAGAAGAACAAGAGTTCGAGCATTCTTCATTGTCCCAGACTGACCAAGGAGGGCTTGGTACCCAGATCTTCAGGAGTTGCTCATAGAAGATCCTCTTCCTCTTCGCGAGGACCTGCTGCAGCAGGGGCCGTGCGCGTATCAAGACTTACCACGGCTGCGTTTGACGGCATGGCTGTTGAGCGCCGGATCCTAGCCTGACAGGGTATTCCCAAGGAAGTCATCCCCACCCTTATTCAGGCCAGGAAAGGAGTAACGTCGAAACATTACCACCGTATTTGGAGAAAATGTGTCTTGGTGTGAATCCAAGAAGGCTCCTACGGAAGAGTTTGAGTTGGGACGTTTGCTCCATTTTCTGCAGGCTGGTGTGGAGGCGGGCCTACGATTGGGATCAATCAAGGTCCAGATTTCGGCCTTGTCAGTGTTATTCCAAAAACAATTGGCCTCTCTTCCAGAGGTTCAGACCTTTGTGAAAGGGGTTCTGCACATCCAGCCTCCATTTGTGCCTCCAGTGGCACCATGCAGTTCCTTCAATCAGATTGGTTTGAGCCTCTACAAGAGATAGAGTTGAAGTTTCTCACTTGGAAAGTTGTGATGCTTTTGGCATTGGCATCCGCGCGGCGGGTGTCTGAATTGGGGGCCTTGTCTCACAAGAGCCCTTACCTGATCTTCCATGAAGATAGGGCAGAGTTGAGGACTTGTCAACATTTTCTTCCGAAGGTGGTTTCATCTTTCCACATAAACCAACCTATTGTGGTGCCAGTAGTTACTGACACGTTCACTGAGTCAAAGTCTCTAGATGTGGTTAGGGCTTTGAAGATTTATGTCGCTAGAACAGCTCAAATACGGAAAACAGAGTCTTTGTTTGTCCTGTATGCTCCCAACAAGATTGGGTGTCCTGCTTCCAAGCAGACTATTGCGCGTTGGATCAGAAGTATGATTCAGCACGCTCATACTACGGCTGGATTGCCGTTACCGACGTCGGTGAAGGCCCATTCCACTAGGAAGGTGTGCTCATCCTGGGCGGCTGCCCGGGGGGGTCTCGGCATTGCAACTTTGCAGAGCAGCTACTTGGTCGGGGTCAAACACATTTGCTAAATTCTACAAGTTTGACACCTTGGCCGATGAAGACCTCAAGTTCGGTCAATCGGTGCTGCAGGGTCATCTGCACTCTCCCGCCCGTACTGGAACTTTGGTATAAACCCCATGGTCATGAAGTGGACTCCAGCATCCTCTAGGACGTATGAGAAAACAGGATTTTGATACCTACCGGTAAATCCTTTTCTCCGAGTCCGTAGAGGATGCTGGGCACCCGTCCCAGTGTGTACTTTACCTGCAGTTTTTTTAAAGGAGTTACACAAGTTGTGTTATATTATTTTCAGCATGTTGCTGTAATTGGTTCTTGCCTGTTGGCGTGTGTTCTGTTGAATGCCATGTTGTGCGGCATGGTTGAGGTGTGTGCTGGTATGTATCTCACCACTAGTTTAAAGTAAATCCTTTCCTCGAAATATCCGTCTCCCTGGGCACAGTTCCTATAACTGAGGTCTGGAGGAGGGGCTTAGAGGGAGGAGCCAGTTCACACCCATTGAAAAGTCTTAAGAGTGCCCATGGCTCCTGCGGAACCGTCTATACCCCATGGTCATGAAGTGGGCCCCAGCATCCTCTACGGACTAGGAGAAAAGGATTTACCGGTAGGTATCAAAATCCTGTTTTTGCATTGTATATTGTGACTTTGTGTGTGCATGTAGCTGCTGCGTGGTTGCGATTTCATGTATTTCACTCAGCCTGCAACACCTATATTCTGTAACCTGAGGGGGCTAATTGCGTCAGGTTTATTAACTAATATAGGTGTTTCACAAGATATACTTCTTGTATATTTTAATATGTGATTTATAGTCACCATATATCTCTTGGATTCCCGGTTTGTGCTGATACTGGGAGTTCGGGAGTTCTTGCTAGATATAGTGCTGATAATATTGTACCGGGTTGCCTGATATTGAGCTTATCATTGTCAGCTACAAGGGGTAACGGAACTGTGGCTGATCCCACATTGCGTGGAGGTAACGCTGCAGACACTTTTGAGAAAAACATGGCAGCAGAGAGTTCAGGTTCCTTAACCCCAGTGGAGTTGTGGTTGCGGGGGACACAATGACCCACCATGGGCTACTTTCTCCACGTTATTAAATACGCTGGTAACTAAGCTTACGCCCCCTATGGGACCTCTTATGCCAGTTCAGCAATTTATGGTCCCTACAGTTAATCCGCCATGGGCAGATCAGATATCATCTCAGTTACAGCACTGTCCAAAAAGAAGTCTCACTCTAGCACCTCCTAAAACCAAGACGTCTTCCATACGGGCCGCTACTTCATCACAATCCACCACTGTTCCTGACACCTCCTCTGATGAGGATGGCGCATATACTGACCTCACGGACACTAACTCAGATGGGGAAGGATGGTCACAGGTGGATGTCCCTGATTTGATTGAGGCTATCAGGCTGATTATTCAAGTTTCTGATGAACCCGAGCCTGAGGTTGTTTCAAAAAATCCGGACAGATTTAAACATAAGAAAGTGGTTAAACAAGTTTTACCCCATTCTCAACACCTGGCTGACATACGTCAGGAATCCTGGGAAAATCCAGGAACAAAGTTCACACCGCATAAGAGACTGTTGGCTCGCTATCCTCTCTCTGCGGAGCTATGTAAAAATTGGGAAACTCCACCACCTGTGGATTCTCAGGTGGCGAGGCTAGTGGTTTCCTCAGCTCTGCCAGTGACTACCGTCACCTCTCTGAAGGAACCGACGGATAGACGCGTGGAGGGTTGTTTAAAGGTGATTTACACCCTAACAGGGGCTGTGCATAGGCCAACTATTGCAGCAACATGGGCTGCTGAAGCTGTTGAAGCATTAGCTCAGGAGCTGGAGGCGGAGCTACCTTCTAATGCTTCTGATCATGCTAGACAATTTCTCTCATATATCGCCACGGCTTCTCATTACCTTAAGGAGGCGGCATCTGATGCCGGGGTGCTGGCGTCAAGGCTGCTACTACGTCCATCTTGGTTCGGCGTATCCTTTGGCTGAGATCCTGGTCTGTGGACATGGATTCTAAGAAAACCCTGGAGGTGCTCCCTTTAAAGGGAGACATTCTTTTCGGAGAAGACCTCAATAAGATTGTGACTGACTTGGCATCTGCTAAAACAGCTTGCCTACCAAGTACGGGACCTTCTGTGCCGAAGGTTAAAAGTACTTTCCCTCAGCCCTTTCGTCCTCCAGGGAAAGCAAAAGGTCAGGCATACCCAAAACAAGCTCTTGCTTCCAAACCTGCCAAGCCCAGACCTAAGAGGGCCTGGGCTGCCCGTCAGCCTGCTTCCAAAACAGACAAACCTGCCGCATGACTGGGCGGGCTTCCCTCTGGGGGATCCCAGGGTGAGGGGCCGACTTCTAGGGTTTGCCCAGGAATGGTTGAAGACCACTTCAGATGCCTGGGTGCGGGAAGTCGTCACTCGAGGTTACGCCGTATCCTTCAAGAATCGTCCCCCTCATCGATTTTGCCTGACAGACGTCCCTTCGGATCTGGTGAAGGCAACACTGCTTCATTCGGTGGTACAGTCCCTCCTGGACACAGGAGTGGTAGTACAGGTGCCTCTAGCTCAGAGAGGCAAGGGGTATTATTCACCGCTGTTTCTAGTCCCGAAACCGAACGGTTCCTCGCGGCCTATTCTCAATCTCAAGAGTCCTTTAACAAGTATGTGAGGGTCTCCAAGTTTCCTATGGAAACTCTACGCTCTATTGTTCTGGCCTTGGAGCCTGGGGACTATATGGTCTCCCTGGATGTACAGGATGCCTACCTGCATATTCCTGTTGCAACGTCACATCAGCAGTATCTGAGGTTTGCAGTGGGCAACCTTCATTACCAATTTCGGGCGTTACCTTTTGGTTTGACAACGGCTCCGCAAGTTTTCACCAGGGTTATGGCGGTAATGACGGCTGTACTCCGCCGTCAAGGGGTCAGGATCCTACCGTACCTGGACGATTTGCTGATCCTGGCGAATTCCCCAGAAATTCTCCTGCGACATCTGGATCTGACTATCCAGTTTCTGCAAGCCCACGGGTGGCTAGTCAACTGGAAGATATATTCCCTGTTCCTTGCTCGGAGCATGCTGCACCTGGGAGCGTTGTTGGGCACTCACACCCAGAGGTTGTTCTTGTCTCAGGAGAAAATCCTGAAACTTCAGGACAGGATTCGATGCTTCCTATCTCGTCCGCGTGTGTCTATTCATTCAGCGATGCAAATGCTAGGTCTCATGGTGTCTGCTTTTGACATGGTGGAGTACGCTCAATTCCATTCTCACCCTCTACAGAAGCTAATTCTGGCCAAATAGGATGGCTTGCCTCACCGGATCAGATCTCAAATGGTCTCCTGGTCTCCGGCGGTCCGACTGTCACTGAGCTGGTGGCTTCAGGACCAACGTTTGAGCATGGATCGTCCTTTCTGGATCTCCTACTGGGTCCTCCTGATGACGGATGCCAGTCTGAGAGGTTGGGGCGTGGTGTTGGAGCAACACTCCCTTCAGGGTCGGTGGACCAAGGAGGAGTCTCTCCTCCCGATAAACATTCTGGAATCGCGGGCGGTTTACAATGCACTGAACTTGGTCCAGCATTCCAACACAGTGGCTTACATAACTCATCAAGGCGGCACTCGAAGCCGCATGGCAATGAGGGAAGTTTCACAAATTCTTCAGTGGGCAGAACGCCATCTGCCAGCCATATTGGCAGTATTCATTCCGGGGGTCCTAAACTGGGAAGCGGACTTTCTCAGTCGTCAGGACGTACATGTCAGAGAATGGAGTCTCCATCCAGAGGTGTTTTAACTTCTCGTGGACAAGTGGGGCCTTCCAGATGTGGACCTGATGGCGTCTCGACACAATCACAAGGTTCCGGTCTTCGGAGCAAGGACAAGGGATCCTCAAGCAGCGTTTGTTGGACGCACTGGCAATTCCATGGGACTTTCGGCTGCCGTACGTGTTCCCTCCGGTGTCACTCATGCCCAGGGTAATACGGAAGTTCAAGCAGGAAGGAGGAATCCTGCTTCTGATCGCTCCGGCGTGGCCCAGACGGCACTGGTTCTCCGATCTACAGGGCCTCTCGCTGGTTCGTCCCCTTCTACCTCCTCGTTCAGGGTCCTTGTGTTTACCTGGACTTGGCCCGTCTGGCTTTGACGGCGTGGCTCTTGAAGCTTCCGTCTTGAGGGCCAAGGGTTTTTCTGAGGTGGTCATTCAAACTATGTTGAAGGCCCGTAAGCCGGCTTCTGCTCGGATTTACTATAGGGTCTGGAATTCTTACTTTACTTGGTGTGCGTCTCATAATCATGACATTTTCAAGTTTAGTACGGCTAAACTTTTGGCCTTCCTACAGCAGGGCTTGGACTTAGGTCTTCGTCTGGCCTCCCTCAAGGTTCACATTTCTGCCTTGTCGGTTTGGTTTCAGAGAAAGATTGCTACCCTACCTGATGTTCATACTTTCACTCAGGGTGTGTTGCGGATTCAGCCTCCTTATGTACCGCCTGTGGCCCCTTGGGATTTTTCGGTAGTTCTGGAGGCCTTGCAAGAGTAGCCATTTGAACATCTTGCGTCTGCAGACCTTAAGTGGCTTTCCCTTAAGGTTTTGTTTTTGCTGGCCATTGCCTCGGCTAGAAGGGTCTCAGACTTGGGTGCCTTATCCTGTAAGTCCCCCTACCTGATTTTTCACCGTGGCCGGGCGGTTCTTAGAAAGCGTCTGGGTCATTTACCCAAGGCGGTGTCTTCCTTACACCTTAACCAGGAGATTGTGGTTCCGGCCTTTAATTTCTCCTGAGTTGTCCTCCAAAAAGCGTTCTTTGGATGGTACGGGCTCTCCGTAATTATGTGAAGAGAACTGCCTCCGTTATGAAGTCTGATTCTCTCTTTGTACTGTTTGCTTTTCACAAACGTGGCTGGCCTTGCTAACAAGCAGACCTTGGCCAGATGGATTAGAATGGTGACTGCACATGCTTATGTACAGGCTGGTCTTCCAGCTCCTGCTACCATGAAAGACCATTCTACTCGGTCGGTTGGACCTTCTTGGGCGGCCCGCCGTGGTGCGACCCTTGAACAATTGTGCAAGGCGGCTACGTGGTCCTCAGGGAATACGTTCATAAGGTTCTATGCCTTTAATACTTCCGCCTCCCAGGATGCTTCCTTTGGACGCCGGGTTCTTGTGCCCGCTACAGTGCGTCCCCTCCCATAAGGAACTGCTTTAGGACATCCCTGATGTTATTCCTTGTGGAGCCCAGTGTACCCCGCAGCAGAAAACGAGATTTATGGTAAGAACTTACCGTTGTTAAATCTTTCTGCAAGGTACACTGGGCTCCACAAGGCGCCCACCCTGACACACTTGGCTTCTTTGGGTTGGTATGGCATTAGCCGCTGACACCCTCTCCTGTAGTGAGGGTGTGGCTACTAATGATTGTCGTCTGTTACCTGCTACTGCATTGGACTGGTTAATTAAACTGAGCTCCTGTGCACGGAGGGGGGGTTATAGAGGAGGCGGCGGCGCTGTGCATCTTGGGAACAGTTAACGCTTTGAGCCTGTTGGTGCCCCAGATAAAGATCCTACTCTACACCCCGATGTTATTCCTTGTGGAGTCCAGTGTACCTCGCAGAAAGAGATTTAACAACGGTAAGTTCTTACCATAAATCTCGTTTTTTGAGAAAGTATGGGAAAACCCGGAGAAAAAAATTCCAGATCCCTAGAAGGGTTCTGGTTGCTTTCCCCTTCCCTGAGGAGGATAGGAAAAAATGGGAAAACCCCACCCATAGTGGACGCGTCTGTATCCAGATTCTCGATAAAGGTGGTTTTACCTGTTCCATGATCTACCGCCTTAAAGGAGCTGGCTGAGCGCAAAATTGATTCTACGCTCAAATCCATATACACGGCTTCAGGGGCGATTCTACGTCTCACTATTGCCTGTGCATGGATTTCCAAAGCTATAGTAAAGTGGTCAGGCACGTTACTTGAGGATTTGGATACAATGGATAAAAGTGATGTTGAAGAATAGTTTTTACGTAACATTCAGGATTCTGCAGGATTTATGGTGGAATCCATGAAGGACCTGGGTTCCATGGCTGCAGGGATATCTTCCATGTCTGTGTCAGCTTGTAGGGGACTTTGGCTGCGCCAGTGGTCTGCCGACGCGGAATCCAGGAGAGGTGTGGAGACCCTACCCTACACAGGTCAGGCTCTCTTTGGGGAAGCGTTGGATGCGTGGATCTCCACGGCTACAGCGGGTAAGTCTCACCTTTTCTTCCCTCAGCTGCACCTGCTACGATGAAACCTTTTTCTTCAGCTGCATCACAGTCCTTTTGGGTTGCTAAAACAAGAAAGACCAAGCCGTCCAACACCTTCTTTAGAGGAGGTCAACCAAAATCCAAAAAACCTGCTGCTGTGGGTTCCCAGGAACAGAAGCCTGCTTCAGGTACACCAAAGTCCTCAGCTTGACGGTGGACCGCGCAGCCAGGAGGTGGGGGGGTGGGGGCGAGACTCGGGCATTTCAGTCACGTCTGGGTGTCGTCTGGCCTGGATCCCTGGGTGCAAGATATTGTGTCCCAGGGCTACAGGCTGGAATTTCAAGATCTCCCTCCTCACCGGTTCTTCAAATCAGGCTTGCCAGCTTTGCTGGCAGACAGGGCTATCTTACAGGAAGCCATCCAGAGTTGGTGGAGGCACAGGTTATTGTACCAGTTCCTCCCCAGATGCAAAACAAAGGTCACTATTCAAACCTTTTCGTGTTACCGAAACCGAATGATTTGGTCAGGCCCATTCTGAACTTAAAATCGCTAAACCCCTTCCTGAGGGAGTTCAATTCAAAATGGAGTCTCTAAGGTCGGTGATATCACGTCTGGAGGAGTGGGAATTCCTGGTATCCCTGGGTATCAAGGATGCGTACCTCCACATTCCGATTTGGCCGCTGAATCAAGCTTATCTCCGATTCGCACTGTTGGACTGTCATTTTCAATTCCAAGACCTGCCATTCGGCCTCTCCACAGCACCGAGGGAATTCACCAAGGTGATGGCGGAAATGATGGTTCTCCTCCGCAGACGGGGTGAACATATTTCCATATCTGGACGATCTGGTGATAAAGGCATCGTCCAAGGAGAAGCTGTTGCAGTCCATAGTTCTTATGACCCAGCTACTCGGGGAACACGGTTGGATCCTGAATCTTCCAAAATCACTTTTGGAACAAACGAGGAGGTTGTCCTTTCTGGGGATGTTCCTCGTCACGGAAGTGCAGAGGGTGTTTCTTCCAGAGGAAAAAGCGTTGGTGATACAAACAATGGTCCGGGATGTCCTGAAGCCAGCCCGTGTGTCGGTTCATCAGTGCATTCTTCTTTTGGGGAAGATGGTCGCCTCTTACGAGGCTCTGCGGGAATGGAAGGTTTCATGCTCGGTCCTTCCAACTGGATCTCCTGAACAAGTGGTCGGGATCTCATCTACACATGCGCCAAAGAATACGTCTGTCGCCAAAGGCCAGGATTTCACTCCTCTGGTGACTGCAATTGCCTCACCTTCTGAAGGGCCTCAGTTTCGGGATTCAGGACTGGATCCTTCTAACCATGGATGCAAGTCTCCGGGGCTGGGACGCAGTCACTCAAGGGGAAACCTTCCAAGGAAGGTGGTCAATTCTGGAAGCTGGCCTACCGATAAACATTCTGGAACTAAGAGCCGTCTACAAGCGGCCCATCTTCTGAGAAATCGGGCCATTCAAGTGCAGACGGACAATGTAAGACAATGGCTTACATAAACCGACAGGGCGGAACGAAGAACAGAGCTGCAGTGTCAGAAGTAACAAGAATAATCCTCTGGGTAGAAAAACACACATTGGCGCTGTCAGCAATCTTCATTCCGGGAGTAGACAACTGGGAAGCGGACTTCCTCAGCAGACACGATCTCCATCCAGGGGGAGTGGGGTCTCCATCCGGAGGTGTTCAAGGAGATAACACATTTTTGGGGCGTACCCCAAATAGACATGATGGCCTCTCGTCTCAACAAGACGCTTCGGCGATATTGTTCCAGGTCGAGGGACCCGCAAGCAGTGGCGGTGGACGCCCTAGTGACTCCGTGGGTATTCTAGTCAGTGTACGTGTTTCCACCTATAGCTACCACTCATTCCCAGAGTGCTAAAGCTCATAAGGAGAACAAGGGTTCAAGCGATCCTCTTTGCTCCAGACTGGCCAAGGAGGGCTTGGTACGCGGATCTTCTGGATCTACTGCTAGAAGAGCCGAGGCCTCTTCCTCTTCGGGAGGACCTGCTGCAGCAGGGGCCGTTCGCCTATCAAGACTTACCACGGCTACGTTTTACGGCATGGAGGTTGAACGCCAGATACTAGCTCGGAAGGGCATTCCGAACAAGGTTATTCCAACCCTGATACAGACTAGGAAAGGAGTAACGTCAAAGCATTACCATCGCATTTGGAAAAAGTATGTGTCTTGATGTGAATCCAAGAAGTTTCCTACAATGGAGTTTCAACTTGGACGGTTTCTCCTCTTCCTGCAAGCAGGTGTGGCTATGCGCCTGAGATTAGGATCCTAAAGGTCCAGATTTTGGCCCTATCCATTTTCTTCCAGAAACAGTTGGCTTCCCTCCTTGAGGTTCATACTTTTTTGAAGGGAGTTCTGCACATCCAACCTCCCTTTGTACCGCCTACAACGTCCTGGGATCTTAATGTGGTGTTGCAGTTCCTCCAGTCGGACTGGTTTGAGCCTCTACAGGAGGTTGAGGTCAAGTTTCTCACGTGGAAGGCTTTCACTTTGTTGGCTTTAGCTCTGCTAGACGTGTGTCGGAGTTGGGGGCTTTGTCATGTAAAAGCCCATACTTGATCTTCCATGAAGATAGAGCTGAGCTCCGGACACGTCCGCAGTTACTTCCGAAGGTTGTGTCGTCATTTCATATCAACCAACCTATTGTGGTGCCAGTTGCGACTGACTCCTCAATTTCATTAAAGTCCTTAGATGTGGTAAGGGCTCTAAAAATCTATGTGAGGAGGACTGCTCGTCACAGGAAATCGGACTCTCTGTCTGCCCTGTATGATCCCAAGAAAATTGGGTGTCCTGCTTCTAAGCAAACGATTTCTAGCTGGATCAGGTTCACTATCCAGCATGCGTATTCTACGGCAGGATTGCCGTGTCCTACGTCTGTTAAGGCCCACTCTACTCGTAAGGTGGGTTCTTCCTGGGTGGCTGCCCGGGGTGTCTTGGCTTTACAGCTCTGCCGAGCGGCTACTTTGTCGGGGTCGAACGTGTTTGCAAAGTTCTACAAGTTTCGATACTTTGGCCTCTGAGGACCTTAAGTTTGGTCAATCAGTTCTGCAGGAGCCTCTGCGCTCTCCCTCCTGTTCTAGGAGCTTTGGTACATCCCCATGGTACTGTGGACCCCAGCATCCTCTAGGACGTAAGAGAAAATAGGATTTTAATTACCTACCGGTAAATCCTTTTCTCGTAGTCCGTAGAGGATGCTGGGCGCCCGCCCAGCGCTTCGTTTTCCTGCAGTGGTTATCTGGTTAGGTACAACTTTGGTTTTTAGTTACGTACTGCATTGTTACTTGGTAAGTAATGTTTCAGCGGTTGCTGAGTTTCAAGCTGGTTAGCTTGTTTTGCCTTGTGTGTGAGCTGGTGTGAATCTCGCCACTATCTGTGTGAAATCCTTCTCTCGAAGATGTCCGTCTCCTCGGGCACAGTTTCTAGACTGAGTATGGTAGGAGGGGCATAGAGGGAGGAGCCAGCCCACACTCTAACTCCTAAAGTGCCAATGGCTCCTAGTGGACCCGTATATACCCCATGGTAATAATGTGGACCCAAGCATCCTCTACGGACTACGAGAAAAGGATTTACCGGTAGGTAATTAAAATCCTATTTTCATGGCTGTATGCTGGATTTTATGCACTTGTTAGGCAATGGACTAACTAGAAGGGTGTCCGCGTACTTTTGAGAATGTAGTGCATATTTTTTACTGTGGATGAGTTCAGATGCATTCAACGTTTTGTATGTACCATGATCAGTTGTTTATCACTGTTACATATGCTAGGGTTTGTGCATATGGCTGCAGTATACCTCCTTTATGCTCCATTTGAGCTGAGTTTTCTGCATCTTGGACAGATGATAATATTGGGATCTGTACACACTGACAATTAGATTAACAACAAAATGAGCCAAAAAAAAAGTGTCATTTATTATTACAGCCATTCAAATTGCAGTTAACACAGCTAGATAAATACATTTAACCATTTAAAGTCTCTTTCACTCAATTGCACATAAAACCGATATCTGAACATATGATTAAACCTTTCTTCACTGTGGTTATGGCTTCTGCTATGACCTCCTTTGTACGCACGCTGGTAGCCATTCCCTGAGCATTAGTAGGAGGGTGAACAGCCCATGTAGTGGCAGAAGTATGCTCTCTGTGTTCCTCAGAAATATTCTGACATTGGATCTGATGCAGAGTTGTACACAAACCCGACGGGTTACATACAACTCTGATGTTGATTTGGGCATGTGCAGATGCCGCACTGCGCATGTATAGACCTTTGTATGTGCGATCACATGAGATGCCCCCAATGCGTAGCATGACTGAAATGCGGCGGCCGTTTGGTGGTAATGGGGACAGTTTTGTAGGTGTGCAGAGGGCAGGATCTGTATTCCGATAGGGCTTTTACCCAGCCTTTTGATATCAACATGACATTTCCCAAAACAACGTGTTCCGTATCCTGTAAAATCAAATATGTTTTTATTATAAGCAGCTAATAAGATACATTAATTTTGATTACAGGAAATGATCTCTAAATTGCTACATTTGCACCTGGGAGAAGACAAAGCCAAAAGTAAGTGCTGGGGTACAACCACACAGGACCAGTGGCCATATAAACAGCTTAATTTGCAGTATATATATGTGTGTGTATATATATATATATATATATATATATATATATATATATTTGTTCTATACATAGTTGAATGTGCTGACAACAAAATCACACAAAAATTATCAATGGAAATCAAATTTATTAACCCATGAAGGTCTAGATTTGGAGTCACACTCAAAATTAAAGTGGAAAAACACACTACAGGCTGATCCAACTTTGATGTAATGTCCTTAAAACAAGTCAAAATGAGGCTCAGTAGTGTGTGTGGCCTCCACGTGCCTGTATGACCTCCCTACAATGCCTGGGCATGCTCCTGATGAGGTGGCGGATGGTCTCCTGAGGGATCTCCTCCCAGACCTGGACTAAAGCATCTGCCAACTCCTGGACAGTCTGTGGTGCAATGTGGCTTTGGTGGATGGAGCGAGACATGATGTCCCAGATGTGCTCAATTGGATTCAGGTCTGGGGAACAAGTGGGCCAGTCCATAACATCAATGCCTTCATCTTGCAGGAACTGCTGACACACTCCAGCCACATGAGGTCTAGCATTGTCTTGCATTAGGAGGAACCCAGGGCCAACCGCACCAGCATATGGTCTCACAAGGGGTCTGTGGATCTCATCTCGGTACCTAATGGTAGTCAGGCTACCTCTGGCGAGCACATGGAGGGCTGTGCGGCCCCCCAAAGAAATGCCACCCCACACCATTACTGACCCACTGCCAAACCAGTCATGCTGGAGGATGTTGCAGGCAGCAGAACGTTCTCCTTGGCGTCTCCAGACTCTGTCACGTCTGTCACATTTGCTGAGTGAGAACCTGCTTTCATCTGTGAAGAGCACAGGGCGCCAGTGGCGAATTTGCCAATCTTGGTGTTCTCTGGCAAATGCCAAACGTCCTGCACGGTGTTGGGCTGTAAGCACAACCCCCACCTGTGGACGTCGGGCCCTCATACCACCCTCATGGAGTCTGTTTCTGATCGTTTGAGTAGACACATGCACATTTGTGGCTTGCTGGAGGTCATTTTGCAGGGCTCTGGCAGTGCTTCTCCTGTTCCTCCTTGCACAAAGGCGGAGGTAGCGGTCCTGCTGCTGGGTTGTTGACCTCCTACGGCCTCCTCCACGTCTCCTGATGTACTGGCCTCTCTCCTGGTAGCGCCTCCATGCTCTGGACACTACGCTTACAGACACCGTAAACCTTATTGCCACAGCTCACATTGATGTGCCATCCTGGATGAGCTGCACTACCTGAGCCACTTGTGTGGGTTGTAAGGAGGTCATACAGGCACGTGGAGGCCACACACACACTACTGAGCCTCATTTTGACTTGTTTTAAGGACATTACATCAAAGTTGGATCAGCCTGTAGTGTGTTTTTCCACTTTAATTTTGAGTGTGACTCCAAATCCAGACCTCCATGGGTTAATAAATTTGATTTCCATTGATAATTTGTGTGTGATTTTGTTGTCAGCACATTCAACTATGTAAAGAACAAAGTATTTAATAAGAATATTTCATTCATTCAGATTTAGGATGTGTTTAGTGTTCCCTTTATTTTTTTGAGCAGTGTATATATGTATGTATGTGTATATGTGTGTGTGTGTGTGTGTGTGTGTGTGTGTATATATATATATATATATATATATATATATATATGTATGTGTATGTGTGTATATATATATATATATATATGTATGTGTATATATATATATATACACACACACACACACACACACACACACACACACACGAGACATGCAGCGGCACTCAGAGACTCATCTCAAGCAGATCAAGTGCAACTGTGTGTAATTCATCATGGAATCAGATGACCAACGTTTCGGGGCCATGGCGCCCCTTTGACAAAGGGGCACCACAGCCCCGAAACGTTGGTCACTTGATCTGCTTGAGATGAGTCTCTGAGTGCCGCTGCATGTCTCTGCTGGTTGTTTGTGTGTGTGTGTGTGTGTGTGTGTGTGTGTGTGTGTGTGTGTATGTATGTATGTGTGTGTGTGTGTGTGTGTGTGTGTATATATATATATATATAAGTCCAGCACTCCATGGGTTAATAAAAAGTATGCTCCGGTGCCCTGCTCATACAAATGAATGTAAAGCAACAAATCAAGCTGACACTCTTAAGATACACGCAGACACAGTTTAGTTGTCAACGTTTCAGGGCTTTTGCCCTTTTATCAAGACCAACTGTAAGAAAGCAATAATAAAACATTTATACTTTACCAACACCGCGTGCAAATTCCTCCCGCGGCACCCGCAGAGACCCGATGACGTCATAGGCGCTCGCCAGCGCCTGCGACCCGGCATCAGAGGGGGGCGTGGGGTAACAACAGTAGTGTCCCATCATATAATATAATTTCTGCTGCGGGGTACACTGGGCTCCACAAGGATAGACATTGGGGTGTAGAGTAGGATCTTGATCCGAAGCACCAATAGGCTCAAAAGCTTTGCCCTTCTTCCCAAGATGCATAGCGCCGCCTCCTATATCACCCCGCCTCCGTGCACAGGAGCTTAGTTTGTAGTTGGTGCTTGCAGTGCAAGCATGTAACAGGAAGAGCTGCTCACAGCAGCTCTATAAAAGCTTTTTCTGAGGAAAAAAGAAGACTACAAGGGCTGCAGCAGAGGCACAGATTGTTCTGGATGTCAGTAGACATTGCCTGCTGCAGCTCCATCTCTCCCCCAGCGGCGCTGTACACTCCCGAGCCCTGGTTGCCGGGTACCTACAGCAGGAGGCTCCGGTTTTCTTCCAAGTTAGTCACACACGGCTGGGGCTCTCCGGGATCGCGTGGCCGCACTTCGGGAGGAGGTAAGAGCGGGACCCGCACTTTATCGCGATCCGGCGCGGCTGGTGGACACTGTGGCAGTACAGGCAATCCCACTAGATCACCAGGGCATGGGTGCAGGTCAGGTTTTCTCTCTAAACCTTTCTTTTACAAGTAGCCCGCAGTACCCGGTGGTTTTGCCAGCAGAGGGGATAAGGCTTAGACCTGAAGCCCCTCCCCCAGCCCCAGGGTGCCATTTTCTGCAAATGTTCCCGCCCTGGAGCTGCATATCTGTCTCTCTCTCACTAACTGGCAGTGTCTGCGGCGCCATTATCCCTCAGCTCACTGTTCCTGGGAATGCTTGGGCAAATCCTCCTATGTAAAGCCGCCTGGTTGTCATGCTGTGACTTTACAAGACACTTAAGTATCCTACCTGCCTTTTTTAGTCAGTGTTAGTTAAGAAAGAATGCACTTAGTCAGGGTTTCCTAGTACAATTACCCTGTGATATACATCCAGTTCTTACTGTGTACTGTTATATCTATTGTTATATAGCTGTGTAAGCTAGTCCAGTGCAGTATTATTGTTAGTAATAACCTCTGCATTGTACAGACTGTGACTATTTGTGTGTGCATTTAATAGCTGAGTGGTGTCCATTTCGTGTCTTTCACTCAACCTGCTATCCCTATATTCTATAACCTGAGGGGGCTTGGTGCGTCAGGTTTTATCTAATATAGGATTTTCACAAAGATATACTGTATTACGTATTTTTCTCTGTGATTTAGTCACCATATCTCTTTTTTTCTCTGCTGGTGCTGACTACACTGCGCAGGGGTTTGGGCTAGAGGTATTGTGCTGCTGACAAATTGTACTGTGTTACCTGATACTGCAAGTTATATCATGTCTGCTTCTGAGGGTAACGGTTCTGGGGCTGAACACACTGCCGGTGTTGCTGAAGCCGCAGATACCTATGAGGAGAATATAGCAGCTTTGGGCTCTGGTTCTGGGGGCTCCTTGCCCCCCAGTGGGACGGTGGCAACGGGGGCAAATAATGACCCGCCGTGGGCCGCTTTTTCCATGCTTCTGCATAAGCTAGTTAATAAACTAACACCCCCTATAGGACCCCCAATGCCGGTGC
Organism: Pseudophryne corroboree; assembly: GCF_028390025.1. Lineage (NCBI taxonomy): Eukaryota > Metazoa > Chordata > Amphibia > Anura > Myobatrachidae > Pseudophryne > Pseudophryne corroboree. Next base: position 544,301,186 of record NC_086446.1, on the reverse strand, counting down.
AACCGTTGGTGGTCCCTGCAGCTAACCCGCCGTGGGCGGACGATTTATCTGCTCAAATAAAGAAGTTGAACCAGTCCCTGACTACTAAAAAGTCTGACCATTGCTCGCCTACGTCCAAGGGGTCCACTAAGCGAGCGCTTGTCTCCTCACAATCCACTGCTGTCACTGACACCTCGTCGGATGAAGACGGCACTTACACTGACCCCACAGGTTCTGACTCAGATACGGCTGATGGGGAGGGTGGTTCACATGTGGATGTTCCTGATCTTTTGGAAGCTATTAAGTTAATTTTACAGATTACGAATGATCCCGAGCCATCCGTTCTTCCTAAGAAACCAGATAGGTTCAAGCGTCAGAAGGTGATTAAACAAGTTTTCTCTGACGTCCTAGTGGATGCTGGGACTCCGTCAGGACCATGGGGAATAGCGGCTCCGCAGGAGACAGGGCACAAAATTTAAAAGTTTGACCACTAGGTGGTGTGTACTGGCTCCTCCCCCTATGACCCTCCTCCAAGCCTCAGTTAGGTTTTTGTGCCCGTCCGAGCAGGGTGCAATCTAGGTGGCTCTCCTAAAGAGCTGCTTAGAAAAAGTTTGTTAGGTTTTTTATTTTCAGTGAGTCCTGCTGGCAACAGGCTCACTGCAACGAGGGACTTAGGGGAGAAGAAGTGAACTCACCTGCGTGCAGGATGGATTTGCTTCTTAGGCTACTGGACACTAGCTCCAGAGGGACGATCACAGGTACAGCCTGGATGGGTCACCGGAGCCGCGCCGCCGACCCCCTTGCAGATGCCGAATAGAGAAGAGGTCCAGAAACCGGCGGCAGAAGACGTCTCAGTCTTCATGAGGTAGCGCACAGCACTGCAGCTGTGCGCCATTGCTCTCCGCACACTTCACACCAGCGGTCACTGAGGGTGCAGGGCGCTGGGGGGGGCGCCCTGGGCAGCAATGTAATATACCTATTCTGGCTAAAATATATCACATATAGCCCCTGGGGCTATATGGATGTATTTAACCCCTGCCAGGTTCCAAAAAAACCGGGAGAAGAAGCCCGCCGAAAAGGGGGCGGGGCCTATTCTCCTCAGCACACAGCGCCATTTTCCTGCCCAGCTCCGCTGCGAGGAAGGCTCCCAGGACACTCCCCTGCACTGCACTACAGAAACAGGGTAAAAACAGAGAGGGGGGGCACTTATTGGCGATATTTATAATATTTGAGCTGCTATAAAGGGAACACACTTATTAAGGTTGTCCCTATATATATTTATAGCGCTTGGGTGTGTGCTGGCAAACTCTCCCTCTGTCTCCCCAAAGGGCTAGTGGGGTCCAGTCTTCTATCAGAGCATTCCCTGTGTGTCTGCTGTGTGTCGGTACGTGTGTGTCGACATGTATGAGGACGATGTTGGCGTGGAGGCGGAGCAATTGCCTGTAATGGTGATGTCACCCCCTAGGGAGTCGACACCAGAATGGATGGCTTTGTTTATGGAATTACGGGAAAGTGTCAGCACGCTACAAAAGTCGGTTGACGACATGAGACAGCCGGCAAACCAGTTAGTACCTGTCCAGGCGTCTCAGACACCGTCAGGGGCTGTAAAACGCCCTTTACCTCAGTCGGTCGACACAGACCCAGACACTGACACTGAATCCAGTGTCGACGGTGAAGAAACAAACGTATTTTCCAGTAGGGCCACACGTTATATGATCACGGCAATGAAGGAGGCTTTGCATATCTCTGATACTGCAAGTACCACAAAAAGGGGTATTATGTGGGGTGTGAAAAAACTACCGATAGTTTTTCCTGAATCAGAGGAACTGAATGAAGTGTGTGATGAAGCGTGGGTTACCCCAGATAGAAAACTGCTAATTTCAAAGAAGTTATTGGCATTATACCCTTTCCCGCCAGAGGTTAGGGCGCGCTGGGAAACACCTCCTAGGGTGGATAAGGCGCTCACACGCTTATCAAAGCAAGTGGCGTTACCGTCTCCTGATACGGCCGCCCTCAAGGATCCAGCTGATAGGAGGCTGGAGAATACATTAAAAAGTATATACACACATACGGGTGTTATACTGAGACCAGCAATCGCCTCAGCCTGGATGTGCAGTGCTGGCGTGGCTTGGTCGGAGTCACTGTCTGCAAATATTGATACCCTGGATAGGGACAGTATTTTACTGACTATAGAGCAGTTAAAGGATGCATTTCTTTATATGCGAGATGCACAGAGAGATATTTGCACTCTGGCATCAAGAGTAAGTGCGATGTCCATATCTGCCAGAAGAAGTTTATGGACGCGCCAGTGGTCAGGTGATGCGGATTCCAAACGACATATGGAAGTATTGCCGTATAAGGGGGAGGAATTATTTGGGGTCGGTCTATCGGATCTGGTGGCCACGGCAACGGCCGGAAAATCCACCTTTTTACCCCAGGTTACCTCCCAGCAGAAAAAGCCGCAGGCTTTTCAGCCGCAGTCCTTTCGTTCCTATAAGAACAAACGAGCAAAAGGACATTCCTATTTGCCCCGAGGCAAAGGAAAGGGTAAGAGACTGCAACAAGCAGCTCCTTCCCAGGAGCAGAAGCCCTCCCCGGCTTCTACAAAGGCGTCAGCATGACGCTGGGACCTTACAAGCAGACTCAGGGGCGGTGGGGGGTCGCCTCAAACATTTCAGCGCACAGTGGGCTCACTCGCAGGTGGACCCCTGGATCCTCCAGGTAGTATCTCAGGGTTACAGGTTGGAATTCGAGAAGTCCCCTCCTCGCCGTTTCCTAAAGTCTGCTTTGCCAACGTCTCCCTCCGACAGGGCGACGGTATTGGAGGCCATTCACAAGCTGTATTCTCAGCAGGTGATAGTCAAGGTACCCCTCCTACAACAGGGACAGGGGTATTACTCCACGCTATTTGTGGTACCGAAGCCGGACGACTCGGTAAGACCGATTCTAAATCTAAAATCTCTGAACCTGTACATACAAAAATTCAAGTTCAAGATGGAGTCACTCAGAGCAGTGATAGCGAATCTGGAAGAAGGGGATTTTATGGTGTCCTTGGACATCAAGGATGCTTACCTTCATGTTCCAATTTGTCCTTCACACCAAGGGTACCTCAGGTTCGTGGTCCAAAACTGTCATTATCAGTTTCAGACGCTGCCGTTTGGATTGTCCACGGCACCCCGGGTCTTTACCAAGGTAATGGCCGAAATGATGATCCTTCTTCGAAGAGAAGGCGTCTTAATTATCCCTTACTTGGACGATCTCCTGATAAGGGCAAGATCCAGAGAACAGCTGGAGGTCGGAGTAGCACTAACCCAAGTAGTGCTCCAACAACACGGGTGGATTCTGAATTTTCCAAAATCCCAACTGATCCCGACGACACGTCTGTTGTTCCTAGGGATGATTCTGGACACTGTTCAGAAAAAGGTATTTCTTCCGGAGGAGAAAGCCAGGGAGTTATCCGATCTAGTCAGGAACCTCCTAAAACCAGGAAAAGTATCTGTGCATCAATGCACAAGAGTCCTGGGAAAAATGGTAGCTTCTTACGAAGCGATTCCATTCGGCAGATTCCATGCACGAACTTTTCAGTGGGATCTGCTGGACAAATGGTCCGGATCGCATCTGCAGATGCATCAGCGGATAAAATTGTCCACAAGGACAAGAGTGTCTCTGCTATGGTGGTTGCAGAGTGCTCATCTGTTAGAGGGCCGCAGATTCGGCATACAGAACTGGGTCCTAGTGACCACGGATGCCAGCCTGAGAGGCTGGGGAGCGGTCACACAGGGAAGAAACTTCCAGGGCGTGTGGTCAAGCCTGGAGACGTCTCTTCACATAAATATACTGGAGCTAAGAGCAATCTACAATGCTCTAAGCCTGGCAAAACCTCTGCTTCAGGGTCAGCCGGTGTTGATTCAGTCGGACAACATCACGGCAGTCGCCCACGTAAACAGACAGGGCGGCACAAGAAGCAGGAGGGCAATGGCAGAAGCTGCAAGGATTCTCCGCTGGGCAGAAAATCATGTGTTAGCACTGTCAGCTGTGTTCATCCCGGGAGTGGACAACTGGGAAGCAGACTTCCTCAGCAGACACGATCTGCACCCGGGAGAGTGGGGACTTCATCCAGAAGTCTTCCACATGATTGTGGTCCATTGGGAAAGACCAATGGTGGACATGATGGCGTCCCGCCTCAACAAAAAACTGGACAGGTATTGCGCCAGGTCAAGAGACCCTCAGGCAATAGCTGTAGACGCTCTGGTAACACCATGGGTGTACCAGTCAGTGTATGTGTTTCCTCCTCTGCCTCTCATACCAAAAGTACTGAGAATTATACGGCAAAGGGGAGTAAGAACGATACTCGTGGCTCCGGATTGGCCAAGAAGAACTTGGTACCCGGAACTTCAGGAGATGCTCACGGAAGATCCGTGGCCTCTACCTCTAAGACGGGACCTGCTTCAGCAGGGACCGTGTCTATTCCAAGACTTACCGCGGCTGCGTTTGACGGCATGGCGGTTGAACGCCGAATCCTAAGGGAAAAAGGCATTCCGGAAGAGGTCATCCCTACCCTGGTAAAAGCCAGGAAGGAGGTGACTGCACAACATTATCACCGCATTTGGAGAAAATATGTTGCGTGGTGTGAGGCCAGGAAGGCCCCGACGGAGGAATTTCAACTGGGTCGATTCCTACATTTCCTGCAAACAGGATTGTCTATGGGCCTCAAATTAGGGTCCATTAAGGTTCAAATTTCGGCCCTGTCGATTTTCTTCCAGAAAGAATTGGCTTCAGTTCCTGAAGTCCAGACTTTTGTAAAAGGAGTACTACATATACAGCCCCCGGTTGTGCCCCCAGTGGCACCGTGGGATCTTAATGTAGTTTTGGATTTTCTCAAATCCCATTGGTTTGAGCCACTCAAATCGGTGGATTTTAAATATCTTACATGGAAAGTAACCATGCTACTGGCCCTGGCTTCAGCCAGGAGAGTGTCAGAATTGGCGGCTTTATCGTATAAAAGCCCATATCTGATTTTCCATTCGGACAGGGCAAAACTGCGGACGCGTCCTCACTTTCTGCCTAAGGTGGTTTCAGCGTTTCACCTGAACCAGCCTATTGTGGTGCCTGCGGCTACTAGCGATTTGGAGGATTCCAAGTTGCTGGACGTTGTCAGAGCATTGAAAATATATATTTCAAGGACGGCTGGAGTCAGAAAATCTGACTCGCTGTTTATACTGTATGCACCCAACAAGCTGGGTGCTCCTGCTTCTAAGCAGACGATTGCTCGTTGGATTTGTAGCACAATTCAACTTGCACATTCTGTGGCAGGCCTGCCACAGCCTAAATCTGTCAAGACCCATTCCACAAGGAAGGTGGGCTCATCTTGGGCGGCTGCCCGAGGGGTCTCGGCATTACAACTCTGCGGAGCAGCTACGTGGTCAGGGGAGAACACGTTTGTAAAATTCTACAAATTTGATACCCTGGCTAAGGAGGACCTGGAGTTCTCTCATTCGGTGCTGCAGAGGCATCCGCACTCTCCCGCCCGTTTGGGAGCTTTGGTATAATCCCCATGGTCCTGACGGAGTCCCAGCATCCACTAGGACGTCAGAGAAAATAAGATTTTACTTACCGATAAATCTATTTCTCGTAGTCCGTAGTGGATGCTGGGCGCCCATCCCAAGTGCGGATTGTCTGCAATACTTGTACATAGTTATTGTTACAAAAAAATCGGGTTGTTATTGTTGTGAGCCGTCTGTTCAGAGGTTCCTACGTTTGTCATACTGTTAACTGGGTTCAGATCACAAGTTATACGGTGTGATTGGTGTGGCTGGTATGAGTCTTACCCGGGATTCAAAATCCTTCCTTATTGTGTACGCTCGTCCGGGCACAGTATCCTAACTGAGGCTTGGAGGAGGGTCATAGGGGGAGGAGCCAGTACACACCACCTAGTGGTCAAACTTTTAAATTTTGTGCCCTGTCTCCTGCGGAGCCGCTATTCCCCATGGTCCTGACGGAGTCCCAGCATCCACTACGGACTATGAGAAATAGATTTATCGGTAAGTAAAATCTTATTTTACCTCACTCTGACCACCTAATTGATATACGTCAGGAACCCTGGGAAAACCCGGGTACGAAGTTTGTGCCACAAAAGAAGATGCTGGCTCGCTATCCCCTCGCGCCGGAGCTGTCTAAGAATTGGGAAATGCCTCCTCCAGTGGACTCGCAAGTGGCTAGGATGGTGGTTTCCTCAGCTCTACCGGTCACCACCGTCACGTCTCTAAAAGAGCCTACGGATAAACGTGTGGAGGGTTGTCTGAAAGCGATTTACACCCTCACGGGTGCTGCACAAAGGCCCACTATTGCAGCTACTTGGGCTGCAGAGGCCATTGAAGCATGGGCCTTGGAGTTAGATGCTGAAATCTCATCTGACCATGCTAGACAATGCTTGTCTTATATTGTCACAGCTTCTCGTTATATTAAAGAGGCGGCTTCTGATGCCGGTATCCTGGCAGCCAAGGCCTCTACTAAGTCAGTCCTGGCTCGCTGGATATTGTGGCTGAGATCCTGGTCTGTGGATCTGGACTCTAGAAAAACCCTGGAGGTACTCCCTTTTAAGGGAGATATTCTGTTTGGGGAGGATTTAAATAAGATTGTGGCTGACTTGTGTCGAAGGCTAAAGGTACTTCCTTTCGCCCCTTTCGTCCTTCAGGTAAAGCAAAAGGTCAGGCGTACAACAATCAGGCCCACACTTCCAAACCTGGTAAGCCCAAGCCCAAAAGAGCCTGGGCGGCCCGTCAGCCAGCTTCCAAAACAGATATGCCCGCCGCATGATGGGGCGGGCCTCCCTTTGGGGGTTCCCAGGAGGGTGGGAGGCCGGCTTCTAGGGTATACCCAGGAATGGTTGAAGACCACTTCAGATGCCTGGGTACGGGAAGTCATCACGCAAGGTTACGCCATAGCCTTCAAAACCGACCCCCTCATCGATTTTGCCAGACAGATGTCCCGTTGGACAAGACAAAGGCAAACAATCTACATTCAGTGGTACAGACCCTCCTGGATACAGGAGTCGTAGTACAGGTGCCTCTTGCGCAGAGGGGCCGGGGGTACTATTCTCCTCTTTTTCTAGTCCCGAAACCGAATGGGTCCTCCCGGCCCATTCTCAACCTCAAGGCATTGAACAGGTTTGTGAAGGTTTCCAGGTTCTGGATGGAAACCCTTCGCTCTATAGTTCTGGCCTTGGAATCTGGGGACTTCATGGTCTCCCTGGATATACAGGCTGCTTACCTGCATATTCCTATAGCAGTGTCTTATCAGCAATACCTGAGATTTGCGATTGGCAATTGCTATTACCAGTTTCGGGCGTTACCTTTTGGTTTAACAACGGCTCCGCGAGTCTTTACAAAAGTCATGGCGGTGATGACGGTGGTACTCCGCCGTCAAGGGGTCAGGATACTGCCATATTTGGACGACTTGTTAATCCTGGCAAATTCCTCAGAACTTCTCCTGCGTCATCTAGATGTGAAGGTCCGGTTTCTGCAAGCCCACGGGTGGCTCAACAACTGGAAGAAGTCATCCCTGATCCCTGCTCAGAGCATGGTGCATCTGGGAGCACTATTGGACACTCACAACCAGCGGTTGTTCCTGTCTCAGGAGAAAGTCCTGAAGCTTCAGGACTGGATTCGTTGCTTCCTATCTCGTCCGCAAGTGTCGATACATTTGGCGATGCAGGTGCTGGGCCTCATGGTGTCAGCATTCGACATGGTGGAGTACGCTCAATTTCACTCTCGCCCTCTCCAGAGGCTGATTCTAGCCAAATGGGACGGCCTGCCTCACCGGATCAGGTCTCAAATGATCTCATTGACTCCGGAGGTCCGTCTGTCGCTGCTCTGGTGGCTCCGGGATCAACAACTGTGCATGGGCCGTCCATTCTTGATATCCGACTGGGTCCTGTTGACGACAGATGCCAGTCTAAGAGGTTGGGGCGCGGTGCTGGAGCAACACTCCCTTCAGGGACGGTGGACCAAGGAGGAGTCCCTCCTCTCGATCAATATTCTGGAGTTGCGGGCGGTCTTGAATGCCTTGAACCTAGCTCAGCATTTAATTCAGAACCGTCCTGTTCAAGTACAGTCGGACAATGCCACCACAGTGGCTTACATAAATCATCAAGGCGGCACTCGAAGCCGCCTAGCAATGAAGGAAGTCTCACGGATTCTACAGTGGGCAGAACGCCATCTACCGGCCATATCGGCAATATTCATTCCAGGAGTCCTGAATTGGGAAGCGGACTTTCTCAGTCGTCAGGACGTGCATGCCGGCGAGTGGGGCCTCCATCCAGAAGTGTTTCAACTCCTAGTGGAAAGGTGGGGCCTTCCAGACGTAGATCTGATGGCGTCTCGACACAATCACAAGGTTCCGGTCTTCGGAGCAAGGACAAGGGATCCTCAAGCAGCATTCGTGGATGCGCTGGCGGTACCGTGGAGGTTTTCGGCTGCCGTACGTGTTCCCTCCGGTGTCACTCCTGCCCAGGGTAATTCGGAAGTTCAAGCAAGAAAAAGGAATTCTGCTTCTCATAGCTCCAGCTAGACGGCACTGGTTCTCAGACCTGCAAGGCCTATCGTCAGAGCGTCCAATTCTACTTCCACAACGCCCAAACCTCCTCGTTCAGGGCCCCTGTGTCTACCAGGACCTAGCCCGGCTGTCTTTGACGGCGTGGCTCTTGAAGCTTCCGTCTTAAGGGCTAAAGGGTTTTCTGAGGCGGTCATTCAAACTATGTTGCGGGCCCGGAAACTGGTTTCGGCTCGGATTTACTATAGGGTCTGGCATTCTTACTTTGTTTGGTGCGCATCTAACGATTATGACGCTTCCAAGTTTAGTATAGCCAAGTTGTTGGCTTTTCTTCAGCAGGGCCTGGACTTAGGCCTGCGTCTGGCCTCCCTCAAGGTTCAAATATCTGCCTTGTCTGTGTTTTTTCAGAGAAAATTGTGACTTTACCTGATGTGCATACCTTTACTCAGGGTGTGTTGCGTATCCAACCTCCCTATGTCCCGCCTGTGGCTCCTTGGGACTTGTAGGTGGTTTTGGAGGCGTTACAAGAGTCTCCGTTTGAACCTCTTAGTTCAGCTGATCTTAAGTGGCTTTCCCTTAAGGTGGTGTTTCTGCTGGCTATTGCTTCAGCTAGAAGAGTGTCGATTTGGGTGCCTTGTCTTGTAGTTCCCCATATCTGATATTTCACCGTGACCGGGCGGTTCTTAGGACTCGTCCCGTTTATTTGCCTAAGGTGACTTCTTCGTTCCACCTTACCCAGGAGATTGTGGTTCCACCACTTGTTTCTCCTGATCTGTCTCCCGAAGAGCGGTCTTTGGATGTAGTACGGGCTCTCCGTATCTATGTGAAGAGAACTGCTTCTGTTAGGAAATCTGATTCTCTCTTTATTCTGTTTGGATTTCACAAACGGGGCTGGCCTGCTCACAAGCAGACTTTGGCCAGATGGATTAGAATGGTGATTGCACATGCTTATGTGAGGGCTGGTCTGTCAGCTCCTGCTCACATTACGGCCCATTCTAATTGGTCTGTTGGATCTTCTTGGGCGGCCCGCCGTGGTGCGTCCCTTGAACAATTGTGCATGGCGGCTACGTGGTCCTCAGTGAACACATTCATTAGGTTCTATGCCTTCGATACCGCCGCTTCCCAGGATGCTTCCTTTGGACGCCGGGTTCTTGTGCCCGCTACTGTGCGTCCCCTCCCATAAGGAACTGCTTTAGGACATCCCCAATGTCTATCCTTGTGGAGCCCAGTGTACCCCGCAGCAGAAAAGGAGTTTTATGGTAAGAACTTACCTTTGTTAAAACTCTTTCTGCGAGGTACACTGGGCTCCACAAGGCGCCCACCCTGACGCACTTAGCTTCTTTGGGTTGGTATGGCATTAGCCGCTGACACTTCTCCTGTCGGGAGAGTGTGGTGTTTGTGGCAACTGGCAGTTGTCGTCTCTTTTACTTGCTACTGCATTGGGCTGGTTAACAAAACTGAGCTCCTGTGCACGGAGGCGGGGTGATATAGGAGGCGGCGCTATGCATCTTGGGAAGAATGTCAAAGCTTTTGAGCCTGTTAGTGCTTCGGATCAAGATTCTACTCTACAACCCAATGTCTATCCTTGTGGAGCCCAGTGTACCTCGCAGAAAGAGTTTTAACAAAGGTAAGTTCTTACCATAAAACTCGTTATTTCTCATACGTCCTAGAGGATGCTGGGGATGCTTCAAGAACCATGGGGTATAGACTGGATCCGCAGGAGACATGGGCACTTTAAGACTTTAAAAAGGGTGTGAACTGGCTCCTCCCTCTATGCCCCTCCTCCAGACTCCAGTTAGATTCTGTGCCCAGTGAGACTGGATGCACACTGAGGAGCTCTCCAGAGTTTCTCAGAAAAAAGACTATGTTAGGTTTATAATTTTCAGGGAGACCTGCTGGCAACAGGCTCCCTGCATCAAGGGACTGAGGGGAGAGAAGCAGACCTACTTCTGTGAGTTTCAAGGCTCTGCTTCTTAGGCTACTGGACACCATTAGCTCCAGAGGGTCTGATCGCTAGGTACGCCTAGATTCTCGTTCCCGGAGCCGCGCCGTCAACCCCCTTGCAGAGCCAGAAGTCAGAAGCCGGGTGAGTAGAAGAAGATCAGAAGACTTCAGTGACGGCAGAAGGTTTCAGTGACTGATTTTGAGGTACCGCGCAGTGCTCCCACATACAAAATGGCACTGCAGGGCGCAGGGGGGGCGCCCTGGGCAGCATAAAACCTCAATAGCAACTGACATAAGAGTATACAGTGCCTGGGCACTAAATACAGACCCCTGCCAGTATAAAAATAAGCGGGACTGAAGCGCGCCATTAAGGGGACGTGGCTTAGCCCTCATAGCTCTGACCAGCGCCATTTTCTCTGACGTCCTAAGTGGATGCTGGGACTCCGTAAGGACCATGGGGAATAGCGGCTCCGCAGGAGACTGGGCACAACTATAAAGAAAGCTTTAGGTCTAACTGGTGTGCACTGGCTCCTCCCACTATGACCCTCCTCCAGACTTCAGTTAGAATCTTGTGCCCGGCTGAGCTGGATGCACACTAGGGGCTCTCCTGAGCTCCTAGAAAGAAAGTATATTTTAGTTTTCTCTAACGTCCTAGTGGATGCTGGGACTCCGTCAGGACCATGGGGAATAGCGGGCTCCGCAGGAGACAGGGCACATCTAAAAAAGCTTTTAGGTCACATGGTGCGTACTGGCTCCTCCCCCTATGACCCTCCTCCAAGCCTCAGTTAGGTTTTTGTGCCCGTCCGAGAGGGTGCAATCTAGGTGGCTCTCCTAAAGAGCTGTTTAGAAAAGTTTTTTTTAGGTTTCAATCTCAGTGATTCCTGCTGGCAACAGGATCACTGCATCGAGGGACTTAGGGGAGAGATTTCCAACTCACCTGCGTGCAGGATGGATTGGAGTCTTAGGCTACTGGACACTTAGCTCCAGAGGGAGTCGGAACACAGGTCAGCCTGGGGTTCGTCCCGGAGCCGCGCCGCCGATCCCCCTTACAGACGCTGAAGAGACAGCAGAACGGAGGTCCGGAAAGCAGGCGGCAGAAGACTCCTCAGTCTTCTTGAAGGTAGCGCACAGCACGGCAGCTGTGCGCCATTGTTGTCACACGGCTCACTGACTCAGTCACGGAGGGTGCAGGGCGCTGCTGGGGGCGCCCTGGGCAGCAATATAATTACCTTTAGTGGCAAAATAAATACATCACATATAGCCATTAAGGCTATATGTATGTATTTTAACCCAGGCCAGTTTCTTAAAAACCGGGGAAAAGCCCGCCGAAAAAGGGGCGGAGCTTATTCTCCTCAGCACTCAGCGCCATTTTCCTGCTCAGCTCCGCTGGTGAGGAAGGCTCCCAGGTCTCTCCCCTGCACTGCACTACAGAAACAGGGTAACAAAGAGAAGGGGGGCATAAATTGGCGATATTTATATATTAAGAGCGCATATATAGTAAACAACACCTTCTAGGGTTGTTTATATACATTTATAGCGCTTTTGGTGTGTGCTGGAAAACTCTCCCTCTGTCTCCCCAAAGGGCTAGGGGGTCCTGTCTTCGATTAGAGCATTCCCTGTGTGGCTGCTGTGTGTCGGTACGTGTGTGTCGACATGTATGAGGACGATGTTGGTGTGGAGGCAGAGCAATTGCCGATGATGGTAATGTCACCCCCTAGGGAGTCGACACCGGAATGGATGGCTTTAGTTATGGAATTACGTGATAATGTCAGCACATTACAAAAGTCAGTTGACGAAATAAGACGCCCGGCAAACCAGTTAGTACCGGTTCAGGCGTCTCAGACACCGTCAGGGGCTGTAAAACGTCCTTTACCTCAGTCAGTCGACACGGGTACCGACACAGATGAATCTAGTGTCGACGGTGAAGAAACAAACGTATTTTCCAATAGGGCCACACGTTATATGATCACGGCAATGAAGGAGGCTTTGCAGATCTCTGATACTGCTGGTACCTCAAAAAGGGGTATTATGTGGGGGGTGAAAAAACTACCTGTATTTTTTCCAGAATCAGAGGAATTGAATGACGTGTGTGATGAAGCGTGGGTTAACCCCGATAGAAAACTGCTAATTTCCAAGAAGTTATTGGCATTATACCCTTTCCCACCAGAGGTTAGGGCGCGCTGGGAAACACCCCCTAGGGTGGATAAGGCGCTCACACGTTTATCAAAGCAAGTGGCGTTGCCGTCTCCTGATACGGCCGCCCTCAAGGATCCAGCAGATAGGAGGCTGGAAACTACACTGAAGAGTATATACACACATACTGGTGTTATACTGCGACCGGCAATAGCCTCAGCCTGGATGTGCAGTGCTGGGGTAGTGTGGTTGGATTCTCTGACTGAAAATATTGATACCCTGGATAGGGACAGTATTTTATTGACTCTAGAGCAATTAAAGGATGCTTTCCTTTATATGCGAGATGCTCAGAGGGATGTTTGTACTCTAGCATCAAGAGTAAGCGCGATGTCCATATCTGCCAAAAGAAGTTTATGGACGCGACAGTGGTCAGGTGATGCGGATTCCAAGAGGCATATGGAAGTATTGCCATATAAAGGAGAGGAATTGTTTGGGGTCGGTCTTTCGGACCTGGTGGCCACGGCAACTGCCGGCAAATCCACTTTTTTACCTCAGACCCCCTCCCAACAGAAAAAGACACCGTCTTTTCAGCCGCAGTCCTTTCGCTCCTATAAAAAGCGACCAAAAGGACAGTCTTATCTGCCGCGAGGCAGAGGAAAGGGTAAGAAAGGGCAGCAAGCAGCCCCTGCCCAGGAACAGAAGCCCGCCCCGGCTTCTACAAAGCCATCAGCATGACGCTGGGGCTTTACAAGCGGACTCAGGAACGGTGGGGGGTCGACTCAAGATTTTCAGCAATCAATGGGTTCACTCACAAGTGGACCCGTGGGTCCTGCAGATAGTATCTCAGGGTTACATGCTGGAGTTCGAAAGGTCTCCCCCTCGCCGGTTCCTAAAGTCTGCTTTACCAACGTCTCCCTCAGAAAGGACGTCGGTTTTGGAAGCCATTCACAAGCTGTATTCTCAGCAGGTGATAGTCAAGGTACCCCTCCTACAACAGGGAAAGGGTATTATTCCACACTATTTGTGGTACCGAAACCGGACGGTTCGGTAAGGCCTATTCTAAATCTGAAATCCTTGAACCTGTACATAAAGAAATTCAAGTTCAAGATGGAGTCACTCAGAGCAGTGATAGCGAATCTGGAAGAAGGAGACTTCATGGTGTCCTTGGACATAAAAGATGCTTATCTACATGTCCCGATTTACCCCTCACACCAAGGGTATCTCAGGTTCGTGATACAGGACTGTCATTATCAGTTTCAAACGCTGCCGTTTGGGTTGTCCACGGCCCCTCGGGTCTTTACCAAGGTAATGACCGAAATGATGGTTCTTCTACGAAGAAAAGGCGTATTAATTATCCCTTACTTGGACGATCTCCTGATAAGGGCAAAGTCCAGAGAACAGCTGGAAGTCGGTGTAGCGCTAACACAAGTAGTACTTCAGCAACACGGGTGGATTCTAAATCTTCCAAAATCTCAATTGACCCCGACAACACATCTGCTGTTCCTAAGCATGATTCTGGACACGGTTCAGAAAAAGGTATTTCTCCCGGAAGAGAAAGCAAGGGAGTTATCCGAACTTGTCAAGAACCTCCTAAAACCAGGAACTGTGTCAGTACATCAATGCACAAGAGTCCTGGGAAAGATGGTGGCTTCGTACGAAGCGATTCCATTCGGCAGATTCCATGCACGAACATTTCAGTGGGATCTGCTGGACAAATGGTCCGGATCGCATCTGCACATGCATCAGCGGATAACACTGTCACCGAGAACAAGGTTGTCTCTCCTGTGGTGGTTGCAGACTGCCCATCTGTTAGTGGGCCGCAGATTCGGCATACAGGACTGGGTCCTGGTGACTACGGATGCCAGCCTACGAGGTTGGGGAGCAGTCACAAAGGGAAGAAACTTCCAGGGCGTGTGGTCAAACCTGGAGACGTCTCTTCACATAAATATACTGGAGCTAAGAGCGATCTACAATGCTCTAAGCCTGGCAAAATCGCTGCTTCAGGGTCAGCCGGTGTTGATCCAGTCCGACAACATCACGGCAGTCGCCCACGTAAACCGACAAGGCGGCACGAGAAGCAGGAGTGCAATGGCAGAAGCTGCAAGGATTCTGCGCTGGGCGGAGAATCATGTCGTAGCACTGTCAGCAGTGTTCATCCCGGGAGTGGACAACTGGGAAGCAGATTTCCTCAGCAGACACGACCTTCACCCGGGAGAGTGGGGACTTCATCCAGAAGTTTTCCACATGATTGTGAACCGTTGGGAAAAACCAAAGGTGGACATGATGGCGTCTCACCTCAACAAAAAATTGGACAGGTATTGCGCCAGGTCAAGAGACCCTCAGGCAATTGCTGTGGACGCTCTGGTAACACCGTGGGTGTACCAGTCAGTGTATGTGTTCCCTCCTCTGCCTCTCATAC
Source organism: Pseudophryne corroboree (assembly GCF_028390025.1). Lineage (NCBI taxonomy): Eukaryota > Metazoa > Chordata > Amphibia > Anura > Myobatrachidae > Pseudophryne > Pseudophryne corroboree. The sequence continues at coordinate 544,286,161 of NC_086446.1, read as the reverse complement.
CAAAGGTACTGAGAATTATACGGAAAAGAGGAGTAAGAACAATACTGGTAGCTCCGGACTGGCCAAGAAGAACTTGGTATCCGGAACTTCAAGAGATGCTCACGGAGGATCCGTGGCCTCTACCTCTAAGAAGGGATCTGCTTCAGCAGGGACCTTGTATGTTCCAAGACTTACCGCGGCTGCGTTTGACGGCATGGCGGTTGAACGCCGGATTCTAAAAGAGAAGGGCATTCCTGAGGAAGTTATTCCTACTTTAATTAAAGCCAGGAAAGAAGTGACCGCACAACATTATCACCGCATTTGGAGAAAATATGTTGCGTGGTGTGAGGCCAAGAAGGCTCCAACGGAAGAATTTCAATTGGGTCGATTCTTACATTTCCTGCAAGCAGGATTGTCTATGGGCCTCAAATTGGGGTCCATTAAAGTTCAAATTTCGGCCTTATCAATTTTCTTCCAGAAGGAATTGGCGTCAGTGCCTGAAGTACAAACTTTTGTCAAAGGTGTACTACATATACAACCCCCAATAGTGCCTCCAGTGGCACCGTGGGATTTGAACGTGGTTCTAAATTTTCTCAAATCTCATTGGTTTGAGCCTTTAAAATCGGTAGATTTAAAATACCTTACATGGAAGGTAACCATGCTGTTGGCCCTGGCTTCAGCCAGGAGAGTTTCGGAGTTGGCAGCTTTGTCATACAAAAGCCCATATCTGATATTCCATTCGGACAGGGCAGAATTGAGGACACGTCCTCAATTTCTCCCTAAGGTGGTTTCGGCATTTCACTTGAACCAGCCTATTGTGGTGCCTGCGGCTACTAGCGACTTGGAGGACTCCAAGTTACTGGACGTTGTCAGAGCATTAAAAATATATATTTCAAGGACAGCTGGAGTCAGAAAATCTGACTCGTTGTTTACATTGTATGCACCCAACAAGTTGGGTGCTCCTGCGTCTAAACAGACGATTGCACGTTGGATATGTAGTACAATCCAACTTGCACATTCTGTGGCAGGCCTGCCACAGCCTAAATCTGTAAAGGCCCATTCCACAAGGAAAGTGGGCTCATCCTGGGCGGCTGCCCGAGGAGTCTCGGCATTACAACTTTGCCGAGCAGCTACGTGGTCAGGGGAGAACACGTTTGTAAAATTTTACAAATTTGATACTCTGGCTAAAGAGGACCTGGAGTTCTCTCATTCGGTGCTGCAGAGTCATCCGCACTCTCCCGCCCGTTTGGGAGCTTTGGTATAATCCCCATGGTCCTGACGGAGTCCCAGCATCCACTAGGACGTTAGAGAAAATAAGAATTTACTTACCGATAATTCTATTTCTCATAGTCCGTAGTGGATGCTGGGCGCCCATCCCAAGTGCGGATTGTCTGCAATGCTTGTACATAGTTATTGTTACAAAAATCGGGTTATTACTGTTGTTGTGAGCCATCTGTTCAGAGGCTACTTCGTTTGTGTTATCATACTGTTAACTGGGTTCAGATCACAAGTTGTACGGTGTGATTGGTGTGGCTGGTATGAGTCTTACCCGGGATTCAAGATCCTTCCTTATTGTGTACGCTCGTCCGGGCACAGTACCTAACTGAGGCTTGGAGGAGGGTCATAGGGGGAGGAGCCAGTACGCACCATGTGACCTAAAAGCTTTTTTAGATGTGCCCTGTCTCCTGCGGAGCCCGCTATTCCCCATGGTCCTGACGGAGTCCCAGCATCCACTACGGACTATGAGAAATAGAATTATCGGTAAGTAAATTCTTATTTTTTTATTTTACAGTGAGATCTGCTGGCAACAGACTCACTGCAGCGAGGGACTAAGGGTAGAAGAAGCGAACCTACCTAACTGGTGGTAGTTTGGGCTTCTTAGGCTACTGGACACCTTTAGCTCCAGAGGGATCGACCGCAGGACCCGACCTTGGTGTTCGTTCCCGGAGCCGCGCCGCCGGCCCCCTTACAGAGCCAGAAGCAAGAAGTGTTCCGGAAAATCGGCGGCAGAAGACTTCTGTCTTCAACAAGGTAGCGCACAGCACTGCAGCTGTGCGCCATTGCTCCTCATGCACACCTCACACTCCGGTCACTGATGGGTGCAGGGCGCTGGGGGGGGGGCGCCCTGAGGGCAATATAAGACACCTTGGCTGGCAAATCTACACCATATATAGTCAGGAAGGCTATATAGGTGTAAAAATACCCCTGCCAGAATTCCAGAAAAAGCGGGAGAAGTCCGCCGGAAAAGGGGCGGGGCCATCTCCCTCAGCACACTGGCACCATTTTCCCCTCACAGCTCCGCTGGAAGGACGCTCCCTGGCTCTCCCCTGCAGTGTCAAGCTACATAAGGGTAAAAAAGAGAGGGGGGGCACTAAATTTATTCGCAGTATATATAATATAAGCAGCTATAAGGGAAAAACATTCATTTATAGTGGGATCCCTGTGTTATATAGCGCTCTGGTGTGTGCTGGCATACTCTCTCTCTGTCTTTTCAAAGGGCTTTGTGGGGTCCTGTCCTCTGTCAGAGCATTCCCTGTGTGTATGCGGTGTGTCGGTACGACTGTGTCGACATGTTTGATGAGGAGGCTTATGTGGAGGCTGAGCAGATGCCGATAAATGTGATGTCACCCCCTGCGGGGTCGACACCTGAGTGGATGGTGCTGTGGAAGGAATTACGCGACAGTGTCGCCTCCTTGCATAAAAGGTTTGACGACATACCAAATGTGGGACTGCCGGCTTCTCAGCCTGTGCCTGCCCAGGCGTCTCAAAAGCCATCAGGGGCTCTAAAACGCCTGCTACCTCAGATGGCAGACACAGATGTCGACACGGATACTGACTCCAGTGTCGACGACGATGAGACTAATGTAACTTCCAGTAGGGCCACACGTTACATGATTGAGGCAATGAAAAATGTGTTGCACATTTCTGATGTTACCCCCGGTACCACAAAAAAGGGTATTATGTTTGGAGAGAAAAAACTACCAGTAGCTTTTCCTCCATCTGAAGAGTTAAATGAAGTGTGTGAAGAAGCGTGGGCTTCCCCTGATAAGAAACTGGTAATTTCTAAGAGGTTACTAATGGCGTACCCTTTCCCGCCAGAGGATAGGTTACGTTGGGAAACATCCCCTAGGGTGGATAAAGCGCTCACACGCTTGTCAAAGAAGGTGGCACTACCGTCTCCGGATACGGCCGCCCTGAAGGAATCTGCTGATAGAAAGCAGAAGGCTATCCTGAAGTCTATATATACACACACAGGTGTTATACTGAGACCAGCTATTGCTTCAGCATGGATGTGCAGTGCTGCAGCTGCGTGGTCAGATTCCCTGTCGGAAAGTATTGATACCCTAGACAGGGACACTATATTGCTAACCGTAGAGCATATTAAAGACGCACTTTTATACATGAGGGATGCACAGAGGGATATTTGCCGGCTGGCATCTAAAATAAGTGCAATGTCCATTTCTGCCAGGAGAGGGTTATGGACTCGGCAGTGGACAGGAGATGCAGATTCTAAAAGGCACATGGAAGTTCTGCCTTATAAGGGTGAGGAGTTGTTCGGGGATGGTCTCTCGGACCTAGTTTCCACAGCAACAGCTGGGAAGTCTACATTTTTACCCCATGTTCCCTCACAGCCAAAGAAAGCACCGTATTATCAGGTACAGTCCTTTCGGCCCAATAGGGGCAAGCGGGTTAGGGGCGCGTCCTTTCTGCCCAGAGGTAGAGGGAAAAAGCTGCAGCATACAGCCAGTTCCCAGGAGCAAAAGTCCTCCCCCGCTTCCTCTAAGTCCACAGCATGACGCTGGGGCTCCACAGGCGGAGCCAGGTACGGTGGGGGCCCGTCTCAAATATTTCAGCAATCAGTGGGCTCGCTCACGGGTGGATCCCTGGATCTTTCAAGTAGTATCTCAGGGGTACAAGCTGGAATTCGAGACGTCTCCCGCCCGCCGTTTCCTCAAATCTGCCTTACCAACCACTCCCTCAGGCAGGGAGGCAGTGTTACAGGCAATTCACAAGCTGTATTCACAAAAGGTGATAGTAAAGGTGCCCCTACTTCAACAAGGACGGGGTTACTATTCCACAATGTTTGTGGTAACGAAACCGGACGGTTCGGTGAGACCCATTTTAAATTTGAAATCCTTGAACACATATATAAAAAAATTCAAGTTCAAGATGGAATCGCTCAGGGCGGTTATTGCAAGCCTGGACGAGGGGGATTACATGGTATCACTGGACATAAAGGATGCTTACCTGCATGTCCCCATTTACCATCCTCACCAGGAGTACCTCAGATTTGTGGTACAGGATTGTCATTACCAATTCCAGACGTTGCCGTTCGGTCTATCCACGGCTCCGAGGGTCTTTACCAAGGTAATGGCCGAAATGATGATACTCCTTCGAAAGAAGGGAGTTTTAATTATCCCATACTTGGACGATCTCCTGATAAAGGCGAGATCCAGGGAGCAGTTGTTGGTCGGGGTAGCACTATCTCGGGAGGTGCTACAACAGCACGGCTGGATTCTAAATATTCCAAAGTCACAGCTGGTCCCTACGACACGTCTACTGTTCCTGGGGATGTTCTGGACACAGAACAGAAAAAAGTGTTTCTCCCGGAGGAGAAGGCCAAGGAGCTGTCATCTCTAGTCAGAGGCCTCCTAAAACCAAAACAGGTGTCGGTGCATCACTGCACGCGGATCCTAGGAAAGATGGTAGCTTCCTACGAAGCAATTCCATTCGGCAGGTTCCATGCAAGAACTTTTCAGTGGGACCTGTTGGACAAGTGGTCCGGATCGCATCTTCAGATGCATCGGCTGATAACCCTGTCTCCAAGGACCAGGGTGTCTCTGCTGTGGTGGCTGCAGAGTGCTCATCTTCAAGAGGGCCGCAGATTCGGCATACAGGACTGGGTCCTGGTGACCACGGATGCCAGCCTTCGAGGCTGGGGGCAGTCACACAGGGAAGAAACTTCCAAGGACTATGGTCAAGTCAGGAGACTTCCCTGCACATAAATATTCTGGAACTGAGGGCCATTTACAATGCCCTAACTCAGGCAAAACCCCTGCTTCAAAACCAGCCGGTACTGATCCAGTCAGACAACATCACGGCGGTCGCCCATGTAAACCGACAGGGCGGCACGAGAAGCAGGACGGCGATGGCAGAAGCCACAAGGATTCTCCGATGGGCGGAAAATCACGTGATAGCACTGTCAGCAGTGTTCATTCCGGGAGTGGACAACTGGGAAGCAGACTTCCTCAGCAGGCACGACCTCCACCCAGGAGAGTGGGGACTTCATCCAGAAGTCTTCCAACTGATTGTAAACCGTTGGGAAAGGCCACAGGTGGACATGATGGCGTCCCGCCTAAACAAAAAGCCAGAAAAGTATTGCGCCAGGTCAAGAGACCCGCAGGCGATAGCTGTGGACGCTCTAGTGACACCGTGGGTGTACCGGTCGGTTTATGTGTTCCCTCCTCTTCCTCTCATACCAAAGGTACTGAGGATAATAAGGAGAAGAGGAGTAAGAACTATACTCATTGTTCTGGATTGGCCAAGAAGAGCTTGGTACCCGGAACTTCAAGAAATGATCTCAGAGGACCCATGGCCTCTGCCGCTCAGACAGGACCTGCTGCAGCAGGGGCCCTGTCTGTTCCAAGACTTACCGCGGCTGCGTTTGACGGCATGGCGGTTGAACACCGGATCCTGAAGGAAAAGGGCATTCCGGAGGAAGTCATTCCTACGCTGATTAAAGCTAGGAAAGAAGTAACTGCAACCCATTTTCTCTATCGTCCTAGTGGATGCTGGGGTTCCTGAAAGGACCATGGGGAATAGCGGCTCCGCAGGAGACAGGGCACAAAAAGTAAAGCTTTAGGATCAGGTGGTGTGCACTGGCTCCTCCCCCTATGACCCTCCTCCAAGCCAGTTAGATTTTGTGCCCGGCCGAGAAGGGTGCAATCTAGGTGGCTCTCCTAAAGAGCTGCTTAGGAAAGTTTAGCTTAGGTTTTTTATTTTACAGTGAGTCCTGCTGGCAACAGGATCACTGCAACGAGGGACTTAGGGGAGAAGAAGTGAACTCACCTGCGTGCAGGATGGATTGGCTTCTTGGCTACTGGACATCAGCTCCAGAGGGACGATCACAGGTACAGCCTGGATGGTCACCGGAGCCTTGCCGCCGGCCCCCTTGCAGATGCTGAAGTAAGAAGAGGTCCAGAATCGGCGGCAGAAGACTCCTCAGTCTTCTAAAGGTAGCGCACAGCACTGCAGCTGTGCGCCATTTTCCTCTCAGCACACTTCACACGGCAGTCACTGAGGGTGCAGGGCGCTGGGAGGGGGGCGCCCTGGGAGGCAAATGAATACCTATTTTGGCTAAAAATACCTCACATATAGCCTCCGGAGGCTATATGGAGATATTTAACCCCTGCCAGAATCCGTTAAGAGCGGGAGACGAGGCCGCCGAAAAAGGGGCGGGGCCTATCTCCTCAGCACACAGCGCCATTTTCCCTCACAGAAAGGCTGGAGGGAAGGCTCCCAGGCTCTCCCCTGCACTGCACTACAGAAACAGGGTTAAAACAGAGAGGGGGGGCACTAATTTGGCGATATGCTTATATATATATTAAGATGCTATAAGGGAAAACACTTATATAAGGTTGTCCCTATATAATTATAGCGTTTTTGGTGTGTGCTGGCAAACTCTCCCTCTGTCTCTCCAAAGGGCTAGTGGGTCCTGTCCTCTATCAGAGCATTCCCTGTGTGTGTGCTGTGTGTCGGTACGTGTGTGTCGACAGGTAGGAGGACGATGTTGGTGAGGAGGCGGAGCAATTGCCTGTAATGGTGATGTCACTCTCTAGGGAGTCGACACCGGAATGGATGGCTTATTTAGGAAATTACGTGATAATGTCAACACGCTGCAAGGTCGGTTGACGACATGAGACGGCCGACAAACAATTAGTACGGTCCAGACGTCTCAAAAACACCGTCAAGGGTTTTAAAACGCCCGTTTACTTTAGTCGGTCGACACAGACACAGACAGGGACACTGAATCCAGTGTCGACGGTGAATAAACAAACGTATTCCTTATTAGGGCCACACGTTAAAGGCAATGAAGGAGGTGTTACGTATTTCTGATACTACAAGTACCACAAAAGAGGGTATTATGTGGGATGTGAAAAAACTACCATAGTTTTTCCTGAATCAGATAAATTAAATAAAGTGTGTGATGATGCGTGGGTTCCCCCCGATAGAAAATTATGGGCGGTATACCCTTTCCCGCCAGAAGTTAGGGCGCGTTGGGAAACACCCCTTAAGGTGGATAAGGCGCTCACACGCTTATCAAAACAAGTGGCGGTACCGTCTATAGATAGGGCCGTCCTCAAGGACCAGCTGACAAGGCTGGAAAATATAATAAAAAGTATATACACACATACTGGTGTTATACTGCGGCCAGCGATCGCCTCAGCCTGGATGTGCAGAGCTAGGGTGGCTTGGTCGGATTCCCTGACTAAAAATATTGATACCCTTGACAGGGACAGTATTTTATTGACTATAGAGCATTTCTATATATGCGAGATGCACAGAGGGATATTTGCACTCTGGCATCATGAACAAACGCGATGTCCATAACTGCCAGAAGATGTTATGGACACGACAGTGGTCAGGTGATGCAGATTCCAAACGGCACAGTATGGCCGTATAAAGGAAGAGGACTTGTTTGGGGTCGGTCCATCGGACCTGGTGGTCACGGCAACTGCTGGAAAATCCACCGTTTTTTACCCTAAGTCACATCTCTGCAGAAAAAGACACCGTCTTTTCAGCCTCAGTCCTCTCGTCCCTATAAGATCATATCTGCCCAGGGATAGAGGAAAGGGAAGAAGACTGCAACAGGCAGCCTATTCCCAGGAACAGAAGCGTTCCACCGCGTCTGACAAGTTCTCAGCATGGCGCTGAGACCGTACAGGACCCCTGGATCCTACAAGTAGTATCCCGGGGGTACAGATGGGAATGACAGAAAAGGGGTATTATTCCACACTATATTGTGGTACTGAAGCCAGAAGGCTAGGTGAGACTTATTCTAAAAAATTTTTTTTGAACACTTACAAAGGTTCAAATTAAGATGAAGTCACTCAGAGCAGTGATAACGAACCAGGAAGAAGGGGACTATATAGTGTCCCGGGACATCAGGGATGCTTACCTCTATGTCCCAAATTTGCCCTTCTCACTAAGGGTACCTCAGGTTCGTGGTGCAGAACTGTCACTATCAGTTTCAGACGCTGCCGTTTGGATTGTCCACGGCACCCCGGGGTCTTTACCAAGGTAATGGCCGAATTGATGATTCTTCTTCGAAGAAAAGGCGTCTTAATTATCCCTTACTTGGACGATCTCCTGATAGGGGCATAGTCCAGGGAACAGTTGGAGGTCGGAGTAGCACTATCTCGGATACTGCTACAATCAGCACGGGTGGATTCTAAATATTCCAAAATCGCAGCTGATCCCGACGACACGTCTGCTGTGCCTAGGGATGATTCTGGACACAGTCCAGAAAAAGGTGTTTCTCCCGGAAGAGAAAGCCAGGGAGTTATCCGAGCAAGTCAGGAACCTCCTAAAAACAGTGCATCATTGCACAAGGGTCCTGGTAAAAATGGTGGCTTCCTACGAAGCAATTCCATTCGGCAGATTTCACGTAAGAACTTTTCAGTGGGATCTGCTGGACAAATGGTCCGGATCGCATCTTCAGATGCATCAGCGGATAACCCAATATCCAAGGACAAGGGTGTCTCTCCTGTGGTGGTTATAGAGTGCTCATCTTCTAGAGGGCCGCAGATTCGGCATTCAGGATTGGATGCTGGTAACCACGGAGCCCAGCCTGAGAGGCTGGGGAGCAGTCACACAAGGGAAAAATTTCCAGGGAGTGTGATCAAGTATGGAGACTTTTCTCCACATAAATATACTGGAGCTAAGGGTAAATTTATAATGCTCTAAGCTTAGCAAGACCTCTGCTTCAAGGTCAGCCGGTATTGATCCAGTGGGAAAAACATCACGGCAGTCGCCCACGTAAACAGACAGGGCGACACAAGAAGCAGGAGGGCAATGGCAGAAACTGCAAGGACTTTTCGCTGGGCGGAAAATCATGTGATAACACTGTCAGCAGTTTTTCATCCCGGGAATGGAAACTGGGAAGCAGACTTCCTCAGCACGACCTCCACCCGGGAGAGTGGAAACTTCATTGAGAAGTTTTTTCCACATGATTGTAAACCGTTGGGAAATACCAAAGGTGGACATGATGGCGTCCCGTCTGAACAAAAAACGGGACAGGTATTGCGCCAGGTCAAGGGACCCTCAGGCAATAGATGTGGACGTTCTGGTAACACCGTGGGTGTACCAGTCGGTGTATGTGTTCCCTCCTCTGCTTCTCATACCTAAGGTGCTGAGAATTATAAGACGTAGAGGAGTAAGAACTATACTCATGGCTCCGGATTGGCCAAGAAGGACTTGGTACCCGGAACTTCAAGAGATGCTTACAGAGGTCTTATGGCCTCTGCCGCTAAGAAGGGACTTGCTTCAGCAAGTACCATGTCTGTTCCAAGACTTACCGCAGCTGCGTTTGTCGGCATGGCGATGGAAAGCCGGATCCTAAGGGAAAAAAGGCATTCCGGAAGAGGTCATTCCTACCCTGGTCAAAGCCAGAAAGGAGGTGACCGCACAACATTATCACCACGTGTGGCGAAAATTTGTTGCGTGGTGTGAGGCCAGGAAGGCCCCACAAAGAAATTTCAACTCGGTCGTTTCCTGCATTTCCTGCAAACAGGAGTGTCTATGGGCCTCAAATTGGGGTCCATTAAGGTTCAAATTCGGCCCTGTAAATTTTCTTCCAGAAAGAATTTGCTTCAGTTCCTGAAGTCCAGAAGTTTGTCAAGGGAGTATTGCATATACAAACCCCTTTTTTGTGCCTCCAGTGGCACTGTGGGATCTCAACGTAGTTCTGGGATTTCTCAAATCACATTGGTTTAAAACCAGTCAAATATGTGGATTTGCAGCATCTCACATAAAAAGTGACCATGCTCTTGGCCCTGGCCTGGACCAGGCGAGTGTCAAATTGGTGGTTTTTTCTCAAAAAAGCCCATATCTGTTTGTCCATTCGGACAGGGCAGAGCTGCGGACTCGTCCCCAGTTCTCTCCCTAAGGTGGTGTCAGTGTTTCACCTGAACCAGCTTATTGTGGTGCCTTGCACCTACTAGGGACTTGGAGGACTCCAAGTTGCTAGAAGTTGTCAGGGCCCTGAAAATATATTCCAGGACAGCTGGAGTCAGAAAATCTGTCTCGCTGTTTATACTGTATGCACCCAACAAGTTGGGTGCGCCTGCTTCTAAGCAGTCGATTGCTCGTTGGATTTGTAACACAATTCAACTTGCACATTCTGAGGCAGGCCTGCCACAGTCTAAATCGGTTAAGGCCCATTCCACAAGGAAGGTGGGCTCATCTTGGGCGGCTGCCCGAGAGGTCTCGGCATTACAACTCTGCCGAGCAGCTACGTGGTCAGGGGAGAACACGTTTGTAAAATTCTACAAATTTGATATCCTGGCAAAAGAGGACCTGGAGTTCTCTCATTCGGTGCTGCAGAGTCATCCGCACTCTCCCGCCCGTTTGGGAGCTTTGGTATAATCCCCATGGTCCTTTCAGGAACCCCAGCATCCACTAGGACGATAGAGAAAATAAGAATTTACTTACCGATAATTCTATTTCTCGGAGTCCGTAGTGGATGCTGGGCGCCCATCCCAAGTGCGGATTATCTGCAATACTTGTACATAGTTACAAAAATCGGGTTATTATTGTTGTGAGCCATCTTTTCAGAGGCTCCGCTGTTATCATACTGTTAACTGGGTTTAGATCACAAGTTGTACGGTGTGATTGGTGTGGCTGGTATGAGTCTTACCCGGGATTCAAAATTCCTCCATTATTGTGTACGCTCGTCCGGGCACAGTACCTAACTGGCTTGGAGGAGGGTCATAGGGGGAGGAGCCAGTGCACACCACCTGATCCTAAAGCTTTACTTTTTGTGCCCTGTCTCCTGCGGAGCCGCTATTCCCCATGGTCCTTTCAGGAACCCCAGCATCCACTACGGACTCCGAGAAATAGAATTATCGGTAAGTAAATTCTTATTATCACCGCATATGGCGAAAATATGTTGCGTGGTGTGAGGCCAGGAAGGCCCCAACGGAAGAATTCCAGCTGGGCCGTTTCCTGCACTTCCTACAGGCAGGGGTGACTATGGGCCTAAAATTGAGTTCCATTAAGGTCCAGATTTCGGCTCTATCGATTTTCTTCCAGAGAGAACTGGCTTCACTACCTGAAGTTCAAACTTTTGTTAAGGGAGTGCTGCATATTCAGCCCCCTTTTGTGCCTCCAGTGGCACCTTGGGATCTCAACGTGGTGTTGGATTTCCTAAAGTCACATTGGTTTGAGCCACTTAAGACCGTGGAATTGAAATATCTCACGTGGAAAGTGGTCATGTTGTTGGCCTTGGCTTCGGCCAGGCGTGTATCAGAATTGGCGGCTTTGTCATGTAAAAGCCCTTATCTGATTTTCCATTGGGGATAGGGCAGAATTGAGGACTCGTCCCCAATTTCTCCCTAAGGTGGTATCAGCCTTTCATCTGAACCAACCTATCGTGGTGCCTGCGGCTACTAAAGACTTGGAGGCTTCCAAGTTGTTGGACGTAGTCAGGGCCCTGAAAATTTATGTTTCCAGGACAGCTGGAGTCAGAAAAACTGACTCGCTATTTATCCTGTATGCGCCCAACAAGTTGGGTGCACCTGCTTCAAAGCAGACTATTGCTCGCTGGATCTGTAGTACGATTCAGCTTGCACATTCTGCGGCTGGACTGCCGCATCCTAAATCGGTGAAAGCCCATTCCACGAGGAAGGTGGGCTCTTCTTGGGCGGCTGCCCGAGGGGTCTCGGCTCTTCAACTTTGCCGAGCAGCTACTTGGTCGGGGTCAAACACGTTTGCAAAATTCTATAAGTTTGACACCCTGGCTGTGGAGGACCTAGAGTTTGCCCATTCGGTGCTGCAGAGTCATCCGCACTCTCCCGCCCGTTTGGGAGCTTTGGTATAATCCCCATGGTCCTTACGGAGTCCCAGCATCCACTTAGGACGTCAGAGAAAATAAGAATTTACTCACCGGTAATTCTATTTCTCGTAGTCCGTAGTGGATGCTGGGCGCCCATCCCAAGTGCGGATTGTCTGCAATACTTGTATATAGTTATTGTTTAACTAAAGGGTTATTGTTGAGCCATCTGTTGAGAGGCTCAGTTGTTGTCATACTGTTAACTGGGTATTGTATCACGAGTTATACGGTGTGATTGGTGTGGCTGGTATGAGTCTTACCCGGGATTCTAAATCCTTCCTTATTGTGTCAGCTCTTCCGGGCACAGTATCCTAACTGAAGTCTGGAGGAGGGTCATAGTGGGAGGAGCCAGTGCACACCAGTTAGACCTAATTTTTTCTTTATGGTTGTGCCCAGTCTCCTGCGGAGCCGCTATTCCCCATGGTCCTTACGGAGTCCCAGCATCCACTACGGACTACGAGAAATAGAATTACCGGTGAGTAAATTCTTATTTTCTCTTCACAGCTGCAGAGACGCTGAGCCTGGCCTCCCACACTGTTGTACAAGTAACAGGGTGCAAAACGGGGGGGGGGGGGGGGGGCACAGTTGATTTGGTGCTATTTTATTGAATTTAAAAGCGCTAACAGGTCTGGGCAGTATATTACTCGCTTCAGTACCGGGATAGGCGCTGGGTTGTGAGCTGGCAAAACTCCCTCTGTGTTTCTCTAACAGGCTTTGCTGTGGGTCTGTCCCCTATAGCCCCAGTGTGTTGTGGGTGTCGGTACGCATGTGTCAACATGTCTGAGGCTGAGTGCTCTTCCCAGGAGGAGGCTGGAGTGGGGACAGAAAAGGCTGTGGGAGTGACCGTGTCGGCACCGCCGACGGCTGATTGGGTCAATGTTTTGAGTGTTTTGAATGCAAATATGGCTCGGTTGACTAAGAGATTAGATAAATCTGAGTCTAAGAACCATACATGGGGAAAATCCATGGAGGATGCATTGTCGCAAGCTCAGACTCCTTCTGGGTCACAGAAACGTGCATTTACCCAGATAGCAGATAAAGATACCGACACAGACTCTGATTCCAGTGTCGACTATAGTGATGCCAGATTGAATCCTAAACTGGCTAAGTGCATTCAGTACATGATTGTGGCGATAAGACGTATTACATATTACGGAAGACCCTGCTGTTCCTGATACAAGGATCTGTATGTATAAAGGAAAGAAACCTGAGGTAACGATTCCTCCCTCTCATGAACTGAACGCTCTGTTTGAAAAAGCTTGGGAAAATCCTGACGAGAAGATACAGGTTCCTAAGAGAATTCCGATGGCATATCCGTTCCCCTCTGGGGACAGGGAAAAGTGGGAGTCAAACCGCATGGTGGACAAAGCTCTATCGCGTCTGTCCAAAAAGGTAGCGCTTCCGTCTCCTGACACGCCCGCCCTAAAGGATCCTGCGGATCGTAAGCAGGAAAATACACTAAAATCCATTTATGTCACTACAGGTACGCTGCTCAGGCCTGCCGTTGCATCGGCATGGGTGAGTAGCGCTATTGAAAAGTGGGCAGATAACTAGTCATCTGAGGTAGATACCCTGGACAGGGATAGCGTGCTTTTGACTCTGGGTCATATCAGGGACGCTGCAGCCTAGCTAAAAGAAGCTGAGAGGAATATTGGCCTTCTGGGATCAAGGGCCAATGCCATGGCAGTCTCGGCTAGGAGGGCATTGTGGATTCATCAATGAAATGCTGATGCTGACTCTAAGAAGACTATGGAGTCTCTACCGTTTAACGGTAGTGTCTTGTTTGGTGACGGCCTCGCTGAACTGGTATCTACGGCTACCGCGGGTAAGTCATAATTTTTGCCTTATGTTACTGCGCAACAAAAGAAAACGCCCCACTATCAGATGCAGTCCTTTCGGCCCAATAAATACAAAAAAAAGGACGAGGGTCTTCCTTCCTTGCTACAAGAAGAAGGGGAAAAAGGTCACAGGCTGTGGCAAGTTCCCAAGAACAGAAGTCCTCCCCGGCTTCTACCAAATCCACCGCATGACGCTGGGGCTCCTCTGTGGGAGTCCGCACCGGTGGGGGCACGTCTCCAACTCTTCAGTCAGGTCTGGGTTCGCTCGGCACTGGATCCTTGGGTATTAGAAATAGTAGCCCAAGGGTACAAATTGGAGTTTCAAGACGTACCCCCTCACCGATTTTTCAAATCGGCCTTGCCAGCTTCTCTTCCAGAAAGGGAGGTAGTATGTGCTGCAATACTAAAGCGGTGTCAAAATTAAGTCATTGTCACGGTACCCCCGTCACAACAGGGGGAAGGCTTTTATTCGAGCCTGTTCGTGGTCCCGAAGCCGGATGGCTCAGTCAGACTGATTCTGAACCTAAAATCCCTCAATTTCTATCTAAAAAAAATTCAAATTCAAGATTGAATTTCTCAGAGCAGTGATCTCCAGTCTGGAGGAGGGGGATTTTATGGTATCGGTCGACATAAAGGATGCCTACTTACACGTCCCCATGTATCCTCCACATCAGGCTTACCTGAGGTTTGCTGTTCAGGATTGTCATTACCAATTTCAGACGTTGCCGTTTGGTCTGTCCACGGCTCCGAGGATTTTCACCAAGGTTATGGCGGAAATGATGGTTCTCCTGCGCAAGCAGGGAATCACAAGTATCCCGTACTTGGACGATCTCCTGATAAAGGCGATATGCAAGGAGCAATTACTGAAAAACGTTGCGCTCTCACTGACGATTCTGCAACAACATGGTTGGCTCCTAAACTTGCCAAAATCACAGTTGGTTCCGACAACACGGCTATCGTTCCTGGGTATGATTGTGGATACAGAATTACAGAGAGTTTTTCTTCCAGGGGAAAAAGCTCTGGAAATACAGAACATGGTGAAACAGATTCTGAAACCGGCAAGAGTGTCGATTCTTCAATGCACTCGGTTGCTGAGGAAGATGATGGCGGCCTACGAGGCAATTCAGTTTGGCAGGTTCCATGCCAGAGTGTTTCAGTGGGACCTGTTGGACAAGTGGTCCGGGTCTAACCTGTACATGCACCGGAAAATAATCCTATCTTCCAGGACCAGAGTCTCTCTCCTGCGGTAGCTGCACAGTTCTCACCTCCTGGAGGGACGCAGGTTCGGGATTCAGGATTGGATCCTGGTGACCACAGATGCAAGTCTCCGAGGCCGGGGAGCAGTCACACAGGGGAGAAATTTTCAGGGAAAATGGTCAAGCCAGGAAGCTTGTCTGCACATAAACATTCTGGAATTAAGGGCAATTTACAACTGCCTTCTGCAAGCGGAACATCTTCTTCACAGTCTGCCCGTCTTGATTCAGTCAGACAACATAACAGCAGTGGCGTACATAAACCGCCAGGGTGGAACAAAGAGCGGCGATGGCGGAGGCCACAAAAGTTCTTCGCTGGGTGGATAGACATGCAAGCGCTCTGTCAGCAGTCTTCATTCCAGGAGTGGACAACTGGGAAGCAGACTTCCTCAGCAGACACGATCTCCATCCAGGAGAGTGGGGTCTTCATCAAGAGGTCTTTGCAGAAATGACAAGTCATTGGGGAATCCCTCAAATAGACATGATGGCGTCTCGCCTCAACAAGAAACTTCCGAGATATTGTTCCAGGTCGAGGGACCCTCAAGCAATAGCGGTGGACGCCCTAGTGACACCGTGGGTGTTTCCGTCGGTCTATGTGTTCCCTCCACTTCCACTCATTCCAAAGATGATAAAGATCATAGGAAGAACAAGGGTTCAGGCGATACTCATTGTTCCAGACTGGCCAAAGAGAGCCTGGTATCCAGATCTTCAGGATTTGCTCATAGAAGATCCCTTGCCTTTTCCTCTACGAGAGGACCTGTCACAACAAGGACCGTGCGTGTATCAAGACTTACCGCGGCTGCATTTGACGGCATGGCGGTTGAACGCTAAATCCTAGCCCAAAAGGGTATTCCCAGTGAAGTCATTCCCACACTTCTTCAGGCTAGAAAAGAAGTAACGGCAAAGCATTACCACTGTATTTGGAGGAAATGTGTGTCTTGGTGTGAATCCAAGAAGGCTCCTACGGAGGATTTTCAGCTGGGGCGTTTGCTCCATTTTTTGCAAGCAGGTGTGGATGCAGGCCTAAAGTTAGGCTCCATTAAAGTACAAATTTCGGCCTTATCAATCTTCTTTCAGAAAGAATTGGCCTCCCTTCCGGAAGTTCAGACCTTCGTGAAAGGCGTGCTGCACATCCAACCTCCATTTGTGCCCCCAGTGCACCGTGGGATCTTAATGTGGTGTTGCAGTTCCTGCAATCTCATTGGTTTGAACCTTTACGTAAGGTTGAGTTAAAATTCCTTACTTGGAAAGTAGTCATGTTGTTGGCCTTGGCATCCGCAAGGCGGGTATCTGAATTGGCGGCTTTGTCTCACAAAAGCCCCTATTTAAAATTCCATGCTGATAGAGCAGAGTTGAGAACTCATCAGCAATTTCTGCCAAAAATGGTTTCATCGTTTCACGTAAACCAGCCTATTGTGGTGCCAGTGGCTACTGACGCCTTGTCGGAGTCGAAGTCTCTCGATGTGGTCAGAGCTTTGAAAATCTATGTCGCCAGAACGGCTCAGATTAGGAAAACAGAGGCTCTGTTTGTCCTGTGGGCTCCTGTTTCCAAGCAGACTATTGCACGCTAGATCTGTAATACGATTCAGCAGGCTCATTCTATGGCAGGATGGCCGTTACCGAAATCGGTGAAAGCCCATTCTACCAGAAAGGTGGGCTCATCCTGGGCGGCTGCCCGAGGGGTCTAAGCATTACAGCTTTGCCGAGCTGCTACTTGGTCGGGATCAAACACATTTGCGAAGTGTTACAAGTTTGATACCCTGGCTGAGGAGGACCTCTTGTTTGGTCAATCGGTGCTGCAGAGTCATCCGCACTCTCCAGCCCGTTCTAGAGCTTTGGTATAAACCCCATGGTTCTTGAAGCATCCCCAGCATCCTCTAGGACGTATGAGAAAATAGGATTTTAATACCTACCGGTAAATCCTTTTCTCTTAGTCCGTAGAGGATGCTGGGCGCTCATCCCAGTGCGGGCTGTATCTGCAGTTTGATTATGGTTACACTCATGTTGTGTTAAGTTTAGTCAGTCTGTGGCTGATGTTGGTCATGCCGTTGCTTGCGTTGTTGTTGAATGCCATGTTGTACGGCGTGTTGGAGGTGTGAGCTAGTATGTATCTCACCTTAGTTTTAAAAATTAAATAAATCCTTTTCCTCTAAATGTCCGTCTCCCTGGGCACAGTTCCTATAACTGGAGTCTGGAGGAGGGGCATAGAGGGAAGAGCCAGTTCACACCCCTTTTAAAATCTTAAAGTGCCCATGTCTCCTGCGGATCCCGTCTATACCCCATGTTTCTTGAAGCATCCCCAGCATCCTCTACGGACTAAGAGAAAAGGATTTAACGGTAGGTATTAAAATCCTATTTTTTTTTTTATTTTTTTTTCAGGCTATCCGATTAGATCGCCCGTAAAAATATAAATTTCTCATGAAAACACACAGGTTCAGTGAAACTTGTGTGTTTTCACCTGTCGCAGCGGAGACTGTTTTCGGGGATTTGGTTTCGGCTGCCTGAGGCAGGTGAAGCGAAATCCCTGTGTAAATGCCAAATTGCTTTCTTTTCTTTTTTTTAATTCAACAATTTTTATTGATATTTTCCTTTTTTGTACGTATTACAAATCAATAAAACAACTTTAAACCTAAAGCATTGCTGTCGGCATTAATATTGAGCAACATGTAAGGTATCAATCACAAGCATATGGTCTTAAACAAAATCAGTTAGCATCTGATATTTAGCCCGGCAGACACAACACTTCTCCCATATACATATCTATACGCCTATATCAATTCACCTGCACTTATATATACATATACATATACATTTGCATCCCCATTTACAGAGAAATATTAAAAGGTATAAAAGTATAGTTCTCCGGGGCCACCGGATGCGGTCATATCAAAATATAGGTAACGGTGTCCCGGGTGAGTCACATAGCACATACCTATATTGCGCCAATTTCACAATTTCCTAGACTCGTCAGGTAGCTTCGGGGTGATTATGTTGAGGCTAAACTTGCATCCGCAGCTATTGTTATGCCGGCGCCCCTAACATATGGTGATGACAACCATCTATCCCATATCGCGTAATATTTAGTAATGGCTTTCCTGGACACATAGACAAATTTTTCATGCGCCACTGTAGTATTCACTAAGGCAATCCATGAGTCAATATCTGGGCCATCAGGTGCCATCCACGATCGGGCTATAGAAACCTGTGCAAGAGCACACAAGTTGATAACGTAACGCCTGGAGGGGGCATCCAGCAACTCCTCATCCACCACCGATAACACACATACAGGGGGAGTCATCACATCCGCAGGTATGCCAGTGGAGACCATAATCTTGAGTACATCCTGCCAGAAGGTATTAACTATCCTACAGGACCAAATCATGTGCCAGAAGGTGCCCCCAACTAGAGTACACTTGGGGCATTTAGAATCCATTCTTCCTCCGAATCTCATTAACCTCTCAGGGGTAATATAGACTCTATGTAAAACAAACAGATGCACCTGTTGGTAACGGGCCGCTGTGGTCGCCAATCTAGAGGCACCCAGTGCATCTTCCCAGGTATCATTAGATATGGGCCCCAGATCATTTTCCCATTTAGATTTAAGAGAAAGAAGGGTCTCACAATGATAGGTACGTAGTAGAGCCGAATAGAATATGGAGATAGTACAATTTTGAAGCTTATCAAATAGTTCCCTTACTGGTGTGTCCCGGAGCATCAGGGGGGCATTCGCAAATTGAGTTTGGCAAGCATGACGGAGTTGTAGATATCGATAAAAATAAAAGGTAGGAATATTGTAATTCTCCTGCAATTGTTGGAAAGACTTAAATACACCCATATGATACAATTGCCCAAGAGACTGCACTCCCCGGCTGCTCCATACCTCCCTCATCTGTAACGATGCAAGCTCTCCAAGAGATTGTGCATAGGCTAGAGGCGTCTCCGGATCCCAACCCTCTCCATGAAGCAATCTATGCGCCTGTCTCCATACCATAATTGCTTGCTTGACAACTGGAAGATTAAGTAGCGATACATTGTCACTCAGCAGTAGTTGTAATGGGGTGCAGTTCCGATCGGTTATATAGAGAATTCGGGATATTAATTCATCTCTACCAGGATCATGTAACCACTTACTAATATGCACCATTTGTGCCGCTAAGTAATATAATCTGAATTTAGGGAGGCCCAGGCCTCCAGAGTCACGTGGGCGTGTGAGGGTATCTAATTTTATTCTGACTCGTCGTTTAGACCATACGATAGAGGACAGAAGACTATCTATTCTCCTAAAGGTTTTTAATGGGAGATATACAGGGGAGTGCTGTAGCGCATATAGTAACTTAGGCAGGGCCACCATTTTCACTAAATTAATTCTACCCGTTATAGTTAGCGGTAGAGTCCCCCAGACCGCAATACGGGAGTGCAAATAGTCCATGTGAGGTTTTATGTTTAGGGAAAAGTATTGAGAAGGATTATTTGTGACCCAGATTCCCAAGTACTTGAATGAGTCCACCCAGCGTAGAGGTAGGGTCACAAGCGGAGCCCCAGGACAAGTACCCTTGAAGGGCATTATGCAGGACTTATCCCAATTTATGGATAAGCCAGAATACCCGCCATAAGTGTCTATAATACGCAGCACGTGCGGCATGGTATTGCAATAGTCTGATATGAACAGCAGAATATCATCCGCGTATAGAGCAATCTTGTCCGTGGTGGGGCCCACCCGGAACCCCCCCACTCGCAAGTCAGAACGCAGCAAGCACGCCAAGGGTTCCACTGCTAGAGCAAAAAGGATAGGGGATAGCGGGCAGCCCTGTCTTGTACCCCTAGCCAAAGGGAATGCAGAGGAAGTGAACCCATTTATCGAGACCCTGGCTGATGGTGCGGAGTATAGTAACTTGACCCACCTTATAAAGCGTGGTCCTATACCGAAGCGGGCCATGGACCCCCACAAGAACGCCCACTCCACTGAATCAAAAGCTTTAGCAGCGTCGAGAGACACTATCACAGAAGTGTCGGCGTCCTCGCGGGGGGCCTGTAGGTGCGTAAACAAGCGCCTAAGGTTAGTTAGAGTGGACCGCCCCGGCACGAAACCTGTCTGATCTGTGTGTATAATTTGGGTAATAACGGAGTTGAGTCTAAGTGCCAGGATCTTTGCTAACACCTTGATGTCAGTTGTAAGTAGCGAAATAGGTCTATATGAATCTACCCGCTCTGGGTTCTTATCCGGTTTCAATAGCACTATTATCAAAGCCTCAGTCATAGAATCCGGCAGCGACCCCAACTCCAACAGGTCATTGAACAGAGCAAGTAATCTAGGGCCATATAAATCAATATGTTTCTTATACAGCTCAATAGGAATTCCATCTAACCCTGGTGCCTTGCCTCCAGGAAATGATTTGATGGCTGTTTCAATCTCCGTCAATGACAAAGGGGAGTCCAGGAATTCAACCGCCACATTAGAGAGCGAGGGCAATGGTAAACCAACAAGATAATCATTTATTTCCGCTGAACTAGCCGATAGTCTCGTACTATACAGATTTTTATAATAAGCAACAAATTGGTCTGCTATTTCCGGGGTCTTTACATAAGTTACACCATCATCCCCGCCTATCGTAAGGACAGTATTAGATGATTTATCTGCCGCCGCTAAATATGCTAGATTAGTGCCAGGTCTATCGCCTGTAGCATAATATGAGTGTTGGGCATACAACAAACGGTATTTAGCTTTATCAGATAGACAGCACCTCCATTTGGACTGCGCAAGCAACCATGCGTCCTTGGAGGCATCCAACCCATCCTGCAAATATTGGATTTCTAGGGACCTACAGGAAGCCTCAAGTTCCACTTCTTGGCGTTTATAGCCATTCTTTAAGGTAGCAACCCGTCTAATTAGGGAACCACGTATAAATGCTTTAAATGCGTCCCAGAGAATTGCTGGTCCAGCAGTACCCCCATTCAGCTCCAAAAACTCCCGCCAAGCAAGCTCAAGCTCCGCTCCAGTGCCCATCTGTGAAAGCCAGAATGGGTTAAGTTTCCAAAACAACTGTCCCCGGGTACCCCCAGTATCCAGATTCAACAGTACTGATGAGTGGTCAGAGATTCCTCTAGTTGCGTACTGGATATCAACAATCTTGGGAACTAAACAGGGGGAGACCAGGGCCATGTCTATCCTAGAAAATGAGGAGTAAATAGGGGAGAAGCAGGAGAACTGTCGAGCAGCTGGATGCCGCAACCTCCAGACATCCACCAAACCCATTCCCTCCACTAACAGAGCGAAGTTGCCTGGACGTGGGCGAGGCACAGCAGCACTGGTGCTAAATCTATCCACTCTATGATCCATAATATTATTAAAGTCCCCAGTGCAGACGGTGGTAGTATTGGGGTAAAGGGACATAAAATCAGCAGCCTTGCGTAAAATCTCCGGGGAATACGGTGGAGGTATGTAGATAGCCAGTAATAATAAAGACATGGAGTTTATTTGACATTTAAGAAAAATGTACCGCCCCCACTGATCTACCTGGGCCTGGTCCAAAACAAACGAGAGAGATTTACGGATAAGAATGGAGACGCCCCTGGAGTGTGAGGTATGAGTGGAATGATATAGCCACCCAATCCATGGCTTCTTAAGAGATAAAACTTTGGCTCCCTCCAGGTGCGTCTCCATAAGACAAACAACATCTGCGGAGTACTGCCTCACCTGCCGAAGCACCAGGGCCCTTTTAATTTTGTCATTAAGGCCCCGCACATTCCAGGATAAAATTTTTAGACTAAGTGATGCCATAATACATAATAGCACCAAGTGCTAGATGTGCCCACAACATTGAAGGTATCTGAAATAGACAGAGAAGTAACCGCCTGCAATAAATTTCTCTAAACAAGTCGCCACAGCAATGCTTATAAAACAACCACCCATTAAATCCTCCCTTCTCCCCCAAACAACCCCCCACCCTGTATACCGACCCGAACTGTGGCATACCTAATCCCAAAAAGCCCCCTCCCCACAACTAAACAACTAGTAAAGAGGACAAAAAATACAGCGGTCGGAAGCAGGCATTGCTCCCCCGCCATAACCTAACCCCCCCCCCAGGACCAGACAAGTACCCGACCTCCGATCATGGAAGGACCGGATATCAAGTGCAGCAATTAGTATATTACCACGTCAACAAACATTAATACATTAGCTGTATACACAAATACTTAATGACATAAATCGCAGCCCAGCCACCGGGCAGTTGCAACATTCAGTCATTTGCCAGGGGGCGCCCTGCCGGGAACTGCCTGTCAAGCCACGTCGCCGCCCCCCGCGGGGTCAAGAAAAATTTAGTCTCTCCTCCTGCGACCACCCTCAACTTTGAAGGAAAAAGCATAGCATAAGGGAGATTAAGCTCCCGGAGACGTCTCTTAATTGGAAGGAACTGGGCTCTCTCCTTCTGAACGTCAACCGCAAAATCAGGAAATACAGAGATCCGGGTACCATTCCACTTAAGTGGGCCTTTGGTGCGTGCCAGGTTGAGTACCTTGTCCCGATCCTTGAAGTGGAGGAATTTAGCTATAAATGTACGGGGAGGAGCCCCCGGCGGCAGCGGTCGCATAGGGATTCTATGTGCTCGTTCCACCGCGTAGTGTGATGTAAAAGCATCCGTCCCAAAAAAATCTGTAAGCCACTTCTCCAAAAACTGCTCAGGTGCATCTCCCTCCTCCTTTTCCGGCAAGCCCACGAACCGAATGTTATTTCGTCTCAGACGCCCCTCCATATCGGTCAGTTTTTTCTGCACTTCCGACATCTGGGATTCAAGGGCAGTAGTGCGTCGGCCAAGCGGGGCCACAGTGTCCTCGACCGTAGAAATGCGCGTTTCCGCTTCCCCCACTCTCTCTCTAACACGTTGTAGATCCTGGTGAATCAAGGAGAGATCTGATTGCACCTGAGTGATCTTTTCAGCCAGTCTGCCCTCGCTAGCATTTACTGCGTCCAGTACCCTTTGGATAGCATCCTCCGAGGTCTCTGGGGGGCCGGAGCATGCACTTGTAGCCGGGGAGGGGGGAGAGGATCCATCCCGCGACCCCCCCGTTCTCTTGTCTTGCGCGGGAGGGTTTCTAGCGTATTTTTCGAGCTTGGCCGCAGCTTGAGAAGTCTTCCCCATAGTATTCGTTATAGGCACCCTACAGGGAGTTGCAGCAGTTATATGAGAGAGTTATGGTGAACCAATCCGGTATGCCTCCAGACCGTACTGCAGCAGCAACTCAGGAGTCACCCAATGGTAAACTAGTGGCCTCCCGCCGGATATATATAATGAAAAGGGAAACAGGGGAGGATGTAATTATATGTAGCTGAGCAGCAGGGTCAGAGCCTCCTAATGTGATGCCGTGTGACCGCCTGATGGGGCAGGGAGTCAAGCAGTGTCCCCCCAGATCAGAGCTGTGCGGTAAAGATAAAGATAAATAGCCCCTACTGTACACCTCCAGTCAGGGTGATATTCGGAGTGTTCAGTCAGGGGTGTGCAACAGGAGGATGAGTGAGTGGAGCAACAGATGGCCAGGTCAGTGACCGCAGCAGCCAGAAGCCTGGTGTGATCAGAGCGGACCCCCAGGCTCCCCAGAATGTACCTGATAGTGCTGCAGCCCAGCCCCACTCTGAGGTCTCAGACGGTTGCAGTGATCACGGGAGCCGCACTTCCGGTCCCCCGGGTGTATGGCTGTGTAGTCAGGCTCAGGGGTGTTCTGGGACCCTCCAGCAGGCAGATAGGGCGGCAGCCAGATTCCCCTCACTCTCTTCCCCAGGGCCGCGGGTAGCGGTGGAGAGCCGGAGCCGAACTTCCGGTCCCCAGGGCGGCTCAGGTACGTGGCGGTGCAGGGCGCGCTGTGCCCCAGGCGCCACAGACGTCTCTCAGGTCCCCCAGCAGGCGCTCCAGGACGGCAGACGAGCGCTCCCTCTTTCCTCCACGGCGACGCGGGTCTCAGCGGTGTTTGGGAGCCGAACTTCCGGTCCGCGGTAAGCGCGCGGCGGCGGCTCCAGCGCCGGGCAAGGCCCTCCAAGTGAACAGGGCTGCAGGAGTCAGAGTGGCAGCGGGACTCGGTGCAGATTCACTCCATGGGGGTAGGGGAAGTTCATGCAGCGTTAGGGATAATATCAGACCCTGGGGGGGAATATAGGATAAGTTTCAGGATATAACGGCAGGAGAGCTGCACAGTTCAGGTGCTACTCCATGCTCGTCCAGGCCACGCCCCAAGCCAAATTGCTTTCTAACAAATATTTCAAATGCCTGCTCAAATATATACTGCGGATGCCAGGCGCATCTTATTACCATATACGATAAAAGTGCGCTGTACGTCGCAAAACACTACATACCTTAAGATAAAACAATACACCCACACATTGTCTGAGTTCCAAAGCTCATTGATGTATATATTTATTAAAAGGATATGTATTCAATATATCACAATGTACAGAGTGTGTGTGTGTGTGTGTATATATATATATATATATATATATATATAGTTACATGTTACAATTTATACAGTAAGCAGTTAATACAAACTAAATCAAATACATACAGTTACAGGCCAGCGATACAATTACCATATTTTGCTCAATGCTTTCTACGCTCCAGTTCCTCCATCTTTAGCTCTCAACTCCAGCTAACAGAAGCAAAATTTTACCAACACTCCATCTCGCTCAGGACCCAGGGGAAAAAGGACAGAACTTTCTCATTCATGATGAGTCACTGGTCAATTCATATGCAAACGAGGTTCAGCCTTGATGGACAAATTACAGGAGATAGCCACTGGTCAAGCATGCTCTCTTCCAGGAAATCCATTGTTCTAATAAGAGTGACTTTAGCTTTCATACATTTAATCATATCTACTTGTTGCAATGAGCTACAACCTAATAACAGGCATCAAATTGATATACACATTAATCTGGTTGCTTTAATACCAAACACGACATGTCTATCTTGCTTCGTTCCAATAATACACATACATGACGTTACTCCATTAAATACATTTAAAACATTGATGTCTGGCGCTTGATATGTTCAAATTATGTGCTGTATGAAATATGTGTCGAATCTATCTCTGTGGCATGTCTGTGTAAATGCGTATGATACCGTATATTGCTGTGCTCGCAGCGCGTATTTGCAAGCATATAGACTCATGTGTGGAGTCTGTATGTTCTCTCTATGTAATATTTCTCTTACGTCCTAGAGGATGCTGAAGACTCCGTAAGGACCATGGGGTATAGACGGGCTCCGCAGGAGACATGGGCACTATAAAGAACTTTAGATGGGTGTGCACTGGCTCCTCCCTCTATGCCCCTCCTCCAGACCTCAGTTAGATCCTGTGCCCAGAGGAGACTGGGTGCATTACAGGGGAGCTCTCCTGAGTTTCTCTGAAAAATTATTTTGTTAGGTTTTTTATTTTCAGGGAGCACTGCTGGCAACAGGCTCCCTGCATCGTGGGACTGAGGAGAGAGAAGCAGACCTACTTAAGTGATAGGCTCTGCTTCTTAGGCTACTGGACACCATTAGCTCCAGAGTGTCGGAACGCAGGTCTCACCCTCGCCGTTCGTCCCGGAGCCGCGCCGCCGTCCTCCTCACAGAGCCGGAAGATAGAAGCCGGTGAGTATAAGAAGAAAGAAGACTTCAAAGGCGGCAGAAGACTTCAGATCTTCTCTGAGGTAACGCTGCGCGCTATTGCTCCCACACACAGCAAACACTACAGGCACGGATGGGTGCAGGGAGCAGGGGGGGCGCCCTGGGCAGCAATAATAAACCTCTAGGACTGGCTAACAGACATATATAGGCTGAGGAGGCAATATATATTAAATCCCCCGCCAGTATTAAAAAATTGAGCGGGACCGAAGCGCCCCGCTGAGGGGGCGGAGCTTGATCCCACAGCACTAACCAGCGCCATTTTTTCCACAGCACACTGCAGAGAAGCTGGCTCCCCGGACTCTCCCCTGCTGAACACGGTGACACAGGGCAAGAAAGAGGGGGGGGGGGCACTTGTAAGGTGCAGTGAGTGTATAGATATATACATATAATTATATAAAAGCGCTGTTTATCTGGGAATTTCCAGTGTCAGTTGGCGCTGGGTGTGTGCTGGCATACTCTCTCTGTCTCTCCAAAGGGCCTTATTGGGGAACTGTCTCCATATAAATATATCCCTGTGTGTGTGGGGGTGTCGGTACGCGTGTGTCGGCATGTCTGAAGCAGAAGGCTCATCTAAGGAGGAGGTGGAGCAGATGATTGTGGTGTCTCCGCTGGCAACGCCGACACATGATTGGTTGGACATGTGGAATGTTTTAAATGCAAATGTGACCTTGTTACATAAGAGATTAGACAAAGCAGAGTCCAGGGATAATACAGGGAGTCAATCAATGGCTTTGACGGTGTCACCGGGCCCTTCAGGGTCTCAAAAACGTCCCCTATCCCAAATAGCAGACACTGATACCGACACGGATTCTGACTCCATACGAGGTTACACCCAAGGGTGGCCAAAAGCATTTATTATATGATTATTGCAATAAACGATGTTTTGCATATCACAGATGACCCCTCTGTCCCTGACACGAGGGTACACATGTTTAAGGAAAAGAAACCTGAGGTAACCTTTCCCCCATCTCATGAGCTGAATGCGTTATTTGAAAAGGCTTGGGAATCTCCAGACAAGAAACTGCAGATTCCCAAAAGAATTCTTATGGCGTATCCTTTCCCTGCACTGGACAGGGTACGGTGGGAATCCTCGCCCAGGGTGGACAAGGCTTTAACGCGCTTATCCAAGAAGGTGGCGCTACCGTCTCCAGACACGGCAGCCCTTAAGGATCCTGCTGATCGCAGACAGGAAACTACTTTAAAATCAATATATACACATACAGGTGCTTTACTCAGACCGGCAATAGCATCGGCTTGGGTTTGTAGTGCGGTAGCAGCTTGGACAGATACCTTGTCAGCTGATATTGATACCCTAGATAGGGATACCATTTTATTGACCTTAGGTCACATTAAAGACGCAGTCTTATATATAAGAGACGCTCAGAGAGACGTTGGGCTGCTAGGTTCGAGAGCCAACGCCATGGCAATTTCTGCTAGGCGAGCACTGTGGACCCGCCAATGGACGGGTGATGCCGACTCAAAAAGGCATATGGAAGTTTTGCCTTGGAAGGGTGAGATTTTATTTGGGGAAGGTCTCACGGACCTGGTTTCCACAGCTACCGCGGGTAAATCTACCTTTTTGCCTTATGTTCCCCCACAGCAAAAGAAAACACCACAGTATCAAATGCAGTCCTTTCGGTCGCATAAGTCCAGAAGAGGTCGGGGCTCTTCCTTCCTCGCCAGAGGTAAGGGTAGAGGGAAGAGAATGCCTGTTATGGCTAGTTCCCAGGAGCAGAAGTCCTCCCCGACCTCTACTAAATCCACCGCATGATGCTGGGGCTCCACTGAGGGAGTCCGCGCCATTGGGGGCACGACTTCGACTTTTCAGCCACGTCTGGGTTCAGTCGTACATGGGTCCTTGGGCGATGGAAATTGTATCCCAAGGTTACAAGCTGGAATTCGAAGACGTGCCTCCTCGCCGATTCTTCAAATCGGCTTTACCAGCTTCTCCCCCAGAGAGGGAGATAGTTTTAGCTGCAATTGATTATCAAGGTTCCCCTGATTCATCAGGGAAATGGGTACTATTCAACCCTGTTTGTGGTCCCGAAACCGGATGGCTCGGTCAGACCCATTCTAAATTTAAAATCCCTAAACCTGTACTTAAAAAGGTTCAAGTTCAAGATGGAATCGCTCAGGGCGGTTATCTCCAGCCTGGAAGGGGGGATTTTATGGTGTCACTAGACATAAAAGATGCATACCTTCACGTCCCCATATATCCTCCTCATCAGGCATACCTGAGATTCGCTGTACAAGACTGTCATGATCCGTTTCAGACGTTGTCGTTTGGGCTTTCCACGGCCCCGAGGGTTTTCACCAAGATAATGGTGGAAATGATGGTGCTCCTGCGCAGGCAAGGAGTCACAATTATCCCGTACTTGGATGATCTCCTGATAAAAGCGAGATCAAAGGAACAGTTGCAGAAAAGCGTGTCGCTCTCCCTGAGAGTGCTGCAACAGCATGGCTGGATTCTAAATCTACCAAAGTCACAGTTGGTTCCTAACTTCCTACGACTCGGCTGTCGTTCTTAGGCATGATTCTGGACACAGAACAAAAGAGGGTTTTTCTCCCGATGGAAAAAGCCCAGGAACTCCAGAACATGGTCAGAGACCTGTTAAAACTGAAGAGTGTGTCAGTACATCAATGCACTCGAGTACTGGGGAAAATGGTGGCGACCTACGAGGCCACCCCCTTCGGCAGGTTTCATGCGAGGACTTTTCAGTGGGACCTTCTGGACAAGTGGTCCGGGTCTCATCTTCAAATACATCAGAAAATAACCCTGTCCCCCAGGGCCAGGGTGTCTCTCCTGTGGTGGCTGCAGAGTGCTCACTTTCTGGAGGGTCGCAGGTTCGGCATTCAAGACTGGGTTTTGGTGACCACGGACGCGAGCCTCCGAGGATGGGGAGCAGTCACACAGGGAAGGAATTTTCAGGGACTGTGGTCAAGCCAAGAGGCTTGTCTACACATCAACATACTGGAATTAAGGGCCATATACAACGGCCTTCGACAAGAGGAGAATCTTCTTCGCGACCTACCGGTTCTGATTCAATCTGACAACGTCACAGCCGTGGCTCATGTAAACCGCCAAGGCGGGACAAGGAGCAGAGTGGCAATGGCGGAAGCCACCAGGATTCTGCGCTGGGCAGAAAATCACGTAAGCGCTCTCAGCGGTATTCATTCCGGGAGTGGACAACTGGGAAGCAGACTTCCTCAGCAGACACGATCTCCATCCAGGAGAGTGGGGACTTCATCAAGAAGTTTTTGCAGAGATAAGAAGTCTTTGGGGACTTCCTCAAATAGACATGATGGTGTCACGCCTCAACAAGAAGCTTCGGAGGTATTGTGCCAGGTCAAGGGACCCTCAGGCAGTAGCGGTGGATGCCCTGGTAACACCATGGGTGTTTCAGTCGGTCTATGTGTTCCCTCCTCTTCCTCTCATCTCAAAAATATTGAGAATCATAAGACGAAAAAGTGTGCAGACAATACTCATTGTTCCAGATTGGCCTCGAAGGGCCTGGTATTCAGATCTTCAGGAGATACTCACAGAAGATCCATGGCCTCTTCCTCTCAGGGAGGACCTGTTGCAACAGGGGCCCTGCGTGTTCCAAGACTTACCGCGGTTACGTTTGACGGCATGGCGGTTGAACACCGAATCCTAGCTGGGAAAGGTATTCCGGAGGAGTCATCCCTACTTTGATAAAGGCTAGGAAGGAGGTGACGGTGAAACATGATCACCGTATTTGGAGGAAATATGTATCTTGGTGTGAAGCCAAGAATGCTCCTACGGAAGATTTCCACTTGGGCCGTTTTCTCCACTTTCTACAGACAGGAGTGGATATGGGCCTAAAGTTAGGCTCCATTAAGGTACAGATTTCGGCCCTATCTATATTTTTCCAGAAGGAATTGGCTTCTCTGCCAGAAGTCCAGACTTTTGTAAAGGGAGTGCTACACATCCAGCCTCCTTTTGTGCCCCCAGTGGCACCATGGGACCTTAACGTGGTGTTACAGTTCCTAAAATCTTACTGGTTTGAGCCTCTTCAAACAGTTGAATTAAAATTTCTCACTTGGAAGGTGGTTATGTTGTTGGCCTTGGCATCTGCAAGGCGGGTGTCCGAATTGGCGGCCTTGTCTCATAAGAGCCCCTATCTCATTTTCCATGTGGATTGAGCTGAGTTGAGGACTCGTCCTCAATTTTTGCCTAAGGTGGTGTCATCATTTCATATGAACCAACCTATTGTGGTGCCTGTGGCTACGGGGGACTTGGAGGATTCCAAGTCCCTTGATGTAGTCAGGGCCTTAAAAATTTACGTAGCCAGGACGGCTCGGATTAGGAAAACAGAGGCACTGTTTGTCCTGTATGCAGCCAACAAGGTTGGCGCTCCTGCTTCTAAGCAGACTATTGCTCGCTGGATCTGTAACACGATTCAGCAGGCTCATTCTACGGCTGGATTGCCATTACCAAATTCGGTGAAGGCCCATTCCACTAGGAAGGTGGGCTCTTCTTGGGCGGCCGCCCGAGGCGTCTCGGCTTTACAGCTTTGCTGAGCGGCTACTTGGTCGGGTTCGAACACTTTTGCAAAATTCTACAAGTTTGATACTCTGGCTGATGAGGACCTCATGTTTGCTCAATCGGTGCTGCAGAGTCATCCGCACTCTCCCGCCCGTTTTGGAGCTTTGGTATAATCCCCATGGTCCTTATGGAGTCCCCAGCATCCTCTAGGACGTAAGAGAAAATAAGATTTTAAACCTACCGGTAAATCTTTTTCTCCTAGTCCGTAGAGGATGCTGGGCGCCCGTCCCAGTGCGGACATATTTCTGCATGACTTGTATATAGTTGTTGCTTACATAAGGGTTCTGTTACAGTTAAGATCGGTCGTTGACTGATACTGTTTAGTTCATACTGTTAACTGGTTGCGTATATTCCAGGTTATATGGTGTGGGCTGGTATGAATCTTGCCCTTAGATTAACAAAAATCCTTTCCTCGTACTGTCCGTCTCCTCTGGGCACAGTTTCTCTAACTGAGGTCTGGAGGAGGGGAATAGAGGGAGGAGCCAGTGCACACCCATCTAAAGTTCTTTATAGTGCCCATGTCTCCTGCAGAGCCCGTCTATACCCCATGGTCCTTACGGAGTCCCCAGCATCCTCTACGGACTTGGAGAAAAAGATTTACCGGTAGGTCTAAAATCTTATTTTTTGACTTTGACAGTCCACCCTTTGGCAGTAAACAATAACTGCCATCAATTATTAACATAAGAAAAAAATATTTCCGACTAATCGTTGACCTAGACACACTTATGTATTCATTTCGCAAATCAGACATTTGACTATATTTGGGGAAGACAGGGAGGAGGATGAGACATCCTCTATATGCACTCCGTGGTCACTGGACCACTGGTTGGGTGTGGGACAACATTCAACCTATAGAGTATGCTGGGACAGTGCTTTGGCCTATAATGTCTGATTTGGACGAACATTTCACACCTACATGTACCTACGTCTTCGTACACTGATGTTCGGATTCGATTGAGGTTCTGCTGGGTAGATGAAGACGACGCAAAGAAATCGTGAAAGTGACATAAAATTCTCATGATCTACATATTCCTATCATTTTCTGAACATTGTTTCCATTTCTGGAACGTATGCTAGGTCTGTTTAAACATTTAACAAGGGTTATAAGTAATGTCCTTCCTAAATAAAATAAACGTTCGGGGAGAGCCACTCATCAATGTGTGAATAGGCATTGTCTGATTGTTCCTGATTACCTCCCAATTTCCTGAAATTGGTGAGATTTAAACATACCAAGGATTTATCTATGATACTGGTGGATCTTAAGGCTAGGGCGTCTAGTTATATTATATTCTTTGTCCACCGGTCCCCTCCCCCTTCCGTGTAATTCAAGTACCTCAGCTAACTCTAAAAAAAATATGGCACTAATCCTGCATCTTTTCGTCTTAGAGGTACCTGTGAGCACATCCAACACTCCGTTTGGTTTAAGACCTTTACCCACTAGTGAGTGGTAATCACTCAAGGGATGTCTGTCACCTTATTGCTAGACATCTCTGGATGCTCTCATCTTCAAATATGGGGTCACAATAACTACAAAATACAGTATTCCTCAGACAGTAGCCTATCACGTTACCTCTGAACTCTGTAACTACTAGACCTTTGATTTTTCTCTGGCTTTAACAAACTGATCAGCTAATCCTGGGATCCTATAAGGAAATCACTCCTTCCTCCAGAACCAGTTCCAGTCCCACACTCGACTCCTCATGAAAAACCTCGCAAAAATAGAATGTCCTGAAAAAAAAATGTTTGTCAGCGGGAAAGAGAGAAAAGAGAAATAGAACAAAACAACTCTTGTTCATGCAAATCAATTACAATGACTGGTCTTTCTGCAATACTTTAGTACGCTCAGGTAGTGTTCAACAGTGCCGCCTCTCAGTCTTCACAGAACAGACTCTCTGGTAATACTTTTGCGATCTCACTCCATTTACGAGTTCCTTCCGGACTACCGACTTTCCTGCAATGGGAATTGTGGACCCAAGTCTCTCTCTCGGCTACTTTCACTGGGATAGTGCTGTCAACAAAACTTGGTATGGTCCTTCCGACCTGTCTATTAGGCAACCTGAGCGTAAGAACAATCACACAGTCACTTGGTTCACAATCAAGACAGTTAGTATTTGGCATACCAGGAATCAACAGTTTCAAGTTCTTTTGTCAAGTTCTCAAATGCTGGCTCATCTCAAGAAGGTACTGTACTGTCACCTCATTGGTGTATTTCTGATCATTGTGCGGATCAATCATGACATGAGGTTGTCTTCCAAAAAAACCCAAAAAGACACAAATACCAAAACCAAAACAAATTTCGAAGAGGGTGATTCGTTAAGTGAAGATCTGGGAGTGGTTCCGATGCTACATAATACTAGTGGCAGTATCTATGATCACAATAGTCCAATTCCAAGCTTTGCTCCTACTTCTAGGGGTACCATTATCTACACACAAATTTCTGCACAATTTTTCTTTGTGGTAAACACGGCAGCATCTGTGGCGGCAGGAAATGCCTCTACCCAGTTTGAGAAAACATCAGTGCACACCAATACATAACAATAATTCCTAAAGGGTGTTAACTTTTCGAAACTGTTGTGTGTTTGCAATGTAGAGTATCATGAGCATAACTCAAAAAAAAAAACATATCTAGAGGAGAGAAAGAAGGAGAAAATGAAAAAGAAAAATGTCAGGTTTGCCATTCACCAACAGGCATATCAGTGTCTATACAAAATTTCCCTTCACCAGTATTCTCATTCTTCCTCCACCCTTTGTGCATGACAAGGCACACTGCAGTAATACTGGTGATATCGTGCTGGTGAGATATACTGGGTTCGGACAGAACTCTGAAGGACCAATTAGGCATGTAGTGTTTGAACTGTAATCGGGTCCATGTATTGTACCACCCTGTGTGAACGCAAAAGATGAAGAGGAAACTGTGGAGAAACAGAATAGAGGCTGGTGACAGATAAGTTTGTAGAGGTGGAGAAGATTTTATTAAAATTTGACAACTGGATTGGGCACTACGGGGAAGTGATTCTCTACTTGGTCTACTCCCCTTAAAAAAAATTCTGTGTTTGTTGTATCGTTATTGGGACTATCCCAGCCATCAATCCAGTATTTACCCTGCACAGATACAAAATAACCCACCAAATGTAACTCTCTCTGCAAATCCTCTATTACCTCTCCCTGTTCTCTTGATCTTTTTAGGGACAATTTCCGATCCTCTCTTAATATCTGTGAGATAATTTCCTCTACCTGTGATGGACATTCATCTAGAACAGTGAAATGTAACAGTCTTCGTGGGTGTCTAACATACTTTGTACTTCCTGAGCGGGAGCACATTATATGTATATCATATCTAACAAAGCTCCTGTTAAGTTAATCAGGGGCCATTTCTGCTAGGAAAAAGAAGCAAAAGTTTAGAGGCCCCATCTTAACCCCAGCAAGTTTTGTCAAAGGGTAATGTTGCATTTATTTTGTTCTTCCCATTAGCCGAATCTGTGTTTTCTATATGGCTTGTGATTCCTTACTATATGTCCCTTGGTCCCGTCTATGTGTTTAATAATGTGGCTTGTGTTTTCTGTCTAGGGGGTCTATATTGACTATGTGTCCTACTACTCCTACAATCTCTGGCAAAATGTCCTTCCTTCCTACAAGTGTAACATATTATTGACCTTGACTTACCATTAGGGATCTGGGGTTTGAACTGATGGGTCTTTCCTGTATGTGCCTGTATACTTACCATCCTCAACCTCTCCACCTGTTGTTCTCTGCGTCTAGCAATATTCTTGTGATGTTCAGTAGCGCACTCTCTAAGATTAGCTACTGTGACCCCTTTCCAATTTGGCAAAGAAGTCTGCACCCTGACCCTCAATGCCTTATTGAGCCCGTCCATTAGCACAGAGACAGCCACCTCCCATTTGCCGAATTAGTGTTTACTAATGATCTTATCCAGATGGAGAGTTTTCTATTACTGCAAAAGACAAAATAAAAATAAAACATTAACAAGCTTCTAGGTCATGCGAAGTATTCATTCAATCCTTCTCATCCCGTATTAAGGGTCTGTACATGGTCCAACAAACATTTCCGAGCTCATCTTGACTAGGGACATTACTAGGAATGAATACTTCTTATATGGTAACTAAAAGAAATACCCGGGGGTTACCCTGTCTCTGTCCACTTTCCTACTGGCAAATACTAATGTGCGGACAGGTTTTTCTCCATTTCTGACGTTACTTTCTTGATTTTTATTTGATTTTTGGGTTTTACTATATATGTACACGAATGATACCATACTTACCAGTTCCACTGGTCTCAGCCACTTCCCCCGCAGGCTACTGCTCTTCTTTTACCGTCTGAGTGCATGAGAAATGGCTGAAACCAATCAGGTCTCCTCCTCCTCCTAAATAAAACTTCAACATTCATTAGTACATATATAGGTTACAGTCATATGTTTCATATTTTTATTATTTTCTATAGTTTGTATGCTGGCCGTAACTGCTTCCACATCTACATATGGTGGTGTACTTGCTTTCTCTTTTTTTTTCCTACTTGTTTATTGTTGCTACAAGTTCAAACAGTTCTTATATTTCCATTCTTGTCTTATGACTTTGGTTAGACATACCACCTGCAATACCTTAGGATCAAACTCACCAACCCCTCTTGCTGCCACAGGTTTAAACAATTTGTATGTCTGACCCTTTTTTTCTAGATTTGATCAGGAATATTCTACTACTTACATTCTGCAGTACCTCTGGTTCAAAGCTGCCCATCTTAGGGAATGATGCCCTATCATTAGCAGTCATACGTACCCATTCATTGCAAAAAGCCTCCGTGTATGAGCCATATTTCTCACACATATTAAACCTCGCTGACCCTCTCGGCCGCAATAATGACCTTCTCGGTCCCAACTCTTCAGCCTGAACCCTAGCTACCAAACGCCCACTGCTTGTGCAGTTGGATCCCATCGCGGACTTTTTGCCTATAAACGCAATCCCCAAATGCACAACACAGTAGACGGTGAAAGACACCTAACGTTTTCACTCGCTCCTTCTCCGCTGACGTACCACGACTCACTCCAATAGTGACCACCGCGTACCCAGTGAGGCCCTAACTGGCTTCTATTCACTGGAAGTTTTTGGAATAACTTACCTTTTCAAGTTAATATCCACCATTGAAGATTTTCCTGAGAGAGACCAGCGAAAACTTCCCTTTTTGACTTACACAAATCACGCTTGCGTATGCTCTACACAGCGCTAATGATACTGCGATTTTACGCAAAAGCTGGTAAAGGGGTATCAAGTTGCGCTATGTATCGCACCCACAGACGTGCGGTCCAATCACACAGCGTATAGGTACTTGTTACCTATCCGCCCTACGACCACTGGAATCGAATCACAAGCTGCGAAACCTCAGCCGGAGCGTAATACAAAACCTTTAAACTTCAATTCACAATTTCTATACTTCTGCATAATGCACAATTCTATATTACGCTCCTCTACAAATCTCACGATTTGCGTATTATCTCTATCTATATTAGCGTGAGTCAGCCACCTCACGCCGCCAAGCCTCCACTTACTTGGTGAACCAACGACGGGATCCCGAATTCCGGGGTTCAAATCCACTCACTACTACTTTCACTCACTCAAATACACCTTGTTTTTCTTTTCTGTACAGAGAATTTTTACTCCCTTAGGTTGGCCGCTTTACCCCAGAGGTACTTACAGTTTTTAAACTAAATTTTTAAGGTAACCTGTTTTTGAAATCGGATAGTTATGTGCTATTGTATTAAATGTATACTATCCCGCCTTTAATTGAACAAATATCGTGTAATTTGTACTTAGCATCCGTATTCTTACGCAACCTTGCGTAAACACGCGACCGTGCATGCCTTTTACGCTGCGTGCACGGTCCTGTACTTTGTCCGAGCCACGTGTACAAAACGTGCGTCTGCAATAAAACAAATATCACAACCTCTATAAATGTGAGCAATACAAACCATAATCGCTCACAAGCACAACCCTTTATGACTGGGCCAGAACTGCGTTTTGTGTTTTTATAATTTCTCTATCGTCCTAAGTGGATGCTGGGGTTCCTGAAAGGACCATGGGGAATAGCGGCTCCGCAGGAGACAGGGCACAAAAGTAAAGCTTTTACAGGTCAGGTGGTGTGTACTGGCTCCTCCCCCTATGACCCTCCTCCAGACTCCAGTTAGATTTTTGTGCCCGGCCGAGAAGGGTGCAATTCTAGGTGGCTCTCATAAAGAGCTGCTTAGAGAGTTTAGCTTAGGTTTTTTATTTTACAGTGAGTCCTGCTGGCAACAGGATCACTGCAACGAGGGACAGAGGGGAGAAGAAGTGAACTCACCTGCGTGCAGGATGGATTGGCTTCTTGGCTACTGGACATGAAGCTCCAGAGGGACGATCACAGGTACAGCCTGGATGGTCACCGGAGCCACGCCGCCGGCCCCCTCACAGATGCTGAAGCAAGAAGAGGTCCAGAATCGGCGGCTGAAGACTCCTGCAGTCTTCTTAAGGTAGCGCACAGCACTGCAGCTGTGCGCCATTTTCCTCTCAGCACACTTCACACGGCAGTCACTGAGGGTGCAGGGCGCTGGGGGGGGGGCGCCCTGGGAGGCAAATGAAAACCTTTAAAAAGGCTAAAAATACCTCACATATAGCCCCAGAGGCTATATGGAGATATTTACCCCTGCCTAAATGTACTAAATAGCGGGAGACGAGCCCGCCGGAAAAGGGGCGGGGCCTATCTCCTCAGCACACGGCGCCATTTTCTGTCACAGCTCCGCTGGTCAGGAAGGCTCCCAGGTCTCTCCCCTGCACTGCACTACAGAAACAGGGTATAACAGAGAGGGGGGGCAAAATAAATGGCAATATATTAATATAAAAGCAGCTATAAGGGAGCACTTAATCATAAGGCTATCCCTGTCATATATAGCGCTTTTTGGTGTGTGCTGGCAGACTCTCCCTCTGTCTCCCCAAAGGGCTAGTGGGTCCTGTCTTCGTATAGAGCATTCCCTGTGTGTCTGCTGTGTGTCGGTACGTATGTGTCGACATGTATGAGGACGTTATTGGTGTGGAGGCGGAGCAATTGCCAAATATGAGGATGTCACCTCCTAGGGGGTCGACACCAGAATGGATGCCTTTATTTGTGGAATTACGGGATAGCGTCAACTCGCTTAAGCAGTCGTTTGCCGACATGAGGCGGCCGGACACTCAATTAGTGCCTGTCCAGGCGCCTCAAACACCGTCAGGGGCTGTAAAACGCCCCTTGCCTCAGTCGGTCGACACAGACCCAGACACAGGCACTGATTCCGGTGGTGAAGGTGACGAATCAACCGTATTTTCCAGTAGGGCCACACGTTATATGATTTTGGCAATAAAGGAGATGTTACATTTAGCTGATACTACAGGTACCACTAAACAGGGTATTATGTGGGGTGTGAAAAAACTACCAGTAGTTTTTACCGAATCAGAAGAATTAAATGACGTGTGTGATGAAGCGTGGGGTGCCCCGATAAAAAAACTGCTAATTTCAAAGAAGTTATTGGCTTTATACCCTTTCCCGCCAGAGGTTAGGGAGCGCTGGGAAACACCTCCTAGGGTGGACAAAGCGCTAACACGCTTATCAAAACAAGTGGCGTTACCCTCTCCTGAGACGGCCGCACTTAAAGATCCATCAGATAGGAGGATGGAAAATATCCAAAAAGGTATATACACACATGCAGGTGTTATACTACGACCAGCTATTGCGACTGCCTGGATGTGCAGTGCTGGGGTAGTTTGGTCAGAGTCCCTGATCGAAAATATTGATACCCTGGACAGGGACAATATTTTACTGTCGTTAGAACAAATAAAGGATGCATTTCTTTATATGCGTGATGCACAGAGAGATATCTGCACACTGGCATCACGGGTGAGTGCTATGTCCATTTCGGCCAGAAGAGCTTTATGGACACGACAGTGGACAGGCGATGCGTAGAGGAGTTATTTGGGGTCGGTCTATCGGATTTGGTGGCCACGGCTACGGCCGGGAAATCCACCTTTCTACCTCAAGTCACTCCCCAACAGAAAAAGGCACCGACCTTTCAACCGCAGCCCTTTCGTTCCTTTAAAAATAAGAGAGCAAAGGGCTATTCATATCTGCCACGAGGCAGAGGACGAGGGAAGAGACAGCAACAGGCAGCTCCTTCCCAGGAACAGAAGCCCTCCCCGGCTTCTACAAAAGCCTCAGCATGACGCTGGGGCTTCGCAAGCGGACTCGGGGGCGGTAGGCGGTCGTCTCAAGAATTACAGCGCGCAGTGGGCTCACTCGCAGGTAAATCCCTGGATCCTGCAGATAATATCTCAGGGGTACAGGTTGAAATTAGAGACAGAGCCACCTCGCCGTTTCCTGAAGTCTGCTTTACCAACGTCCCCCTCAGAAAGGGAGACGGTTTTGGAAGCCATTCACAAGCTGTATTCTCAGCAGGTGATAGTCAAGGTACCTCTTCTACAACAAGGGAAGGGGTATTATTCCACTCTTTTTGTGGTACCGAAGCCGGATGGCTCGGTAAGGCCTATTCTAAATCTGAAGTCCTTGAACCTGTACATAAAGAAGTTCAAGTTCAAGATGGAGTCACTCAGAGCAGTGATAGCGAACCTGGAAGAAGGGGACTTTATGGTATCCTTGGACATCAAGGATGCGTATCTCCACGTTCCAATTACCCCTCACACCAGGGGTACCTCAGGTTCGTTGTACAAAACTGTCACTATCAGTTTCAGACGCTGCCGTTTGGTTTGTCCACGGCACCTCGGGTCTTTACAAAGGTAATGGCCGAGATAATATTTCTTCTTCGAAGAAAAGGCGTATTAATTATCCCATACTTGGACGATCTCCTAATAAGGGCAAGGTCCAGAGAACAGCTAGAGATGGGTTTAGCACTATCTCAAGAGGTGCTAAAGCAGCACGGATGGATTCTGAATATTCCAAAATCCCAATTAATGCCGACAACTCGTCTGCTGTTCCTGGGGATGATTCTGGACACAGTTCAGAAAAAGGTTTTTCTTCCCGAAGAAAAAGCCAAGGAGTTATCTGACCTGGTCAGGAACCTCCTAAAACCAGGAAAGGTGTCTGTACATCAATGCACAAGAGTCCTGGGAAAAAATGGTAGCTCCTTACGAAGCAATCCCTTTCGGCAGATTCCATGCAAAGGGATCTGTTGGACAAATGGTCAGGGTCGCATCTTCAGATGCACCTGCGGATAACCCTGTCGCCGAGGACAAGGGTATCCCTTCTGTGGTGGTTGCAGGAGGCTCATCTATTGGAGGGCCGCAGATTCGGCATGCAGGATTGGATCCTGGTGACCATGGATGCCAGCCTGAGAGGCTGGGGAGCAGTCACACAGGGAAGAAATTTCCAGGGAGTGTGGTCGAGCCTGAAAAAGTCTCTTCACATAAGCATTCTGGAACTAAGAGCAATCTACAATGCTCTAAGCCAGGCGGAACCTCTGCTTCAAGGAAGACCGGTGTTGATCCAGTCGGACAACATCACGGCAGTCGCCCATGTAAACAGACAGGGCGGCACAAGAAGCAGGAGGGCAATGGCAGAAGCTGCCAGGATCCTTCGCTGGGCGGAGAATCACGTGATAGCACTGTCAGCAGTATTCATCCCGGGCGTGGACAACTGGGAAGCAGACTTCCTCAGCAGACACGACCTTCACCCGGGAGAGTGGGGACTTCATCCAGAAGTTTTCCACATGCTATTAAACCGTTGGGTAAAACCAATGGTGGACATGATGGCGTCTCGCCTCAACAAAACACTGGACAGGTATTGCGCCAGGTCAAGAGATCCGCAGGCAATAGCTGTGGACGCGCTGGTAACACCTTGGGTGTACCAGTCGGTATATGTGTTTCCTCCTCTGCCTCTCATACCAAAGGTATTGAGGATTATACGGCAAAGAGGAGTAAGACTAGTGGCTCCGGATTGGCCAAGAAGGACTTGGTACCCGGAACTTCAAGAGATGGTCACGGACGATCCGTGGCCTCTACTTCTGAGAAGGGACCTGCTTCAGCAGGGTCCTTGTCTTTTTCAAGACTTACCGCGGCTGCGTTTGACGGCATGGCGTTTGAATGCCAGATCCTAAAAGGAAAAGGCATTCCAGAAGAAGTCATTCCTACCTTGATAAAGGCAAGGAAGGAAGTCACCGCGAAGCATTATCGCCGTATTTGGCAAAAATATGTTGCGTGGTGCGAGCAGCGGAGTGCTCCGATGGCGGAATTTCAACTGGGTCGTTTTCCTACATTTCCTGCAATCAGGATTGTCTATGGGTCTCAAATTGGGATCTATTAAGGTTCAAATTTCGGCCCTATCAATATTCTTCCAAAAAGAATTGGCCTCAGTCCCTGAGGTCCAGATTTTTATCAAAGGAGTACTGCATATACAGCCTCCTGTGGTGCCTAAGGTGGCACCGTGGGATCTAAATGTAGTTTTAGATTTCCTCAAATCCAATTGGTTTGAACCACTAAAGAATGTGGATTTGAAATATCTCACATGGAAAGTGACTATGTTACTGGCCCTGGCTTCGGCCGGGAGAGTATCTGAACTGGCAGCTTTGTTTTATAAAAGCCCTTATTTAATTTTCCATTCGACATAGGGCAGAGCTGCGGACGCGTCCGCATTTTCTCCCTAAGGTGGTATCAGCGTTTCACCTGAACCAGCCTATTGTAGTGCCTGCGGCTACAGACGACTTGAAGGACTCCAAGTTGTTGGACGTTGTCAGAGCCTTAAAAATATACATTTAAAGGACGGCTGGAGTCAGAAAATCTGACTCGCTGTTTATACTGTATGCACCCAACAAGTTGGGTGCACCTGCTTCTAAGCAGTCGATTGCTCGTTGGATTTGTAACAAAATTCAACTTGTACATTCTGTGGCAGGCCTGCCACAGCCTAAATCTGTTAAGGCCCATTCCGCAAGGAAGGTGGGCTCATCTTGGGCGGCTGCCCGAGGGGTCTCGGCATTACAACTCTGCCGAGCAGCTACGTGGTCAGGGGAGAACACGTTTGTAAATTTTTACAAATTTGATACCCTGGCAAAGGAGGACCTGGAGTTCTCTCATTCGGTGCTGCAGAGTCATCCGCACTCTCCCGCCCGTTTGGGAGCTTTGGTATAATCCCCATGGTCCTTTCAGGAACCCCAGCATCCACTTAGGACGATAGAGAAAATAAGAATTTACTTACCGATAATTCTATTTCTTGGAGTCCGTAGTGGATGCTGGGCGCCCATCCCAAGTGCGGATTATCTGCAATACTTGTACATAGTTATTGTTAACTAATTCGGGTTATTGTTTAGGAAGCCATCTTTCAGAGGCTCCTCTGTTATCATACTGTTAACTGGGTTTAGATCACAAGTTGTACGGTGTGATTGGTGTGGCTGGTATGAGTCTTACCCGGGATTCAAAATCCTCCCTTATTGTGTACGCTCGTCCGGGCACAGTACCTAACTGGAGTCTGGAGGAGGGTCATAGGGGGAGGAGCCAGTACACACCACCTGACCTGTAAAAGCTTTACTTTTGTGCCCTGTCTCCTGCGGAGCCGCTATTCCCCATGGTCCTTTCAGGAACCCCAGCATCCACTACGGACTCCGAGAAATAGAATTATCGGTAAGTAAATTCTTATTTATTCCCTTAACACACTAATTAAAATTTATCTATATAGCAACAAATGTATCCGATTTCACACAGATCTAAAATGACTAATAACCTATCATTTAAATGCTATGATTCAGATTGGATAGCTATCTTGCAGAACATACACTGATATAAATATACACACAATTATAATATTATATATATATATGTATATGTATCATTTACTGGCCTCCTATGAGACACCTTACCTCTTCACTGCCTCTAATTTGCATATCAAAGATATTTGCTGTTCACTACAAAAAAAAAAAAAAAAAAGTAGTTACACAGGTTAATTTGCATTTCAATGGCTATACTCCACAAGTCTTGGAAGAAAAGAGAGAGAAAAAAAAACCCCAACTTTTTTTTTTTTTTTTCACAGACAAGAAGGAAAAAAAAAAATCACTTATCTCACCATTTGCTCTCACTAGGCCCAATTGAAACTATTTGTAATTGACTATGGCATGGGTTAAATAAATTCATTGGTAACTCATAAATGGTGCTGGATGTGACAAAGGAAACTGATTGTTCTGAGCACACTGAAAATCAGCTATTTAGAAAGTGACCTTCCTAAAATGGCCACTGCTCCTCCCCCTTCCACATCCATGAGGTTTACACAAGATGGTGGACAGGCCATGTGGTTAGTCCAAAATGGAGGA
Organism: Pseudophryne corroboree; assembly: GCF_028390025.1. Classification (NCBI taxonomy): domain Eukaryota; kingdom Metazoa; phylum Chordata; class Amphibia; order Anura; family Myobatrachidae; genus Pseudophryne; species Pseudophryne corroboree. Next base: position 544,243,444 of record NC_086446.1, on the reverse strand, counting down.
CAGACCATGCGGCTTCCTTGTCACAAAGAAATCACACTCCACACTGGCACCAAAGTTACTTTAGGCCTGAGTTTAAAAAAAAAAAAGCTATGTCAAGGCTATGCAGCAACTTTTAAATGTACTTTTAAATCCACTTAACAGATAAACAATCCAACCTGGATCAAACACAATATGACTTATTTGAACTTTGTTTTGCAACAATAAAAATACGCTGTAGCATCTTAAATATTATGAGAAACACATTGTCCCTTGAATTTCATATCAGCGGCTTACTGGTAACACAACAATACACGTGGATGTGATTTGTCAGCGTCACAATGCGTCCACCGTTAGCTGATCGACCACAGCGTCGCGTCTGTAATGTACAGTGCATCATTAAGACCGTGATATCGCGGACGCAGCCCTCATCTGTAAATGCCAACTTGCTTTCTAACAAATATTTAAAATGCTCGCTCTAATATATACTGCGGACGCCAGGTGCATCTTATTACTATATACGATAAAAGTGCGCTGTACGTCGCAAAACACTACATCCCTCAAGAGAAAACAATACACCCACACATTGTCTGAGTTCCAAAGCTCATTGATGTGTATATTTGTTATTTTAAAGGATATATCACAATGTACAGTGTATATATATATATATATATATATATATATATATATATATAGATAGTTATATGGTTACAATTTATACAGTAAGCAGTTAATACAAACTAAATCAAATACATACAGTTACAGGCCAGCGATACAATTACCATATTTTGCTCAATGCTTTCTACGCTCCAGTTCCTCCATCTTTAGCTCTCAACTCCAGCTAACAGAAGCAAAATATTACCAACACTCGATCTGGCTCAGGAACCAGGGGAAAAAGGACAGACTTCTGTGTGTCTCTTCAGCAATATACTATGTAGTTTGGGGGAGTGCACAGACTAGTCTAAGGGAGGGAACTTTCTCATTCATGATGAGTCACTGGTCAATTCATATGCAAACGAGGTTCAGCCTTGATGGACAAATTACAGGAGATAGCCACTGGTCAAGCATGCTGTCTTCCAGGAAATCCATTGTTCTAATAAGAGTGACTTTAGCTTTCATACATTTAATCATATCTACTTGTTGCAATGAGCTACAACTTAATAACAGGCATCAAATTGATATACACATTAATCTTGTTGCTTAAATACCAAACACGACATGTCTATCTTGCTTCATTCCAATAATACACATACACAACGTTACTCCATTAAATACATTTAAAACCTTATGATGTCTAGCGCTTGATATGTTCAAATTATGTGCTGTATGAAATATGTGTCGAATCTATCTCTGTGGCATCTCTGTGTAAATGCGTATGGTACCGTATATTGCTGTGCTCGCTGCACGTATTTGCAAGCATAGCGACTGATATGTGTGGAGTCTGTATGTTCTCTCTCTGTAATATTTTTGACTTCGACACCTGATAAACTGTGCTCACACCGGCTTATTGTGGCCAATTGGATAGCCCATGGAAAAGCAATTACCTGTTGCCAATGACCGTGGGTAATTGCATACCCCCCTTCCCCCTTCATGTGTACGGAAAATATTGATGCATAGAGGGTGTAGATTCCAGGTAACGGTATGCAGCACAAAATAAACTAGACACAGTATACCCTGTCCTGCTGGAAAAATAAACTTTTAATTCTGAATGCAGCGTCTAATTTCAGTGCCACAAGGAAAAACAGAAGAGGCAGGTGCACAACAACTCCTTTAAAGACAATCCTATGTCCCTATATGACATGGAACTTTCCCTAGTATTACAAATAGGCACTAATAAGATGAATATCTCATTTTATAAGAGCCCAAATCCTAAGCAGTAAATACCCAATAATGAGGGGTGACCAAAACTGAGCGCACTCTCATGTCCCTATATGAAGACTTGCATGCAATAAACACATATCAGACCCTGCTTAAGTGGAGCTGGATTTTACCCTTTACTACCGTGAAGATCCAAGAGCCACCCTCTTATAGACTCTGGAAAAGGGTGGATAAAAAGCCTATGTAAAGTGGGTAAGATGAGATCACTGTATTTCTCTAACGTCCTAGTGGATGCTGGGACTCCGTCAGGACCATGGGGAATAGCGGGCTCCGCAGGAGACAGGGCACATCTAAAAAAGCTTTTAGGTCACATGGTGCGTACTGGCTCCTCCCCCTATGACCCTCCTCCAAGCCTCAGTTAGGTTTTTGTGCCCGTCCGAGAGGGTGCAATCTAGGTGGCTCTCCTAAAGAGCTGTTTAGAAAAGTTTTTTTTTAGGTTTCAATCTCAGTGATTCCTGCTGGCAACAGGATCACTGCATCGAGGGACTTAGGGGAGAGATTTCCAACTCACCTGCGTGCAGGATGGATTGGAGTCTTAGGCTACTGGACACTTAGCTCCAGAGGGAGTCGGAACATAGGTCAGCCTGGGGTTCGTCCCGGAGCCGCGCCGCCGATCCCCCTTACAGACGCTGAAGAGACGGCAGAACGGAGGTCCGGAAAGCAGGCGGCAGAAGACTCCTCAGTCTTCTTGAAGGTAGCGCACAGCACGGCAACTGTGCGCCATTGTTGTCACACGGCTCACTGACTCAGTCACGGAGGGTGCAGGGCGCTGCTGGGGGCGCCCTGGGCAGCAATATAATTACCTTTAGTGGCAAAATAAATACATCACATATAGCCATTAAGGCTATATGTATGTATTTTAACCCAGGCCAGTTTCTTAAAAACCGGGAGAAAAGCCCGCCGGAAAAGGGGCGGAGCTTATTCTCCTCAGCACTCAGCGCCATTTTCCTGCTCAGCTCCGCTGGTGAGGAAGGCTCCCAGGTCTCTCCCCTGCACTGCACTACAGAAACAGGGTAACAAAGAGAAGGGGGGCATAAATTGGCGATATTTATATATTAAGAGCGCATATATAGTAAACAACACCTTCTAGGGTTGTTTATATACATTTATAGCGCTTTTGGTGTGTGCTGGCAAACTCTCCCTCTGTCTCCCCAAAGGGCTAGGGGGTCCTGTCTTCGATTAGAGCATTCCCTGTGTGGCTGCTGTGTGTCGGTACGTGTGTGTCGACATGTATGAGGACGATGTTGGTGTGGAGGCAGAGCAATTGCCGATGATGGTAATGTCACCCCCTAGGGAGTCGACACCGGAATGGATGGCTTTAGTTATGGAATTACGTGATAATGTCAGCACATTACAAAAGTCAGTTGACGAAATAAGACGCCCGGCAAACCAGTTAGTACCGGTTCAGGCGTCTCAGACACCGTCAGGGGCTGTAAAACGTCCTTTACCTCAGTCAGTCGACACGGGTACCGACACAGATGAATCTAGTGTCGACGGTGAAGAAACAAACGTATTTTCCAATAGGGCCACACGTTATATGATCACGGCAATGAAGGAGGCTTTGCAGATCTCTGATACTGCTGGTACCTCAAAAAGGGGTATTATGTGGGGGGTGAAAAAACTACCTGTATTTTTTCCAGAATCAGAGGAATTGAATGACGTGTGTGATGAAGCGTGGGTTAACCCCGATAGAAAACTGCTAATTTCCAAGAAGTTATTGGCATTATACCCTTTCCCACCAGAGGTTAGGGCGCGCTGGGAAACACCCCCTAGGGTGGATAAGGCGCTCACACGTTTATCAAAGCAAGTGGCGTTGCCGTCTCCTGATACGGCCACCCTCAAGGATCCAGCAGATAGGAGGCTGGAAACTACACTGAAGAGTATATACACACATACTGGTGTTATACTGCGACCGGCAATAGCCTCAGCCTGGATGTGCAGTGCTGGGGTAGTGTGGTTGGATTCTCTGACTGAAAATATTGATACCCTGGATAGGGACAGTATTTTATTGACTCTAGAGCAATTAAAGGATGCTTTCCTTTATATGCGAGATGCTCAGAGGGATGTTTGTACTCTAGCATCAAGAGTAAGCGCGATGTCCATATCTGCCAGAAGAAGTTTATGGACGCGACAGTGGTCAGGTGATGCGGATTCCAAGAGGCATATGGAAGTATTGCCATATAAAGGAGAGGAATTGTTTGGGGTCGGTCTTTCGGACCTGGTGGCCACGGCAACTGCCGGCAAATCCACTTTTTTACCTCAGACCCCCTCCCAACAGAAAAAGACACCGTCTTTTCAGCCGCAGTCCTTTCGCTCCTATAAAAAGCGACCAAAAGGACAGTCTTATCTGCCGCGAGGCAGAGGAAAGGGTAAGAAAGGGCAGCAAGCAGCCCCTGCCCAGGAACAGAAGCCCGCCCCGGCTTCTACAAAGCCATCAGCATGACGCTGGGGCTTTACAAGCGGACTCAGGAACGGTGGGGGGTCGACTCAAGATTTTCAGCAATCAATGGGTTCACTCACAAGTGGACCCGTGGGTCCTGCAGATAGTATCTCAGGGTTACATGCTGGAGTTCGAAAGGTCTCCCCCTCGCCGGTTCCTAAAGTCTGCTTTACCAACGTCTCCCTCAGAAAGGACGTCGGTTTTGGAAGCCATTCACAAGCTGTATTCTCAGCAGGTGATAGTCAAGGTACCCCTCCTACAACAGGGAAAGGGGTATTATTCCACACTATTTGTGGTACCGAAACCGGACGGTTCGGTAAGGCCTATTCTAAATCTGAAATCCTTGAACCTGTACATAAAGAAATTCAAGTTCAAGATGGAGTCACTCAGAGCAGTGATAGCGAATCTGGAAGAAGGAGACTTCATGGTGTCCTTGGACATAAAAGATGCTTATCTACATGTCCCGATTTACCCCTCACACCAAGGGTATCTCAGGTTCGTGATACAAGACTGTCATTATCAGTTTCAAACGCTGCCGTTTGGGTTGTCCACGGCCCCTCGGGTCTTTACCAAGGTAATGACCGAAATGATGGTTCTTCTACGAAGAAAAGGCGTATTAATTATCCCTTACTTGGACGATCTCCTGATAAGGGCAAAGTCCAGAGAACAGCTGGAAGTCGGTGTAGCGCTAACACAAGTAGTGCTTCAGCAACACGGGTGGATTCTAAATCTTCCAAAATCTCAATTGACCCCGACAACACATCTGCTGTTCCTGGGCATGATTCTGGACACGGTTCAGAAAAAGGTATTTCTCCCGGAAGAGAAAGCAAGGGAGTTATCCGAACTTGTCAAGAACCTCCTAAAACCAGGAACTGTGTCAGTACATCAATGCACAAGAGTCCTGGGAAAGATGGTGGCTTCGTACGAAGCGATTCCATTCGGCAGATTCCATGCACGAACATTTCAGTGGGATCTGCTGGACAAATGGTCCGGATCGCATCTGCACATGCATCAGCGGATAACACTGTCACCGAGAACAAGGTTGTCTCTCCTGTGGTGGTTGCAGACTGCCCATCTGTTAGTGGGCCGCAGATTCGGCATACAGGACTGGGTCCTGGTGACTACGGATGCCAGCCTACGAGGTTGGGGAGCAGTCACAAAGGGAAGAAACTTCCAGGGCGTGTGGTCAAACCTGGAGACGTCTCTTCACATAAATATACTGGAGCTAAGAGCGATCTACAATGCTCTAAGCCTGGCAAAATCGCTGCTTCAGGGTCAGCCGGTGTTGATCCAGTCCGACAACATCACGGCAGTCGCCCACGTAAACCGACAAGGCGGCACGAGAAGCAGGAGTGCAATGGCAGAAGCTGCAAGGATTCTGCGCTGGGCGGAGAATCATGTCGTAGCACTGTCAGCAGTGTTCATCCCGGGAGTGGACAACTGGGAAGCAGATTTCCTCAGCAGACACGACCTTCACCCGGGAGAGTGGGAACTTCATCCAGAAGTTTCCACATGATTGTGAACCGTTGGGAAAAACCAAAGGTGGACATGATGGCGTCTCGCCTCAACAAAAAATTGGACAGGTATTGTGCCAGGTCAAGAGACCCTCAGGCAATAGCTGTGGACGCTCTGGTAACACCGTGGGTGTACCAGTCAGTGTATGTGTTCCCTCCTCTGCCTCTCATACCAAAGGTACTGAGAATTATACGGAAAAGAGGAGTAAGAACAATACTGGTAGCTCCGGACTGGCCAAGAAGAACTTGGTATCCGGAACTTCAAGAGATGCTCACGGAGGATCCGTGGCCTCTACCTCTAAGAAGGGATCTGCTTCAGCAGGGACCTTGTATGTTCCAAGACTTACCGCGGCTGCGTTTGACGGCATGGCGGTTGAACGCCGGATTCTAAAAGAGAAGGGCATTCCTGAGGAAGTTATTCCTACTTTAATTAAAGCCAGGAAAGAAGTGACCGCACAACATTATCACCGCATTTGGAGAAAATATGTTGCGTGGTGTGAGGCCAAGAAGGCTCCAACGGAAGAATTTCAATTGGGTCGATTCTTACATTTCCTGCAAGCAGGATTGTCTATGGGCCTCAAATTGGGGTCCATTAAAGTTCAAATTTCGGCCTTATCAATTTTCTTCCAGAAGGAATTGGCGTCAGTGCCTGAAGTACAAACTTTTGTCAAAGGTGTACTACATATACAACCCCCAATAGTGCCTCCAGTGGCACCGTGGGATTTGAACGTGGTTCTAAATTTTCTCAAATCTCATTGGTTTGAGCCTTTAAAATCGGTAGATTTAAAATACCTTACATGGAAGGTAACCATGCTATTGGCCCTGGCTTCAGCCAGGAGAGTTTCGGAGTTGGCAGCTTTGTCATACAAAAGCCCATATCTGATATTCCATTCGGACAGGGCAGAATTGAGGACACGTCCTCAATTTCTCCCTAAGGTGGTTTCGGCATTTCACTTGAACCAGCCTATTGTGGTGCCTGCGGCTACTAGCGACTTGGAGGACTCCAAGTTACTGGACGTTGTCAGAGCATTAAAAAATATATATTTCAAGGACAGCTGGAGTCAGAAAATCTGACTCGTTGTTTACATTGTATGCACCCAACAAGTTGGGTGCTCCTGCGTCTAAACAGACGATTGCACGTTGGATATGTAGTACAATCCAACTTGCACATTCTGTGGCAGGCCTGCCACAGCCTAAATCTGTAAAGGCCCATTCCACAAGGAAAGTGGGCTCATCCTGGGCGGCTGCCCGAGGAGTCTCGGCATTACAACTTTGCCGAGCAGCTACGTGGTCAGGGGAGAACACGTTTGTAAAATTTTACAAATTTGATACTCTGGCTAAAGAGGACCTGGAGTTCTCTCATTCGGTGCTGCAGAGTCATCCGCACTCTCCCGCCCGTTTGGGAGCTTTGGTATAATCCCCATGGTCCTGACGGAGTCCCAGCATCCACTAGGACGTTAGAGAAAATAAGAATTTACTTACCGATAATTCTATTTCTCATAGTCCGTAGTGGATGCTGGGCGCCCATCCCAAGTGCGGATTGTCTGCAATGCTTGTACATAGTTATTGTTACAAAAATCGGGTTATTACTGTTGTTGTGAGCCATCTGTTCAGAGGCTACTTCGTTTGTGTTATCATACTGTTAACTGGGTTCAGATCACAAGTTGTACGGTGTGATGGGTGTGGCTGGTATGAGTCTTACCCGGGATTCAAGATCCTTCCTTATTGTGTACGCTCGTCCGGGCACAGTACCTAACTGAGGCTTGGAGGAGGGTCATAGGGGGAGGAGCCAGTACGCACCATGTGACCTAAAAGCTTTTTTAGATGTGCCCTGTCTCCTGCGGAGCCCGCTATTCCCCATGGTCCTGACGGAGTCCCAGCATCCACTACGGACTATGAGAAATAGAATTATCGGTAAGTAAATTCTTATTTTTTCCCTTGCTAGTCTGCTGAGACCCATGGAGCTGGCAGGGGTAACTACACACTGATATAAGTACTTTCATAACAGCCCGGTATTTGACCCATTTTGCTATTGCTTATACAACAGTCCAATCTCAAACCTTGTTAAAATATTTTCTCTGCTAGACTCCTTTATGCCACTGATATTTATCTGCCTACTTTCCTTTACTCCGGTGGGTACATGTACTAAGAGTCATTCTGGGCAGTGATCCGGGATAGCCCTTTATCGCAGAATGTTTTGTGCCGCAAATCGCACATTTACTAACAATCACGTTGACTTGCGTATTGTCTGTCAATGGTGTATTGTCGTCTTGAGGAGTATTGGTAACATGTTTATTGCGAAGCTGGCATAGCTCAGTGAGATCCGTGCAGGCTTTTGTATTTAAAGTAACTTTAAGAGTTCATTTTCAGGAAAAAAACACCATCCCCCCCAAAAATAAATAAATAGCGGACCGAGCACCTCGCTCTGTGAGTTCAAGAATCAAGAAAAACAGGGGGCCACCTTATTTCATGGAAATACAAGGGGGAGTGTAATGCCACAGTCGGGAAGGAGGGGGGGACACTTGATTGTTTCCCATGCCAACACTTTCAGTCCCCCCTCCCAAGGATATCCTAGGGCTAGGGTGAAGCCTGGGCCTATCCCTGGTACCCCTGGGCGGTGGGTAACGAGCTAATAGCACTTAGTTTAAGGTTAGACATTATGGGGGAAATGTAATAGGGTGTGAGAATAAGGTTGATTTTGCCATGAAAATTATTGCCACTTTAAAAAAAAAAACAGAATATTACCAAAATCTCTAACTTTCTGATTCTCACACCCTATTACATTTTATATTGTCTTTTACAGGAGGACTACAAGTGCCAGCAAGCCTCCATCACATGCTGGTAGCAAGCAGGGCATTAAGGGCCCACTGGTACCTATAGTCCCCCTGTAATAGAAATATATAAAAAAGACAGTACACTGGCAACAGTGTCTCTTAAATACACACACTCTAACATACTCACCTTGTCCCTGGTGTCACTCGGTCCACTTGTTCTTATGCTGGTACTTGTGGATTCAGCATGCGTGAGTGGGGACTTGCTGTAGTCCTCCTGTAAGAGAAAATAGTAGTGTAATTTTAAACCAAATACTGCCAACTCTGCGCCACCACCCAGGTTGCCAGGGATAGCCCTGGGCTTCACCCTAGCCAACGGAAATCCTCAGGAGGGGGGACCCCTTTATTTTCGGGTCCCAACTTTCTGCTGTGGTGACTAGTTGGGGGCGAGGGACTGAGTGCTTTGGCCAGGGAAACCCCCCCTCCCCCATTATCTGTGGAATTATCTCACTGAGTCTTGCAGACTACGCAGCAAACACTTGCTAAAAGCAAGTGCATTGATTTGGTGCGAGTGATTTCGCAAAAAAACGGTCCTTAGTAAATTCGCAATTTACATTGGTACCAATGTTATTTTGCCAATGTTTGTTCGAATGGTGATTTCCAAGATCCGGTCTGTGAAGTCGAATTTTACATGAAAATTTGTCCTTAATAAATTTGGGATTTGCTAAATTGCAGCATTATCGCCCTGCATGGGGTATGAAATCCTTTATTTCTATGTTCAAAGCTTTTAATAAACTGCTTTAGAGCAGGACACTGCACCACAGTGTGTCTCTGCTGCTGTTCCATGTTTGAAGTAGACAGCTCCATAAATCTCCACCTTGCTATAAACTCTAATAAAATATTCCTGAATTATTAATGCAGCTCATTATTTAATTATACAGCGAATTATATTATAAGTTGGTTTACTGTGCAGGTTTCCGTTAGCGCTTCTCATAGAAACCATATATCTGTGGCCGAAGAGGAAATGGTATTTATTAATGAAAATGTGGCCACAATATTTATTTAGAAAAAAATATTGGCCCAGCCATTTCCCTGTTCTCTAACCAGCGTCCTATTTTTACCAGTGCAAATATGGACCAGTTACAGGAATGTCAGGAATTACTCTGCTTAGAGTAATCATGCTTCTATACTAGAGGTAAACACAATAATATGTATGAGAAAAAGATGGGCTCCTTCTAAGTGTAGAATTTTGGTATATCATAGAAATGGTGTCTACATGTGCATATAAATTTTCCTTGTACTAAGAAGTAACGTTATAGAAGCTTATTTGTTAGTCCGTTGGTCCTCAGCAGAAATTTTCTCAGTTATCCAAACATGTATGTAGTGAGAATGCATAAACAGAATGCAATCCCATAAAAAAGTGCTAGTAATGCAGCGGTTGCCCCAACACTAGTCCAGGGCGCCATGTGCCCCCCATCTGCGACCCGCACTAATTGCGATCACGCTGTAATTAGTGCGTGGTCTAATAAATAAGGGAAGCCTCCTGCCAGCGCAGCCTGGCTGTGACGGCAGTAGGCCCACCAACATCTTTTTGATCGGAGTGGCTGCTTGTGACGTCACGCAGCCACCACAATAACGCACCTGCAATGCTCCGTCTCCACCTTCGAAATGGAGTGTTGCCACCCCACGAACGCCTCTGCCTGTCAATCAGGTAACTCGCAGTAAATACAGGCACATGCGCAGGCCGGGCGATTTGCGGCCCATAGTTTTATTCTAAGCATGCACAATTATTGCTAGATGGTACCAGGCAATAAATACCAACATTGGAAGGTCATGAAGCTAAATGTCAGGAAAAATAAATTAGTACTACACACAGCTCTTCTGTGCATACAGGGTAAGGGCATTCTGGTGATGTAAATGTGCAGTATATTGCGCTGTCACATGAAGAATGTCCGCAAGGCACCGTTCTCTACAAGCCTCACTGCCTGCAGCCAGACAGTGAATGGCTGTCAGCATGCTGACTGGTGGATGGCTGGAGCTATCCACCAATTTAGAGTGCTGATAGCCATTCACTTTATGAAGCAGGTGGAGAGACGACGCAGGAAGGGCAGGGTATGATTTTTTTTGTAATTTTTTTATTTTATACTTCTTCCCCACGAATGGGTGTCGGGCCCTAGTGAATTGCTTTCTTCAGTGCCTACTGTGCTGTTGCTACAGGCCTGATTGAGGTATCACAACCATCTTTTGGCTACTTACAAGTAGACGACATTTCTCCAAGTCTAAGGGGTATATTTACTAAAGTATGGGTTTATAGATGTGGTGATGTTGACCATAGCAACCAATCAGATTCTAGTTTTCTAGAAGGCGCTAGATAAGGTAATCTGGTTGCTATGGGCAACATCTCTACTTCTATAGACCTGCACTTTTGTAAATCTACTCCTAGCAGTGCTTGGGATCAGTGGATCGTCTATTTTGTGTCAATGATAGGGTGGCTCCGAAATTAAAGTACATGGTGGATGTAGTGGTTAGCATTACTGCCTCATTGCATAGAGGTCTTGGGTTTGATTCCCACTACAGGCCTAGCTGTGTGGAGTTTGTATATTCTCCACATGCTTGCGTAGGTTAATTGGTTGCTGGCAAAACTGATGTGACTGGACAAATATTCTCTGTATTTTGCTGTGGAATATGCGTGTGCTATATAAATAACTTGATAAATGAATGAAAGCACCTTTTCGACCTCCTTCCCTACACACACACGAACACACACACACACACACACACACACACACACACACACAGGTTCATGTGGACTGTTGTACAGAATTGTTCTATATAATGGTCTGGCTTCTAAACTTTTCAGCTGGCTCCTAGATTTTGCTAAAATTTGCAGATGCTTTCATATAAATGTAACCTATTTTGGGATGATTTGCATACATGTACAATAGAAGTACATTTGTGTGTTGTATGATGCATACAGCTTCCTAACCAAAGGCATGTCTCTCTTTCTTTTTTTCAGTCAGTGCGGATGCTATTCTGCTTGTAGCAGAGCTGCTAAAGGTATTTGTTCACGGTAAGGATAGCACAGTAGTCATTATGCAATGGGCATCCAAAGGCTCAATATACCATTATCAATTTATTAGATATTGTGGTCTTCATCCCTATTTATTGGACATCTGATCAAATACTGGAAATAACGCCACATAAAGAGAATGAAAGTTGGTGTTTTCATTAAATGGTTTATTTCATGCTAAATGTAACGAGTCAGCTGAGTAGAGCTTTTTCTGAACGTGAGAAGGTATCAGGCTGTCAGGCTGAGTTTAAGGTGTTGTATAACAAAGAGATGTCTGTATATTTATATTTAATCGGCTAAGCAATTTTTTGGTGAAAGCAACTACTCCACAATGACAACACCAATTGCGATGTGTGTGGTGTAGATGTGCAATATTTCGCAGAATTTTGATAAGTGGTCAGGTTGTTGAAGAATAACTCGCCAAAGTCGTAGTTTTTTTTTTAACCATAAAAAAGCACTGAGTGGGGGACGCGCGCTCTTTCCCTTTCGGTTGTAAATTACATCAAAGTCCTGGCCAATTCTTTTCTGCCTTAAATTCAGTTGATATAACAAATTATTTGTAACACTTTCTGGATGCAGTAAACTGTCAGGATACTGAAGACGTTAGATGAACACACTGTAGAACAAACCTTTTCTCTTAACGTCCTAGAAGATGCTGGGGTCCTCATTAGTACCATGCGGTATAGACTGGTCCACCAGGAGCCATTGGCACTTTAAGAGTTTGAGAGTGTGGGCTGGCTCCTCCCTCTATGCCCCTCCTACCAGAATCCGTTTAGAAAATGTGCCCGAGGAGCCGGTCACAGCTAGGGGAGCTCTATCAGAGTTTCTCTGGTAAAGTTTATTTTAGAGTTTATTATTTTACCGGGAGTCTGCTGGCAACAGCCTCCCTGCTTCGTGGGACTAAGGGGGGGAGTAGTGTCCGCCCTGCGGGGTCTGAGCCACTATCTCCGCTGACTGGACACTGAGCTCCAGGGGGGGATAGATTATTCCCCGCCACAGGGGATCGCTCACCCCAGCAGCATGCCGCCACCCCCTTACAGAGCTGAAGATTTGTGACGAGTGAGTCACCGACCCCCCCTAGCAAGCGGGGGGCCGGTGTGAAGATGGCAGCATCAGGGTAGGAGCGCAGAGGCTCAGCGGTACATAGTGCGGCGCTGTAAGGGGCGCCCTGAGCCAGCGCCTACACCCTACACTGATCACACAGCCTGTAGGGGTCCCCGGATCTTAGCCAGCATCAATCCTCAGGCCAGTATAATCCTATGAAGAGCGGGAAGACAGTGCCATTTTGGCGGCGGAGCTTCTCAGAGTGGACACAGCAGCGTTCAGCGCCATTTTCCTGCCTGCACAACGCTGTCGGTGAAGAGCAAGTCCCTCCATAGCAACTCCAGCTATCTGTCACGGTACCAGGGGGTTGTAGAAGGGGGGGAGGCTGTGTAACCTATTAAGGTGCACAGTCAGCGCTGATAGGGGCGTCTCCCTTTATATTAAAAGCGCTGTGTGTGGGTTGGCTCCAATCTCTGTGTCTCTCTTGCCATTCTTGGGGGTGAAACTCTGTCTGTCCTCCCCTGTGTGTGTGGAGTGTCTGTGGTCTCCATGTAATCAGGATTGCACTGGTTTAGCACGGATTCCAGCAAGGGAGCCTGAGTGGTTATCCTCTATCAAATCGATGATTTCTCAGATTTCAAATAGGGTTGCACAAAATGAATCTGCAACTCAGGCTTTACAGAACTCTATGGCAGTCTGGCCCAGTTCTGGTACATCAGGGCTCCCCGCTGTATATTCACATAAACGTGCTCTTGCTCACATCATGCAGGATGATACAGATTCTGATACTGCAGACGGTGGTGGGGATGTGTTGTGGGGGGCCGCATCGCTTGCAAAAGGTGTGCAGTTGATGATAGAGGCTATTAGGGATGTGTTGAATATTGCCGATACAACAACCGGGTTGAGGAGGCTTACTTCACTGAAAATAAGAAAGCCTCGCTAACCTTCCCTGCGTCAAAGGAATTAAATGCTATATTTGACAAGGCTTGGGAAAACCGGGATAAAAAATTCCAGATACCTAAAAGGGTTCTAGTAGCGTTTCCTTTCCCGGTAGAGGATAGGAAAAAGTGGGAAAACCCGCCTATTGTTGACGTGTCAGTATCCAGACTGTCAAAAAAGGTGGTTTTACCTGTTCCAGGATCTACCGCCTTGAAAGAGCCGGCTGATCGTAAAATTGATAATACGTGCCAGTGGTCTGCTGACGCGGAATCCAGGAGAAGTGTGGAGACCCTACTCTACACAGGTCAGGCTCTCTTTGGGGAAGCGTTAGATGCGTGGATCGCCACGGCTACGGCTGGTAAGTCACCCTTTCTTCCCTCAGCTACACCTGCTCCAAAGAAACCTTTTTCTTCAGTTACATCACAGCCCTTTCGGTCTAACAAGCCCAGAAAGCCAAGCCGTCCAACACCTTCTTTCGGGGAGGTCGGCCCAAGTTCAAGAAACCTGCGGCTGCAGGTTCCCAGGAACAGAAACCTGCTTCAGGTACACCAAAGTCCTCCGCATGACCTGGACTGCACGCCCCGGAGGTGGGGCCGGTGGGAGCGAGACTCAGACATTTCAGTCATGTCTGGGTATCCTCTGGCCTGGACCCCTGGGTGCAAGATATTGTGTCCCAGGGGTACAGGCTGGAATTTCAAAATCTCCCTCCTCACTGATTTTTCAGATCAGGCTTACAGGACTGTCCTGCAAGATGATGTCCAGAAGTTGCTGGAGGCACAAGTTATTGTGCCAGTACCACCTCAAATGCAATACAAAGGTTACTATTCAAACCTTTTCGTGGTACCGAAACCAGATGGCCCATTCTGAACGTAACATCAGTAAACCCCTTTCTGAGGGAGTTCAAGTTCAAAATGGAGTCTCTAAGGGCAGTGATATCAGGTCTGAAGGTGGGGGAATTCCTAGTATCCCTGGATATCAAGGGTGCGTACCTCCATATTCCAATTTGGCTGCCGCATCAAGCTTATCTTTGATTTGCTTGTTGGACTGTCACTTTCAGTTCCAGGCCCTCCCATTTGGGCTTTCCACAGCACCGAGGGTATTCACCAAGGTGATGGCGGAAATGATTCTCCTCCGCAGACAGGGGGTGAACATAATTCCGTATCTGGACAATCTGCTGACAAAGGCATCGTCCAAGGAGAAGCTATTACGGTACATAACACTCACGACCCAGCTTCTCCAGGAACATGGTTGGATCCTAAATCTTCCAAAATCACAATTGGAACCAACCAGGAGGTTGTCCTTTCTGGGAATGATCCTCGACACGGAGGTGCAGAGGGTATTTCTCCAAGAGGAAAAAGCGTTGGTGATTCAAACAATGGTCCGGGATGTCCTGAAGCCAGCCTGGGTGTCAGTTCATCAGTGCATTCGCCTTCTGGGGAAGATGGTAGCCTCTTACGAGGCTCTGCAGTACGGGAGGTTTCACGCTCGATCCTTCCGACTGGATCTCCTGGACAAATGGTCGGGATCCCATCTACACATGCACCAGAGAATTCGTCTGTCGTCAAAGGCCAGGATTTCACTCCTCTGGTGGCTGCGGGCCGCAGGTTCGGGATTCAGGACTGGATCCTTCTAACCACAGATGCAAGTTTCCGGAGCTGGTGCAGTCACTCAAGGGATAACCTTCCAAGGAAGGTGGGCAAGTCTGGAAGCCGGCCTACCGATAAACATTCTGGAACTAAGAGCCGTCTACAACGGTCTTCTCCAAGCGGCCCATCTTCTGAGGAATCGGGCCATTCAAGCGCAATCTGATAATGTGACAACAGTGGCTTACATAAACTGACAGGGCGGAACGAAGAGCAGAGCTGCAATGGCAGAGGTTACAAGAATCATCCTCTGGGCAGAAAAGCACGTGTTGGCGCTGTCAGCAATCTTCATTCCGGGAGTAGACAACTGGGAAGCGGACTTCCTCAGCAGACACGATCTCCATCCAGGGGAGTGGGGTCTCCATCTGGAGGTGACAGATCTTTGGGCGTACCCAAGGTTGACATGATGGCCTCTCATCTCAACAAGAAGCTTCGGCGGTATTGTTCGAGGTCGAGGGACCCGCAAGCAGTGGCGGTGGACGCCCTATTGACTCCGTGGGTGTTCCAGTCGGTGTACGCGTTTCCTCCACTTCCACTCATCCCAAGAGTTCTAAAACTCATAAGGAGAACAAAGGTTCAAGCGATCTTCATTGCTCCAGACTTGCCAAGAAGGGCTTGGTACGCGGATCTACTACAAGAAAATCCGAGGCCTCTTCCTCTTCGGGAGGACCTGCTGCCGCAGGGGCAGTTCGCCTATCAAGACTTACCGCGGCTACGTTTGACGGCATGGTGGTTGAACGCCTGATACTAGCTTGGATGGGCATTCCAAACAAACAAGGTTATTCCTACCGTGATACAGGCTAGGAAAGGAGTAACGTCTAAACATTACCATCAAATTTGGAAAAAGTGGAGTTTCAACTAGGACGATTTCTCCTCTTCCTACAAGCTGGTGTGGATATAGGCCTGAAGTTGGGATCTGTGAAGGTCCAGATTTCAGCCCTATCCATTTTCTTCCAAGAACAATTGGCTGCCCTCCCTGAGGTTCAGGCCTTTTTGAAGGGACTTCTGCACATCCAACCTCCCTTTGTACCGCCTATGGCGCCTTGGGACCTTAACGTGGTGTTGCAGTTCCTCCAATCGAACTGGTTCGAGCCTCTACAGGAGGTTGAGGTCAAATTTCTTACGTGGAAGAAATTGTTGGCTTTAGGTTCTGCTAGACGTGTTTCGGAGTTGGGGACTTTGTCCTGTAAAAGCCCATATTTGATCTTCCACGAAGATAGAGCTGAACTCCGGACACGTCAGCAGTTTCTTCCGAAGGTTGTGTTGGCATTTCATATCAACCAACCTATTGTGGTGCCAGTGGCTACTGACTCCTCAATTTCATCAAAGTCCTTGGATGTTGTAAGGGCTCTGAATATATATGTGAAGAGGACTGCTCGTCACAGGAAATCGGACTCTCTGTCCTGTATGATCCCAAGAAAATTGGGTGTCCTGCTTCTAAGCAGACGATATCTCGCTGGATCAGATTCACTATCCAGCATGCGTATTCTACGGCAGGCTTGCCGTGTCCTACGTCTGTCAAGGCCCACTCTACTCGTAAGGTGGGTTCTTCCTGGGCGGCTGCCTGGGGTGTCTCGGCTTTGCAACTCTGCCGAGCTGCAACTTGGTTTGGGTCGAACACGTTTGCTAAGTTCTACAAGTTCGATGCTTTGGTCTCTGAAGATCAGAAGTTCAGTCAATCAGTTCTGCAGGAACTCCGCGCTCTCCCTCCCGTTCTGGGAGCTTTGGTACATCCCCATGGTACTAATGTGGAGCCCAGCATCCTCTAGGACGTAAGAGAAAATAGGATTTTGGTTACCTACCGGTAAATCCTTTACTCGTAGTCCGTAGTGGATGCTGGGTGCCTGCCCAGCGCTTTGTTTTCCTGCAATTAGTATCTGGTTCAGTACAACTTTGTTTTTAGTTAAGTACTGCATTGTTACTTTGTAAGTTAATGTTTTCAGCGGTTGCTGAGTTTACAAGCTAAGTTAGCTTGATGTGCCTTGTATGTGTGAGCTGGTATGAATCTCGCCACTATCTGTGTTAAATCATTCTCTCGAAGATGTCAGTCTCCTCTGGCACACTTTCTAGACTGAGTCTGGTAGGAGGGTCATAGAGGGAGGAGCCAGCCCACACTCTCAAACTCTTAAAGTGCCAATGGCTCCTGGTGGACCCGTCTATACCGCATGGTACTAATGAGGACCCCAGCATCCTCTACGGACTACGAGAAAAGGATTTACCGGTAGGTAACCAAATCCTATTTTTTTATTTTATTTGTTTTGCTTGATTTCGAGCAACGCGGTTGACTCGTGTGGAATTCTTTATCCAACCACTATTATATTGATTGCAGCTGTAGGCTAGAGCCATGGGAAGCAATGACAGAGGATCAGGTGATCTACATTTAGGAGCACATCATTCCCAATATCTGTGTACATCTTATAAATGATTTGAGACTTCATTTCAACTACATCACGATCCCCAGTGATTTGTACTTTCCCTTTGATTAGGAATCTTTGACAATATCTCATAAATCCTTGGTGGGTGAACATTGAAGAAACATTTAATTTTTACTAATTTGTGTATATCAATTGAAACTTTTTTATAGCATTATTTTTAAAAATAGATTTCTTTGGTTGATACAGTGCTATTTAGTGTTTAGTATATTGGGCAGTACGGATGGTGTAATTGTTAGCATTACTGCCTCACAGCACTGAGGTCATGGGTTCGATTCCCACCATGGCCCTAACTGTGTGGAGTTTGTATATTCTCCCCGTACTTGCGTGGGTTTCCTCCGGGTACTCCGGTTTCCTCCCACAATCCAAAAATACACTGGTAGGTTAATTGGCTCTCAACAAAAATTAACCTTAAAAGTGAATGTGTCTGTGTGTACATGTGATAGGGAATATAGATTGTAAGCTCCACTGGGGCAGGGACTGATGTGAATGGCCAAATATTCTCTGTAAAGCGCTGCGGAATATGTGTGCGCTATATAAATAACTGGTAATAATAATAAATAATATTGGAGCTAACTGCGTAGCTGTTGTGTAAATTCAACAGGAATAATATACATTTTCCAGAAGAGGGCAGCAAAGTCCCGTATCTTGAAAATACTGTACTGTGAGGCTGCACAATAACTATGCCTGTATTATGCAGAGGGACCACCTCATAAAAAGAACTATCCTTCAAAAATGTACCTCAGGTCAAGGTCAACATCCTCTCTAGCATCCTGCATGTGGAGTCACAAACCCCAACATGCACTGCCACAGTTTTGGTATTAGGGCATGCAAAAACTGGCAGGACATTCTGGGATGTGTAGTTCTGCAACAGCTGGAGGGCCGTATGTTGAATACCCCTGCTGTATGGTATCAGTACAGGTTGAGTATCCCTTATCCAAAATGCTTGGGACCAGAGGTATTTTGGATATCGGATTTTTCCGTATTTTGGAATAATTGCATACCATAATGAGATATCATGATGATGAGACCTAAATCTAAGCACAGAATGCATTTATGTTACATATACACCTTATACACACAGCCTGAAGGTCATTATAGACAATATTTTTTATAACTTTGTGCATTAAACAAAGTGTGTCTACATTCACACAATTCATTTATGTTTCATATACACCTTATACACACAGCCTAAAGGTCATTTAATACAATACTTTTAATAACTTTGTGTATTAAACAAAGTTTGTGTACATTGAGCCATCAAAAAACAAAGGTTTCACTATCTCACTCAAAAAAGTCCGTATTTCGGAATATTCCGTATTTCGGAATATATGGATATGGGATACTCAACCTGTATTTAATATGTATTACTATACTGTGAACCAGTGCTATTTTCCCTTTTCTAAGAGAAATGTATTGCTTTTTGTATATAGATGCCAGGTCCAAGAAATGAAGGGAAAAAAAAATCATACACAGTAGATATAACTCTGAGTCACATTATAGTATACTGCAATTAGCCAAAGGTCACATGATGGATTGGGCAGATGTGCTAAGCTTTGGAGAAACAACCAACCACTCGGTTTTTATCATTTTTCAAACATGGCCTGTCACATGGCAGTTAGGAGTTGATTGGCTGGTTATTTCTCACTCCCCAAAGTTTATACATCTACCCCCATAGTCCAGTACAGTACTTTTGTAGATTAAAATTACTTTATCTTATTTTTATGTGATGCTTTCTATAGTTAATTTATATTGAATGTAATTGTAAGCTATAAAGGCTCCTTTATCTAGTGCAATATCATAAATGTATTACATGTACCTTATTTAAGGTACTCTACTGTGTTCTATGGTTACCACCTTCACTTGCAGGGATGTCCTAAGTGAAGAAATAATTGGACACAGCTGTACCTTGTCTTTAATTCTCTGCAGAGGCAGCAGCCCGAGCAGCACGTCAGGCACAGTCTGAGGATGTGCCTGTGGTTGACATAGAACATGTGGAAAAGATACTTCCGCAGTTGGTAAGACCTTGCAAACACAGGGCAATATGGATTAGGAGAGTTACCAAGCACTACTCATTCTTTCATGTCTGATTGCAGCTGCTGGACTTCTAGATGAAAACCTTGAGGAATATTCTGCTCTTGTCCAAGTGCATGGATCAGCTACACCCTGACTGCTGCTACTTTATGTAAGATGAAGATTGGAGGATGATGGAGCTGTCCTCCTTCAAAGTGGCATTGCCCTAAGACTTGTCAAATGTCCATGTGTGGTAGCTCTGAGGGTTTTTTTTTTTTTAAATTAAATTAAGCTTTGAAAAGGAGACTTTTTAGAAATGGTGTTAAAATTTGCTGGATGCCACACAATGTACAAAGTTTAAGAACCTGTCAGCCAAGAGCTAATACCAAGTCATAAGCTTCAC
This sequence comes from Pseudophryne corroboree, assembly GCF_028390025.1. Lineage (NCBI taxonomy): Eukaryota > Metazoa > Chordata > Amphibia > Anura > Myobatrachidae > Pseudophryne > Pseudophryne corroboree. The sequence continues at coordinate 544,223,321 of NC_086446.1, read as the reverse complement.
CAACATCACCCTAGAACTAGTAATAAACACACCATTACCTTGTCTGTGCCTTTTCCGTCAGCTCATCTCCGCAGCTGCCAAAAGCAACATCTCTGGAGAGGTGCGAGTTGTAATCCATGCGACTGCCTTATTAACACTAAGCCCAGGGAGTGTTTCCTAATCAGTAACTCTTAGCCTGCCAAACACCTGTACCTGACTGCCCTGGGAGAAGGACTGCGGCCGTGTAATAATGGAAGTCACAATCACGCAGTGGCAGCTGTGTCCTAGGCTCTGTATTCCCATCAGTTCACTGTTCTATTGTAGTATGACAATTCTTCTGCTCATTAATGGGTATTTGCAGACCCATTTCTGTTTAATTAACAACTGGCTTTTATTGAACACTTTCAAGTAAAAATAAACTATAAGTCATTTGCTGAAGCTTTATGTCACTAATATTGTGATCATTAAACTGGGCAAGCATTTCAGAAACAAAGCATTATTCTAGATGTGCCCACCTGAATTATTTGGACATTGTGAAAATATCACCCCCACACACTTGTTTAAAAACCGATTGCAGTAAGGAAGATTATTGTGACTTTGGTTCCCCTACCAAGCTGAAATTGGACATTTGTTGAATATAATAGATAAGTGGAATTAAACTGTGCCCAAAAAGTGCTTTCTTTTTTGGGGGGCAATTCAATTTCAAAACTTTTTTTTACCCTGGGAAAAAACAGTTTTTGGGTGAAAACACAGGATCCAGGATAAATTGCCAAATCCATGTGTTTATATGGCCGCAATTGCGAAACCGGGTCCTTTTTATCTGGGAATATTTTTCCCCACCTACCTCAGGGCATGTGAAAAAAAATTCCCAATACTGCCAGCTTTTCGGAGCTAATTGGATTATGAAGCATATATTGGAGCTTGCAAACCCATACAACAGTTATGATTATTATCCTTTATTTATACACAACTTTTATGCAGAAAGTTTAATCAATCACATTAGTTCCTGCCCCAGTACAGCTATTAAAAAAAAAACCACACTGATATTAATTTAAACAGAAGCCAAATACCAGTATTTGGGAAGAAACTTGCATAGTCAATGAGACTGTGCAAACTCCACACGTCAGAAACGAGCCCATGTGTTCAGCGCCGTGCTACGCAGGAGATTTAAAGATATTAGACAGCACTACACAGTATGGGGAAATGATAAATAGCTCCAGCCTGGGTTGCACTGGCACTCTGCATGCTCACAAATGTCTCTATAAAGAGATTCTCACTAACGGGGCCTGAAGTGTCATTCTGATATATTCATGTATTGTAATATACAAAAAGGGGATTTGTGTCTTACCTGTAAAATCCTTTTTTTTTTTTTTTTTTTTGAAGCAGTGGTGGACACTGGGACTGTGGGGTATGGTGATGTGGGCACCAAGGAGTTAACTTCTTGAAGAGTGCAGCAGAGCATTCTCCTCCCCTATACCCTACCTGCTCTTCAGAGGACCAGTTTTACTTATCAAGCCCAAAGAACAGGTAAAGGAGAGAAGAAGCAGAAGAAAGGACTGGCACACATACAAAGATACTGCCTGACCTATAGAACCGCAGCACCTGGTGCCAGAACATGTCCCCTCACAAAGGGAGCGCCCAGTGTCCACCACTGCTTCAGAAGAAAGGGGATTTTTGTCTTACCTGTAAAATCCTTTCTCTTACATCCTAGAGGATGCTGGGGTCCATATTAGTACCATGGGGTATAGATGGGTTCACCAGGAGCCATGGGCACTTTAAGAGTTTGATAGTGTGGGCTGGCTCCTCCCTCTATGCCCCTCCTACCAGTCTCAGTTTAGAAAATGTGCCCGGTGGAGCGACCGCTCACTCCCACAGCATGCCGCCACCCCCTAACAGAGCCAGAAGATCGTGGTGGTGGTGTGTGTGTCACCGGTGACCCGACAAGCGGGGGGCCAGTGTGAATGGCAGCAACAGGGTGGAAGCGCAGTTCTGACACTTTGCTCAGGACAGGCTCAGCGGTACTCAGGTGAGGAGCGCCCTGGGCCAGCGCAATACCCTTGAAAAACTGGTCACTCAGGTTATCAGGGACTTAGGTACCGCTGCTAGCAACATTTCCTCAGGCCAGTATAATGATTCAAAGTACGGGAAGACACGCCATGTTTGGGGGTGGAGCTTCTCAGAGCGGACCCAGCAGCTCACAGCGCCATTTTCTCACTGCAGATCCACACCAAGAGATGCTGACAGGGAGCGCTGCCCCTCCAATAACTCCAGCTATCCTGTGCGGTACCAGGGGGTTGTAGAAAGGGGGGGGGGGGATTGGATATAACTGTGTAGTCGATTAAGGGTGCACAGTCAGCGCCAGGCAGTTATTTCATAGCTGCCTACTGGGGCGCTGTGTGTGCTGGCTCCATTAACTCTGTTACTCTGAAGGTACTTGGGGGGGGGGGGGGACTGTGTCTGACATTTTCCTGTGTGTGTGTGCGCGCAAATCTCACATAACAATGTCCAGGGACTCTGTGTCTTGTGCGGCAGAACATGTATCTTCTCCAGAGGAATCCATTCCCTGTACTCAGGAATGTAATATCATGTCTCAGCCTTCTGAATCTGAGCCACATTGGCTGGCTTCCATTAAGGGAATGCCATCCCAGATTTCTTCCAGGGTAGCCCATAATGAGACTGAAACGCAGGTATTTTAAGAAAATCTGTGGAGGTTTCGTCTGGTTCTGTCCCCACTACCTCATCAAAATCCCCAGGTATATACCCTAAGAAATGTGGCCTTGCCCAGATTACACAAGTCGATACAGACTCTGACACGGCAGATGGTGATGAGGATATGCAGGGGGGGGAAGCTTCCCTTGCTAAAGGGGTACAGCTTATGATTGAGGCCATTAGAGATGGTTTACACATTACAGACAAGCCCCCAGAACAGGTTGAGAAGGCTTATTTCACAGACTACAAGAAGCCCCCCTTAACTTTCCCTGCGTCTAAAGCAGACATTCCTAACCAGGGTCCTCAAGGCACACCAACAGTGCAGGTTTTAGTGATATCCAGGCTGCAGCACAGATGGTTAAATCAAAATAACTGAGCTACTAATTAAGTCACCTGTGCTAAAGCCTGGATATCACTAAAACCTGCACTGTTAGTGTGCCTTGAGGACCGTGGTTGGGAATGCCTGGTCTAAAGAATTGAACGCATTATTTGAAAAATCTTGGGAAAACCCGGAGAAAAAATTCCAGGTCCCAAAGAGGGTTCTTGTCGCTTTTCCCTTCCCCGAGGAGGATAGGAAAAAGTGGGAATGCCCACCTATAGTGGACACCGCTGGCTCTAGGCCAGGGGCGGGGAACCTGCGGCCCTCCAGCTATTGTTGAACTACACATCCCAGTATGCCCTGCAATAATTTCAGCATGGCCAAATAGCAAAACTGTAGCAGGGCATGCTGGTATGTGTAGTTCAGCAATAGCTGGAGAGCCAAAGGTTCCCCACCCCTGCTCTAGGCTGTCAAAAAAGGTGGTTTTACCTGTACTTGGGTCTACTGCGTTGAAAGAACCAGGAAGATTGAGACTATGCTCAAATCCATATACACTGCTTCAGGCGTGGCGTTAAGGCCTACTATTGCCTGTACATGGATTTCTAAAGCCATAGTAAAGTGGTCAGGTGCATTGCTTGAGGAATTAGATACTATGGATAGAAGTGACATTGAAATGTTTTTACGTAACATACAGGATTCTGCGGGCTTCATGGTGGATGCCATGAAGAACCTGGGTAATCTGACTGCAAGGACATTGTCCATGGGTGTCTCAGCACGCAGGGGACTGGCTACGCAAATGGTCTGCCGACGCAGAATCCAGGAGAAGTGTGGAGAACCTACCCTTCACAGGTCAGGCTCTATTTGGGGGAAGCATTGCATGCGTGGACCGCAAAGGCTACAAAGTCCAAACCTCCTACTACTTTCTTCAGGGGTGGTCGAACAAAAGCCAAAAAATCTGCACCTGCAGGTACCCAGGAACAGAAGCCTGCCTCTGTTTCCTCAAAATCCTCAGCATGACGGTGGACCTCACTGCCTGGAGAACAGGCAGGTGGGAGCGAGACTCTGACGTTTTAGTCACGTCTGGGTGTCATCCAGCCTGGATCCCTGTGTACAGGATATTGTGGCCCAGGGGTACAGACTGGAGTTTCAAGAGCTTCCACCACACAGATTCTTCAAATCAGGCTTGCCAGCTTTGCTGACGGAAAAGGCTATCCTTCAGGAAGCCATTCAAAAATTAGAAAGGTCAGATATCATTGTCCCAGTTCCACCTCATCTGATAAACAAGGGTTATTATTCAAACCTATTCATGGTACCGAAACCAGATGGTTCGGTCTGGCCAATTTAGAACCTGAAGTCGTTAAACCCTTATCTAAGGGAATTCAAGTTCAAAATGGAGTCTCTGAGAGCAGTGATCTCAGGGCTGGAGGAGGGAGAGTTTCTGGTATCTCTAGATATCAAGGATGCAGACCTCCACATTCCGATTTGGCCGCCACACCAGGCTTATCTCAGATTTGCGCTGTTGGACTGTCACTTTCAGTTCCAGGCACTGCCATTGAGCCTCCACAGCACCGCGGGTGTTCACCAAGGTAATGGCAGAGATGATGATTCTCCTCTGCAAGCAGGGGGTGAATATAATTCCGTATCTGGACGATCTGCTGATAAAGGCATCTGCCAGGGAGAGGTTGTTGCAGTCCATTGCTCTCACGACTCGACTGCTCAGGGAACACGGATGGATCCTGAATCTTCCAAAGTCACATTTGGAGCCGACAAGGAGATTGTCTTTCCTAGGCGTGACCCTCGACATGGAAGTGCAGAGGGTATTTCTACCGGTGGAAAAAGCGTTAGTGATACAAACAATGGTTCGGGATGTCTTGAGACCTGCCCGGGTATCAGTTCATCAGTGCATTCACCTTCTGGGGAAGATGGTTGCCTCCTATGAGGCTCTACAGTACGGAAGATTTCATGCACGGTCCTTCCAACTGGATCTCCTGCACAAGTGGTCGAGATCTCACATGCACCAGAGGATACGTCTGTCGCCGAAAGTCAGGATTTCACTCCTATGATGGCTACAGCTGCATCACTTTCTCGAGGGACGTAGGTTCGGGATTCAGAACTGGATCCTTCTAACCACGGATGCAAGTCTCGGAAGTTGGGGCGCAGTCACCCAAGGGGGAACCTTCCAAGGAAGGTGGTCAAATCTGGAATCCATTCTTCCAATAAACATCCTGGAATTAAGAGCCATGTACAACGGTCTTCTCCAAGCGGCACACCTTCTACAACATCAGGCCATTCAAGTACAGTCTTAGTGCTGAAACACACTACCCGGCTTTTGCCGGCCGGGAAAAAGCCGGTCGGCTTTTTCCCGTGCCGGCATTGTAGTTAACAGTGTGAGGGCTAGGGTCCCTTCACACTGCACGGCCCCGGCCCGGCTGCCGGGTTGCAGCCGGGTCTCACCACTGGAAGGTCCGGCGGCCGGGCGGTCTTTGGAGCCAGTAAACCATGTGTGTGAAGGGGAGCTTTCACACACAACGGTTTTTTCTGAAGCCGTGTCTGATGCTGCGCATGCGCACAGCATTACACACGGCTCAAAGCCGTCCTGTGTGAGCGACTCTGCCGGTTTCTCCCGGATGGCAAAAAGCCGGACAAAGTTTGTCTGGCTTTTTGCCATCCGGGAGAAACCGGAGTGTGTGTTACAGCCCTTACAATGTGACGACAGTGGCCAACATAAACCGACAGGACGGAACGAAGAGCAGAGCTGTAATGTCAGGTGACAAGAATCCTCCTCTGGGCAAAAAAGCACGCGGTGGCGCTTTCAGCAATCTTCATTCCGGGAGTGGACAACTGGGAAGCGGAGTTCCTCAGCAGACACAATCTCCATCCAGGAGAGTGCGGTCTCCATCCAGAGGTGTTCACGGAAGTAACAAGTCTTTGGGGTGTACCTCAAATAGACATGATGGCTTCCCGCCTCAACAAGAAGCTTCAGAAGTACTGTTCCAGGTCGAGAGACCCACAAGTAGTGGGGTTGGACGCCCTGGTAACACTGTGGGTATTCAAGTCAGTGTACGTGTTCCCTCCACTTCCACTCATTCCAAGGATTCTTATGCTCATAAAGAGATCAAGAGTTCAGGCAACCCTCGTTGCTCCGGTCTGGCCGATAAGGGCTTGGTGCGCGGATCTTCTGGAATTACTGCTGGAAGAACAGAGGCCTCTTCCTCTTCGCGAGGACCTTCTGCAACAGGGGCTGTTTACTTATCATGACTTACCACGGCTATGTTTGACGGCATAGAGATTGAGCGCCAGATCTTAGCTAGAAAGGGCATTCCAAGCAAGGTCATTCCTACCCTGATACAGGCTAGAAAAGGAGTAACGTCAAAGCATTACCATCGCATTTGGAAAAAGTATGTGTCTTGGTGTGAATCCAAGAAGTTTCATACGGTGGAGTTTCAACTTGGACGGTTTCTCCTCTTCTTGCAAGCAGGTGTGGATGTGGGCCTGCGTTTGGGATCCATAAAGGTCCAGATTTCGGCCTTGTCCATTTTCTTCCAGAAACAACTGGCTTCCCTCCCTGAGGTTCAGACTTTCTTGAAAGGGGTTCTGTACATCCAGCCTCACTTTGTGCCTCCTACGGCACCCTGGGATCTTAACGTGGTGTTGCAGTTCCTACAATCATATTGGTTCGAGCCTTTACAGGAGGTTGAGGTCAAGTTTCTTACATGGAAGGCGGTCACCTTGTTGGCCTTAGCTTCTGCTAGACGTGTGTCGGAATTGGGTGCTTTGTCTTGTAAAAACCCTTAATCTTTCATGAAGACAGAGCTGAGCTCAGGATGTGTCAGCAGTTCCTTCCAAACCAGCCTATTGTGGTGCCAGTGGTTACTGACTCCTCAATTCAATCAGAGTCCTTGGATGTTGTAAGGGCTCTGACGATCTGTGTGAAGAGGACTGCTCGTCACAGGTAATTGGACTCTGTTTGTCCTGTATGATCGCTATTCTGGGGAAAAGGGGAAAAAGGAAAACTACTGCTCTAGTAGTATATTTTTTTATATATAACTTAGCCCCATGTAATATTCTATTTCATATATTTGAATCAATTGTGGGGGTGCTGCCACATGTATTGTTGCCAATACATGGAAACTGGTTCACAAGAGAAGAGAAAGAATTGGTCTAGAGTGGCACACAAAATTAAATAACTACATAAAATATAACTTTTAATTCATTACTATTAAGAAGACCTGTAACTGAAAAATTAAAAACCAACAGACAATGACAAGACAAAGTGTTACATATATTTAAAAACACACATTGTACTCCATGTATCATGCACTGCTTATGTACTGTAATTAATTAGTGGGTGCAATGACCTCTCTTTATTTTGTGTAAAAGAAAATGGAAAGCGGTGGGCGCAACACCATGTAATCCTTACATGAAAGATCTGTAAATCAAAGGATTTGTCCTTAGTCCTATTACAAAGGCTTAGTGGGTCTGAAGCAGTTTTTCTCTATTTCCTTTCAAGATGTAGTTCCTTATCTCGAAAAAAGGAGACCGATCATCGAACAGACCAATTTGACAAACACACCACAGGTTTATTACACTAAGCACTCACAATGGTACAGATATAACAAGCATATAACCACATAAAGTGGATGTGGGGGTTAAATTCACATTTAGACAGTAACACGACTGATTAGCATGCACGAGTTATTAGCATAGTAGCACAGTGTGAACCGCCGACGCGCGTTTCACAGTTTTGTCAGGGATAACCAGAACGCCATCAGTAACCCGCATTTCACAGAAACACCGCTCCAATCCTGGAGCGGGTTTGTGGTCATGTCAAACTATCTGTGAAACGCGCGTCGGCGGTTCACACTGCTACTATGCTAATAACTCGTGCATGGTAATCAGTTGTGTTACTGTCTAAATGTGAATTTAATAGAAAGTACTCATGATGTGGAGCTATGAATGCAAGGCTGAGACTATATGCAAATTGAATTACTGAGCTATAGAGTGACCCAGCAGCCTGACAATTGGCAGGGGCACTATACTATATTAGAATATAATGCTCATCATTCTTATTTTATACTCCTATTAGATGTCTATGATGCAGTAAAAACGGGATAGATTTGTACCACAATGTATATATAAATCTAGTGTCCTCTTTTTCTGAATGGAATATCACTATTAACAATACTCAGTACCTGCTTATATGCAGCTGTGTCGGGCACACTGTGCATAATACAACTAATTACAAGCTGAAATTACAGTGTTATAAGATTGCCTCCCTTTACAAATACATAGCATTCAAGCTTAGATAATTACTGGGAAGGAATATAATACACTGTAGCCGTTCATTGTTACTGAGTATCTGCAGCAGTCACTCCCTATCATATGAATAGGAGGTTGTCACTCACAATTCTGTTACATGTAGCTGCTTAGGATACAAATTGAGCAGCATTGTCACAATAGAGAAAGACAGCAGAAGTTTAGAGGCTTGATACTCATAAACCTGTGGTACAATCTGCTTATTTTCAGGCTCTATACGGAGTACAGATACTTGCAGTATATTAGCTATCACAATAACTAAGCCGATATAGTCAAGATCATTATATAGAGAGAAATCACTCAAACTTTCCACCATTATAACTGCGAGAATAGTGCAGTGGATCCCCCTCAGGAAATTCCCACAATAATTATATATAAGAAGGAACTTACGGTAATAACTGATCCTGACATTTTTAATAAAATTATAGGATATGGTACAATAATGCAGTCACTGCTAAATCAATAACATGTGAATTTAGGGTACATACTACAGTCGCTGTAATAAAGGGCTGATTAAGCCAACAGTGACACATTACACAAGGTGTACCCCAATAATGGACCAATGCATATCACCATAAGCGCTGATAACGAGATTTGAGAGCGGTGATCCGTGATTAGAGCACAATAAAATCTGCTGCTTTGAATAAGACTCATTTGTGATTGAGTCAATAGATTAAATTTACGTGTTAGAATCTACCAGAACCACCTACATTATCAGCAGCAGTACAGTGGCAGTGTCTGATTATGTATGAGCTTAACATGACATAACGTGGTGATATATGAAGAGGGAACACTAGCCAGCAGTTATCCAGCTCCTTCAATATTGTATATTGATAACTATCATACTCTTGACTATACTTGCAAATTTGGATTAAAATGTATAGAAACAATGAATAAATCACAACATAAATATTGGTAATCAACCTTTATTCACATTAATGAATTGACAGTATACACAAAATAGAGGTCATTGCACCCACTAATTAATGACAGTACATAAGCAGTGCACGATACATGGAGTACAGTGTGTGTTTTTAAATATATGTAACACTTTGTCTTGTCATTGTCTGTTGGTTTTTAATATTTCACAGTTACAGGTCTTCTTAATAGTAATGAATTAAAAGTTATATTTTATGTAGTTATTTAATTTTGTGCGCCACTGTAGACCAATTCTTTCTCTTCTCTTGTGAACCAGTGTCATGTATGATCCCAAGAAAATTGGGTGTCCTGCTTCTAAACAGATGATTTCTCGCTGGATCAGGTTCACTATCCAACATGCTTATTCTACGGCAGGATTACTGTGTCCAAAATCTGCTAAGGCCCACTCCACTCGTAAGGTGGGTTCTTCCTGGGCGGCTGCCCGGGGTGTGCCGGCTTTACAGCTTTGCCGAGCGGCTACTTGGTCAGGGTCGAACATGTTTGCTAGGTTCTACAAGTTCGATACTTTGGCCTCTGAGGACCTGAAGTTTGGTCAATCAGTTCTGCAGGAGCCTCCGCGCTCTCCCTCCCCATGGTACTAATATGGACCCCAGCATCCTCTAGGACGTAAGAGAAAATAGGATTTCTCGTAGTCCGTAGAGGATGCTGGGCGCCTGCCCAGCGCTTTGTTTTCCTGCAGTTGTTACTTGGTTGAGTACTGTTGTTCAGCCGTTGCTGACTTGTTTCAAGCTGGTTGCTTGATTTGCTGCTATGTGTGAGCTGGTGTGAATCTCACCACTATCTGTGTATTTCCTTCTCTCGAAGTATGTCCGTCTCCTCGAGCACCATTTCTAGACTGATTCTGGTAGGAGGGGTATAAAGGGAGGAGCCAGCCCACACTATTAAACTCTTAAAATGCCCATGGCTCCCAAGGGTCACATCTATACCCCATGGTACTAATGTGGACCCCAGCATCCTCTACGGACTACGAGAAAAAGATTTACCGGTAGGTAATTAAAATCCTATTATAACTAGCTTATTATGTATTATGATTTTGAAAGTACATTTCCTGCTCCCCCTCTGCAACTTTAATATACAGCATTTGTCCACTGTACAGTGCTGCAGATTTTAGTTGAGCTTTTCAACCAATAATCTGAAAATGCTAATCACTTCCATCTGTAGCGGTGTCTTGTAATGAATGGTGTCCTGTGTGGTAGTCCTATGACCATGTAGGATAGATCCAGATCTAATAAACACTGCAAATATAAGGGTGTGGTTCAATAGCTCTACAGTAAAAAATAGGTAGGTCGACAGGATCCAGTCTCTTTGGAAGAAATATGTCTCTTGGTGTGAGAGCAGAAAATATTCTGTGGTGGAATTTCATCTGGGACGTTTCCTGCACTCTCCCACCCGGTTTAAGAGCTTTGATACTTCCCCATGGTACTAAATGGATTCCCAGTATCCTCTAGGACGTAAGAGAAAATAGGATTTTAATTACCTACCGGTAAATGCTTTTCTCATAGTCCATAGAGGATACTGGGCGCCCGCCTAGTGCTTCTTTCTTCCTGCCCTGTTACTTGGTTGAGTATTCTGGTTTGTTCAGCTGTTGCGGTTCCTTTTTCAAGTTTGGTTCGCATCGCTTTCCTCGTTTGTGTGTGCTGGTTTGGAATCTCAGCACTAGCCTTTTATCCTTCTCTCAAAGTATGTCCGTCGCCTCGGGCACAGTTTCTTAGAGTCTGGTAGGAGGGGCATAGAAGAAGGAGCCAGCCCACACTATCAAATTCTTAAAGTGCCCATGGCTCCTAGTAGACCCATCTATACCCCATGGTACTAAATGGATCCCCAGTATCCTCTACGGACTACGAGAAAAGGACTTACCAGTGGGTAATTATAATCCTATTTCTCTAACGTCCTAGTGGATGCTGGGGACTCCGTAAGGACCATGGGGAATAGCGGGCTCCGCAGGAGACTGGGCACTCTAAAGAAAGATTCAGTACTATCTGGTGTGCACTGGCTCCTCCCTCTATGCCCCTCCTCCAGACCTCAGTTAGAATCTGTGCCCGGCCGAGCTGGGTGCTCCTAGTGGGCTCTCCTGAGCTTGCTAGAAAAGAAAGTATTTAGTTAGGTTTTTTGTTTTCAGAGAGCTTCTGCTGGCAACAGACTCACTGCTACGAGGGACTGAGGGGAGAGAAGCAAACCTACTCACGGCAGCTAGGTAGCGCTTCTTAGGCTACTGGACACCATTAGCTCCAGAGGGATCGAAAACAGGTACCTAACCTTGATCGTCCGTTCCCGGAGCCGCGCCGCCGTACCCCTCGCAGAGCCAGAAGAACAGAAGCATGAAGACATCGAAATCGGCGGCTGAAGACTCCCATCTTCACTTAAGGTAGCGCACAGCACTGCAGCTGTGCGCCATTGCTCCCACAGCACACCGCACACTCCGGTCACTGTAGGGTGCAGGGCGCAGGGGGGGGCGCCCTGGGCAGCAATTAAGTACCTTTTTTGGCAAAAGGAGGCATATATACAATCTGGGACTGTATACATGCCAGAGCCCCCGCCATTTTTTATACATTAAAGCGGGACAGTAGCCCGCCGCTGAGGGGGCGGGGCCTTCTTCCTCAGCACACCAGCGCCATTTTCTCTTCACAGCTCCGCTGGAAGGACGCTCCCCAGGCTCTCCCCTGCAGTATTCAGGTGCTTTAGAGGGTAAAAAAAGAGAGGGGGGGCACATAAATTTAGGCGCAGTATATATATATATATATATATATATATATATACACTAACAGCAGCTACAGGGTAAACACTAAGGTACTGTGTAATCCCTGGGTTATATAGCGCTGGGGTGTGTGCTGGCATACTCTCTCTCTGTCTCCCCAAAAGCCTTTTGTGGGGTCCTGTCCTCAGTCAGAGCATTCCCTGTGTGTGTGCTGTGTGTCGGCACGCCTGTGTCGACATGTTTGATGAGGCAGGATACGTGGAGGCAGAACAAGTGCAGCTGATGTGGTGTCGCCGCCGATGGTGCCGACACCTGATTGGATGGATATGTGGAAGGTGTTAAATGATAATGTAAACTCCTTGCATAACAGATTGGATAAAACTGTAACCGGGGGACAGGCAGGGTCTCAACCCATGCCTGCTCCTGCAGCGCAGAGGCCGTCAGGGTCCCAAAAGCGCACACTATCCCAGATAGTTGACACAGATGTCGACACGGAATCTGACTCCAGTGTCGATGACGATGAGGCAAGGTTGCAGCCTAAAATGACTAAAGCCATCCGCTACATGATTGTAGCTATGAAGGATGTATTACATATTTCTGAGGAAAATCCTGTCCCTGACAAGAGGATTTATATGTATGGGGAGAAAAAGCATGAAGTGACTTTTCCCTCTTCCCATGAATTAAATGAGTTATGTGAAAAAGCGTGGGATTCCCCTGACAGGAAGGTGATAGTTTCCAAGAGATTACTCATGGCGTATCCTTTCCCGCCAACGGACAGGTTACGCTGGGAATCCTTCCCTAGGGTAGACAAGGCGTTGACACGCTTGTCTAAGAAGGTGGCCCTGCCGTCTAAGAAGGTGGCCCTGCCGTCTCCGGATACGGCCGCCCTAAAGGATCCTGCAGATAGAAAGCAGGAAGCTATCCTGAAGTCAGTTTATACACATTCTGGCACACTGCTGAGACCAGCAATTGCTTCGGGCCTGGATGTGTAGTGCGGTAGCTGCATGGACAGATTCTCTGTCTGAGGAGTTAGATACCCTGGACAGGGACACTGTTCTACTGACCCTGGCACATATCAAGGACGCGGTCCTATATATGCGGGATGCCCAGAGGGACATTTGCCTGCTGGGCTCTAGAGTTAACACAATGTCCATTTCTGTCAGAAGGGTCCTGTGGACTCGGCAATGGACAGGGGATACCGACTCTAAAAAACACATGGAGGTTTTACCTTACAAGGGTGAGGAATTGTTTGGGGACGGTCTCTCGGACCTAGTTTCCACAGCTACGGCTGGGAAGTCAAATTTCTTGCCTTATGTCCCTCCACAACCTAAGAAAGCACCGTATTACCAAATGCAGTCCTTTCGTTCTCAGAGGAGCAAGAAGGTCAGAGGTGCGTCCTTTCTTGCCAGAGGCAGGGGTAGAGGAAAAAAGCTGCACCACGCAGCTAGTTCCCAGGAGCAAAAGTCTTCCCCCGCTTCCACTAAGTCCACTGCATGACGCTGGGGCTCCACAGGCGGAGCCAGGAGCTGTGGGGGCGCGTCTCCGACATTTCAGCCACCAGTGGGTTCGTTCACAGGTGGATCCTTGGGCTTTACAAATTGTGTCTCAGGGATACAAGCTGGAATTCGAGGTGATGCCCCCTCACCGTTACCTAAAATCGGCCTTACCAGCTCCCCCCATGGAAAGGGAGATAGTGGTGGAGGCAATTCCAGAAAGTGGTGGTAGAGGTCCCCCCCCCTTCAACGGGGAAGGGGCTACTATTCCACTATGTTTGTGGTACCGGACGGTTCGGTCAGACCCATTTTAAATCTAAAATCCCTGAACTTTTATCTGAAGAAATTCAAGTTCAAAATGGAATCGCTCAGAGCGGTCATTGCAAGCCTGGAGGAAGGGGATTTTATGGTGTCGCTGGACATCAAGGATGCTTACTTGCATGTCCCCATTTATCCGCCTCATCAGGAGTACCTCAGGTTTGTGGTACAGGACTGTCATTACCAATTCCAGACGTTGCCGTTCGGCCTGTCCACGGCACCGAGAGTTTTTACCAAAGTGATGGCGGAGATGATGGTGCTCCTTCGGAAGCAAGGGGTTACAATTATCCCATACTTGGACGATCTCCTCATAAAGGCGAGGTCCAGGGAGCAGTTGCTGATCAGTGTAGCACACTCTCAGGAAGTGTTGCGTCAGCACGGCTGGATTCTGAACATTCCAAAGTCGCAGCTGATTCCTGCGACGCGTCTGCCCTTCCTGGGCATGATTCTGGACACAGACCAGAAGAAGGTGTTTCTCCCGGAGGAGAAAGCTCAGGAGCTCGTGACTCTGGTCAGAGACCTCCTGAAGCCAAAACAGGTGTCAGTGCATCACTGCACACGAGTCCTGGGAAAGATGGTGGCGTCTTACGAAGCCATTCCCTTCGGCAAGTTCCATGCGAGGATCTTTCAGTGGGATCTGCTGGACAAGTGGTCCGGATCGCATCTTCAGATGCATCGGATGATCACCCTGTCCCCCAGGGCCAGGGTGTCTCTTCTGTGGTGGCTACAAGGTGCTCACCTCCTCGAGGGCCGCAGATTCGGCATACAGGACTGGGTCCTGGTGACCACGGATGCAAGCCTCCGAGGGTGGGGGGCAGTCACTCAGGGAAGAAACTTCCAAGGGTTGTGGTCAAGTCAGGAGACTTGTCTGCACATCAATATCCTGGAGCTAAGGGCCATATACAACGCCCTGAGTCAAGCGGAGCCTCTGCTTCAAAACCAACCAGTGCTGATTCAGTCAGACAACATCACAGCAGTGGCCCATGTGAACCGCCAGGGCGGCACAAGAAGCAGGGTGGCAATGGCAGAAGCCACCAGGATTCTTCGGTGGGCGGAGAATCACGTACAAGCACTGTCAGCAGTGTTCATTCCGGGAGTGGACAACTGGGAAGCAGACTTCCTCAGCAGACACGACCTCCACCCGGGAGAGTGGGGACTTCATCCAGAAGTTTTCCAACTGATTGCAAATCGATGGGAACTGCCACAGGTAGACATGATGGCGTCCCATCTCAACAAAAAGCTAAAAAGATATTGCGCCAGGTCAAGGGACCCTCAGGCGATAGCTGTGGACGCACTAGTAACACCGTGGGTGTTCCAGTCGGTCTATGTGTTTCCTCCGCTTCCTCTCATACCAAAGGTGCTGAGAATTGTAAGAAAAAGAGGAGTGAGAACAATACTCATTGTTCCGGATTGGCCAAGAAGGACTTGGTACCCAGAATTGCAAGAAATGCTCACAGAGGACCCGTGGCCTCTGCCTCTCAGACAGGACCTGTTACAACAAGGGCCCTGTCTGTTCCAAGACTTACCGCAGCTGCGTTTGACGGCATGGCGGTTGAACACCGGATCCTAGCAGAAAAGGGCATTCCGGAAGCAGTCATTCCTACGCTGATAAAGGCTAGGAAGGACGGGACAGCAAAACATTATCACCGTATATGGCGAAAATATGTTGCTTGGTGTGAGGCCAGGAAGGCCCCTACAGAGGAATTCCAATTGGGTCGATTCCTGCACTTCCTACAGTCGGGTGTGACTTTGGGCCTGAAATTAGGGTCCATAAAAGGTCCAGATTTCGGCCCTATCCATTTTCTTTCAAAAAGAACTGGCTTCACTGCCTGAGGTTCAGACGTTTGTTAAGGGAGTGCTGCATATTCAGCCTCCTTTTGTGCCACCAGTGGCACCTTGGGATCTTAACGTGGTGTTGAGTTTCCTGAAATCCCACTGGTTTGAGCCACTTAAGACGGTGGAACTAAAGTATCTCACGTGGAAAGTGGTCATGCTGTTGGCCCTAGCCTCAGCTAGGCGTGTGTCAGAATTAGCGGCTGATTGGTGTGGCTGGTATGAGTTTTGCCCTGGATTCCAAAATCCTTTCCTTGTAATGTCAGCTCTTCCGGGCACAGTTTCCTTAACTGAGGTCTGGAGGAGGGGCATAGAGGGAGGAGCCAGTGCACACCAGATAGTACTGAATCTTTCTTTAGAGTGCCCAGTCTCTTGCGGAGCCCGCTATTCCCCATGGTCCTTACGGAGTCCCCAGCATCCACTACGGACTACGAGAAAAAGAATTACCGGTGAGTAAATTCTTATTTTTTTCATACTTCACGATCCACACGGACTACGACTGGGAACAGTAACCTGTGCCGAGCGTAGCGAGGCACCTTGCCTGAAGCATGGCGAGCGAAGCGAGAGGACACTGTGCACTAACTGGGGTTCCCGGTCACTGTAAAGACAAAACACCACCAAAAAAAAAAAAAAAAACTCATGTCGACCTACTGTAGTTACTGTCGACTTTCCATAACACACCCATGGTCGACATAGGTAGACATGGAAAAGTGAAGACAGTAGAAAATGTTGACATGGGTTTAGTTTGTTGTTTTTGTGGGGGGCATTTTGTATGTTTCACTATACCAGTGTCAATTTATTGGAAATGTGTGCGCTTGCTAAACTTGGGACAAGGAGCTTGTTGAGCTTAAGCACTTAATACCTTTTACCAGTCTACCGTTTGACGCTGTCAACCATTTGGGGTTGACCTACTGACTGTATCTTTTACTGTAGCGCTATCTATGGGATACCCAAATATAAATATTGTATAAAGTGTTACACCTTGGCTCTAACAGTAAACTATCCAGGCGAAGATCTACTGTAATAATGTTAGTGTAAAAAGGCACTTCCCTCTCCTAATGCCAAGGACATTACATTATGTATTCAGTGTGCAAGAATGTAGAAAAACTCCCTACACCTCTTCTCTTTTCTTCCAAGTGAATAGTTATGTTGCTCCCAAGTGTGACTGTAACATATCATATGGTTTCTGGACTGAAAATGATGGCACCACTTTATAAGTACCACTAGTGGTAATACAATCAGGAGAAGAAGGTGATTGCTACTTTCATCCCTAGTGCGACCTCAAATACTTACACCATATGCAATCATGAAAATTATTTTTTGTTCTCCTCACTTGTTCACACAAGGTTTATAAAATAAAAAATATACTAACAAAAGAAAAGCCTATCTGACCTGAAACAAATATAAATCTACTATTGGAGAATAAAGAGTAAGTGCTCAACTGAATTAGAGACGACGTGGCCTCATCCACAGCTCTGTACATATTTGTCCACTACAGTAGCCACTACAATTCTGCAATGTTAGGGTCCGACGATGTGCCATTCCGGAACTAGATGTACAGCATATCACCTCTAACTAAATCCAGCCCCTAAGATTTGTCATCATGAAATTAAAATGAACTTGAAAACATGGTTTAATCATAGAGAGGCAAAATCCCTCCAGAATATATTTCTTGCATTTTGACAATATTGAGATTAAGTTAAAAAAAAAAAAACCCTTGCTTTGTACAATGTTAGCTTAGAAGCAAAAATATACTTTTGTACTAAAAAAATACAACACCTTAACATGAGGACTTTTTATGACTAATGATTTTATGTAATGCTGGTGTTGCTTGATTACTTTTTTAATAATGATATCGAAAACGTTCGTACCCGTCCAGCTGGTCTCCCAGAATATTGTGCGTTTAATATATAGGAAAGGTGGTGCACGCTGTTTCACTTCTTTCAGGTCAGCATCTGCTATGCCAGCAGTGACTGAGAAGTCCACAGCTTGTGACTCCAGCATGTTTTTTCTGAATTTCTTTGACACCATTGATTTTAACTTTGACACCGTGATTTTTTTTACAAAGTCTAATAATTTAGGTTAAAATGGCAGAAATAATTGTACAGTGCATCCAGAGAGTATTCACATTATTCCCCTCAAAATTCTACACACAACACCCCATAGTGACAACGTGGAAAAAGTTTTTGTTGAAATTTTTGCAAATTTATTAAAAAAGAAAAAACATGTACATAAGTATTCACAGCCTTTGCTCAATACTTTGTTGATTCACTTTGGCAGCAATTACAGACTCAAGTCTGTTTGATCATGATGCTACAACAGGGGTGGCCAAACAGTCGATCGCGATCCGCTGCCCATCCACCCGAAGCTGCGCCTCTCCTGCCTGCCGTCCTGCCCCTCAGTCTGGTCTCCGGCAGTGACGGCGTAGTGTATAGCTCAAATCAGGCGCCGGTTCGTTAGCCAATCAGAGCTCACGAACCGGCGCCTGATTTGCGCCATACACGCTGCCGTCACTGCCGGAGACCAGACTGAGGGGCAGGACAGCAGGCAGGCAGAAGCGCGCGCTGCGCTCTCCACACAGCACTGTGGGGCATATGTGGCACTGTGGGGGCATATCTGGCACATGGCACAGTGGCGGCATATGTGGCAATGTGGGTCATATTTGGCACTGTGGGGGCATATCTGGCACTGCGGGCACATGGCACTGTGGGGGCATATCTGTAATCTGGCACTGTGGGGGCATATCTGGCACTGCGGGCACATGGCACTGTGGGGGCATATCTGGCACTATGGGGGCATATCTGGCACATGGCACTGTGGGGGCATATCTGTAATCTGGCACTGTGGGGGCATATCTAGCAGTGTGAGCACATGGCACTGTGGGGGCATATCTGTATCTGGCACTGTGGGGGCATATCTGGCACTGTGGGCATATCTGGCACTGTGGGGGCATATGTGTATCTGGCACTGTGGGGGCATATGTGTTTGAGGTTTTTACCTGTGGGGGCCAATGTGTTATTTCATGCGAGACAGTCATTACACTCTGTGCAGCAAGGCTACGTCCTTTTGTTATACCACGCCCACTTTTTTGTTATACCACACCCTTTTTTTGCGCGCGTGCCTCTGGCGCGCGCTATTATTCCTCCTAGGTAGATCACAAAAGCTTTTTAGCTTTCAAAGTAGATCGCCGACTACAAAAGTCTGGCCGCCCCTGTGCTACAAGCTTGGTACACCTATCTTTGGGCAGTTTCGCCCATTCCTCTTTCCAGCACCTCTCAAGCTTTATCAGGTTGGATGAGAAGCGCCTGTGCACAGCCATTTTTAGGTCTCTCCAACTTCAAGTCTGCGCTCTTCAGAGTTGTCCTGAAGCCACTCCTTTGCTATCATGGCTGTGTGCTTAGGGTCATTGTCCTGCTGAAAGATGAACCGTGGCCCTAGTCCCTTGATGGCTAACCTTGACACTCCAGCTGTTGTTGAACTACACATCCCAGCATGCCCTGCATCAGTTTTAGCATGGCCAAATAACAAAACTGTAGCAGGGCATGCTGGGATATGTAGTTTAACAACAGCTGGAGTGTCATGGTTAGCCATCACTGCCCTAGTCTGAGGTCAAGAGCACTCTGGCAAGTTTTCATCCAGGATGTCTCTGTACATTGCTGCATTCATCTTTCCCTCTATCCTGACTAGTCTCCCAGTTCCTGCCGCTAAAAACATCCCCACAGCATGAAGCTGCCACCACCATGCTTCACTGTAGGGATGGTATTGGCCTGGTGATGAGAGTTGCCTGGTTTCCTCCAAACATGACGCCTGGGATTCACGCCAAAGAGTTCAATCTATGTCTCATCATACCAGAGAATTTTGTTTCTCATGGTCTGAGTGTCCTTCAGGTGCATTTTGCCAAACTCCAGGCGGGCTGCCATGTGCTTTTTACTAAGGAGTGGCTTCCGTCTGGCCACTCTTACCATACAGGCCTGATTGGTGGATTGCTGCAGAGATGGTTGTCCTTCTGGAAGGTTCTCCTCTTTCCACAGAGGAATGCTGTAAGCTCTGACAGAGTGACCATTGAGTTCTTGGTCACCTCCCTGACTAGGGCCCTTCTTCCCCAATCGCTCAGTTCAACTGGCCGGCCAGCTCTAGGAGGCGTCCTGGTGGTTTCGGAACTTCTTCCATTTACGGATGATGGAGGCCACTGTGCTCATTGGGACAGTCAAAGCAGCAGATATTTCTCTGTACCCTTCTGTGCCAATCCTGTCTCAGAGGTCTACAGACAATTCCTTTGACTTCATGCTTGGTTTGTGCTCAGACATGCACTGTCAAGTGTGGGACCTTATATAGACAGGTGTGTGCCTTTCCAATTCATGTCCAATCAACTAAATTTACCACAGGTGGACTCCAATTAAACTGTAGAAACATCTCAAGGATGATCAGTGGTAACAAGATGCACCAAAGCTCAATTTAGAGCTTCATAGGAAAGGCTGTGAATACGTATGTACATGTGATTTTTTATTTTTAATAAATTTGCAAAAATCTCAAAAAAACTTTTTTCACATTGTCATTATGGGGTATTGTGTGTAGAATTTTGAGAGAAAAAATTAAATTTATTCCATTTTTGGAATAAGGCTGTAACATAACAAAATGTAGAAAAAGTGAAGCGCTGTGAATACTTTCCAGATGCACTGTATATGTTAAGGATATGGCTAACAATAGAGCTGATAATCTGTATTCTCATTGCCTGCATATAAACTATGTCCATATAGGTTAAGAATATAGAAAAGCTTTCTGGTGCAGGTCACACTTCAGCATGAGCACATAGACACCACCTAACCACATGCACTAATTCTCTGCTGATGAATCTGCAGTCAGACCACAAATTGCTTATCTCATCTGCTAGAACATGCTGCTCGTCATTTGCTAATTTGGCCATCCTTCAAAGAATTTTATGAAGTAAATTGGGAAAAAGAATAAAGTTTTCATAAGCATCCTGAGAAAAACTTCCGAAAACAGACTGAGCTCTTTAGACAGCGTGACTCCTCTCTGTCGAGCATGCCTCCCAAAATGTTTTCACATTCTAAAACATCCCCTAAATTCTCTTTAAACTCAATCCTTCTCTAAATATCCAGCCATCTCTTTCCGACTGTTAACACCATAGCCCCTCTTTAACTTCCCTGTCAAACAACCCCCCACCCCCATGAGTAAAGCATTTGGAAGTCATTAGGCATGAAGGAAAACATTCCCTGACCAGAGACAAAGACAGGTGTTGCTTTGATGCTCAGTCAATTGATATTAAGCCATGTTTGCAGGGAGGGGAGCAGGGACTGTCACCAATGGAAATGTGCAGGACCTGAAGTAACTTTCCACATGTAGAGAAGTGTCGGTGCAATCACAATTAACAGCCTATTATTAAGCACAGGTGGTCATTCCGAGTTATTTGCTCGTTGCCGATTTTCGCTATATTGCGATTAGTCACTTACTGCGCATGCGCAAGGTTCGCAGAGCGCATGCGCTTAGTTATTTTACACAAAAGTTAGGTATTTTACTCACGGCATAACGAGGATTTTTCATCGCTCTGGTGATCGTACTGTGATTGACAGGAAGTGGGTGTTTCTGGGCGGAAACTGGCCGTTTTCTGGGCTTGTGCGAAAAAACGCTGGCGTTTCTTGGAAAAACGCGGGAGTGTCTGGGCGAACGCTGGGTGTGTTTGGGACGTCAAACCAGGAACAAAACTGACTGAACTGATCGCTATGTGTGAGTAAGTGTGGAGCTACTCAGAAACTGCTAAGAAATTTCTATTCGCAATTCTGCTAATCTTTCGTTCGCAATTCTGCTAAGCTAAGATACACTCCCAGAGGGCGGCGGCTTAGCGTGTGCAATGCTGCTAAAAGCAGCTAGCGAGCGAACAACTCGGAATGAGGGCCTAAGCTGGGGAGTGTCACTATAGACGCAAGCTTGTTTTCCAAGTAGAACTGTGTGATTAGAGGAAGGAAAATTGTGTAGTTGTAGAATGAGGAGATGCGAACGTGTGTGAGTAACACAGACTTCATTTTATTCCTTGCTGGTTATAAATGCCAAGGATTGTCCCTTTTATCAGCTCCAGCATCTCGTGTGTGGCTCAGACGCAACCTCACCGAGGAAGCTGTGCCAACAAAGGACAATTTCAACCCAGGAAAATCACCAGCCAAGGAAAGCATAGGATGAAGGAAACGAGGAGTGCAGGCAAGCTTTACGTAAAAAGGACCTTTTCAGCCTGGATTCCTTGTTGTTGGAGGATGAGTAATTAGCAAAGTCAACATGGTGAAGTGGAAAGAGATCAGAGCCAAGTAGCTGACTTCAAAGTGGTTGGGACATTCTAAGTAGACTCCTGCATCGTTAGCACACGGCTGTATGATGTGTTGTACCATTGGAGGCATCATTTTGGCTCGTTATTCAAAACAGTAAGAAAACAACTTGCAAAAGGATATGTTCATCCATTAAACGTTATTTTTTCCACTAACACGTTACCTAGACAGGAGAATCCACGTCAAACTCGTGTTCTCGCCGGATTCCTGCCACTGGCGCTAGCAGGGTTTATGCTTGTGATGAAATGGAAATGAAAAACAAACTCTGTATAGCAAATAAAACATTAACTTCATTAGTTTAATGATGCAGAAACAAATTTCCTTGTAGATACAAACTTCAGGACAGCTGAAGCAAGAAGTGCAAATCTTATAGCGCAAAAGTCACATCTGTGTCAGTCCAACCACAAGGGTTTGCAAAGTCCCATCAATTAATAATCCATAAAGTGGTCACCAGGAGAAAAATCAGACCCAAATAACTTGTGTTCACACGTCTTTAGTGTAAGCTCAGGAGCCCACTATTCACAGGAGGGTCTTGCTCATTTCTTCCCTGTGGAAACAAAGGATTAGTCACCAATGTATGGGGGCAGTTAGGTACATTTTGTTGTCAGTACAATAATACTGGGCCTGATATTTAATCCCATGTATTCACACCATATGTTGTGCTGGCCCGGAGGGTCCCGTGCTCTGGACTTGAACCTTTGGATTGTTAGGGACCTACCTAATGAGGTCACCTGGCTGTGGTAGGTGGGCACATATTTTCTGGTCACAAATTATGCTAAGAACCTCAATTTTGCTCAATGTTAAATTGCAGAGTTTATTATAATTGTTATAAGTGTTCTTAATTTTAAAGTGTGCACCTGCATTTTCTGTTTTTGTCTTCTGTGTGGCACTACAAGTCTCAGCATGGTAGCACCTCTTATGTTTGGAATCGAGGTGTGCAGTCAGTGCACCTGCCCCACAATCACTCCCCTTCCCATGGTTTAGACATGTGCAAGACCTTCAACAAGGAGATTTATGGTAGACTTACCATGGTTAATTCTCTTTCTGCGAGGTACACTGGGTTCCACAGGGAATACATCGGGGTGTAGAGATAGATCTTGATCCAGAGGCACCAACAGGCTAAAGCTTTACTGTTCCAGAATGCATTGCGGGGCCTCCTCTATAACCCCACCCCCAGGCACTGTGAGCTAAGTTTTGTTAACCAATCCAATGCAGAAGCAGGTAAAAGAGAAGGCAGATGTTAGTCACATAGAACCACATTCTCACGACAGGAGGAGAAGGGACTAGCGGTTAATGCCATACGAACCCAAAGAAGCTAAGTGCGTCAGGGTGGGTGCCCTTTCAGATAGAGATTTAACCATGGTAAGTCTACCATAAATCTCCTTTTCTGCAGTGGGGTACACTGTGATCCACAGGGAAACATTGGGGATGTCCTAAAGTAGTTCCTCAAGGGAGGGGACGCACCTTAGCGGGTATGAGAACCTGGCATCCAAAGGAAGCATCCTGGGATGCGAAAGTATCAAAGGCATAGAACCTAATATACATGTTCACAGAGGACGTAGCCAACTTGCACAATTGGTCTGCGGACATGCCACGATGGGCCGCCCAAGAGGGTCCAACAGACCGAGTAGAAAGGGCTTTAATAGCAGCAGGAGCTGAGAGTTCAGCCTGCGCATAAGCTTGTGCAATCACCATTCTAATCCATCTGGCCAAGGTTTGCTTATTCGCAGGCCAGCCACGTTTGTAGAAACCAAACAGCACAAAGAGGGTATCTGACCTCCTGATAGTTGCAGTCCTCTACACATATATACGGAGAGCCCATACCACATCCAAAGACCGTTCTTTGGAGGACAATTCATAAGAGATGAAGGCTGGAACCACAATCTCTTGATTAAGGTAAAAAGATGACACCACCTTAGGTAAATAACCAGGGCTAGTTCTAAGAACTGCTCGGTCACGATGAAGTATCAAAAAGGGTGGACGACAGGACAAAGCGCTGAAGTCTGACACCCTTCTAGAGGCAATAGCCAGCAGAAACAGGACCTTGGCTGTGAGCCATTTCAGGTCCACTGACTCGAGAGTTTCAGATGGAGACTCTTGCTGGGCATTCAAGACAACAGACAAATCCCATGGAGCCACAGGAGGGACATAGGGAGGCTGAATCCGCAGTTCGCCCTGAGTGAATGTATGAACGTCAGGTATAGACGCAATTTTTCTCTGAAACCACACCGACAAGGCAGATATGTGATCCTTGAGGGAGGCCAGACGAAGTCCTAAATCCAGGCATTATTGCAAAAAAGCCAGAAGTCTGGAAGTACTGAATTTGTAAGCATCATAATTCTTAGCAGCACACCAGGTGAAGTAAGAATTCTAGACCCTATAATAAATCCGCGTAGATGCCGGTTTGCGGACCTTCAGCATAGTTTGGATGACTGCCTCAGAGAATCCTTTGGCCCTCAGAAGTAAAGCTTTAAGAGCCACGCTGTCAAAGCCAGTCTGGCCAGGTCTGGATAAAGACAAGGGCCCTGAACGAGGGGGTCTGGGCGTTTGAGGAAGTAGAAGAGGACGCTCTATCGATAGATCCTGCGGGTCTGAAAACCAATGCCGTCTGGGCCACGCTGGAGCGACTAGAAGTAGTATTCCTCGTTCTTGTTTGAACTTCCGTAGTACCCTGGGCAGGAGTGACACTGGAGGGAACACGTATGGCAGCCGTAAGTTTCATGGAATTGCCATAGCGTCCACGAACTCTGCTTGAGGATCCCTGGTTCTTGATCCGAAGTCCGGAATTTTGTGATAGTGTCGAGATGCCATCAGGTCTACATCTGGTAGGCCTCACTTGTTCACTAGGAGTTGAAAGATGTCCTGATGAAGACTCCACTCTCCGGCGTGCACGTCCTGATGACTGAGGAAATCACATTCCCAGTTGAGGACTCCCGGAATGAACACAGCCAATATTGAAGGCAGAAGGCGTTCCGCCCAACAAAGGATTAACCGCTGTAAAGGGCGGGAATGGAATTGAACGTACTCTACCATGTCGAAAGCCAACACCATGAGGCCTAGTACTTGCATCGCCGAGTGTACCGACACTCTTGGGCAAGAGAGGAAGTATCTAATCCTGTCCTGAAGTTTCAGGACCTTCTCTGGAGACAGAAACTGCCGTTGACTGTGTATGTCCAGCAGTGCCCCCAGGTGCACCATGCTCCGAGCAGGGACCAGCGAGGACTTCTTCCAGTTGATGAGCCACCCGTGGGTGGTGGGTTTGTAGGAAGTTTACAGTCCGTTGCAGATGACTGAGGAGGACATCATGGGAGTTTGCCAGAATCAGCAAATCGTCCAGATACGGCAGGAACCCGACTCCCTGGCAACGGAGATAAGCAGTCATCATGGCCACAACCTTGGTGAAGATCCGAGGGGCCGTGGCCAGTCCAAAAGACAGAGCCTGGAATTGATAGTGAAGGTTGCCATTAGCAAACCGCAAACATTGCTGATTAAATATGGCAATAGGCATATGCAGGTAAGTATCTTCTATAACCAGGTATACCATATATTTTCCGGGTCCACGGACAGTACAATTGAGCGCAGTGTTTCCATACGGAACTTGGACACTCTCGCAAACTTGTTCAGTGATTTGAGGTTGAGAATAAGCTGGAAAGACCAATCAAGTTTCGGGACTAGAAACAGGGTCGAATAGTATCCTCTGCCTCTATGGGACAGAGGTACCAGCAGTACCACTCCTGTATCCAGGAGGGAACGCACAACCATCAGTAGAGCTTGTGCCTTTAACGGATCCAAAGGGATAACCGATGTACAGAACCAGTGAGGGGGGACGTCTCTGGGAAGAGACTGCGTACCTGTGAGAGACAACTTCTCGCACCCATGCGTCTGAAGTGGTCATTAACCAGACCTGGATGAATCGTAGAAAATCGGCCCCCCACCCTGGGATCCTCCAGGGGGAGGCATGTCCCGTCATGCAGCAGGCTTGTCATAAGAAGCGGGCTGACGAGTAGCCCAAGAACGTTAGGCCATGGGCTTAGTGGTTGTTGGCAGCACGAGACATTCTCGGGTATGTCTGACCTTCACTTTACCGTAAGGCCGAAAGCATGGAAAAGTGGTACCGTTTCCCTTCTGTGCAGAAGGAGTAGCATTTGGGAGAAAGGCAGTCATAGTAGCCTCCGATTCAGACCCAATTTTTAATTAGGTCTTCCCCAAACAAGATGTCCCCAGTAAAAGGGGAATACCTCCAAGGGCTTTGGAGTCCAGGTCCACCATCCACGACCTCAACCACAGAATACGGCGAGCTAGGACAGACGCCTTGGCAGCCAACACACCCGCCTCAGGGGACGCCTCCTGGTGAAGAAAAAGGTGGCGGTGGTATTG